>NC_030823.1:60575238-60880707 GCF_001704415.2 Capra hircus | reverse complement strand
TGGGAGGAAACCCTCAAGAGGATGGAAGTTGACATCAGAGTAAAGGAGAGAAATAAGAGGCAGCCCTGGCCCCAAATCCCACCCCAAAACAAAGCAGAGGTCCAATCAGCATCCCTCACAGCCCTTACATGGGAGGCAGAGCCAGAAGACCCACTTTATACAAGAGGGTTGGGACAAGCTGACCAAAGCCCCAGCACCTGGCTGGGCAGACACGAGTTTGGGGGTTCAGTTCCCTGGTTGATGCATCTCTTAATAGTTCCCTCTGGTGAAGTAAGTCAGGAGAAAAATATTGTATGTTAATGCATATATATGGATTCTAGAAAAATGGTACTGATGGACCTATTTGCAGAGCAGGAATAGAGATGCAGGCAGAGAGAGTGGACTTGTGGACACAGCAGGGGAAAGAGAGGATGGGACGAACTGAGAGCGTAGCACTGACGTATATATACTACCAGGGGTACAATGGACAGCTAGCAGGGGGCTGCTTTACAGCCCAAGGAGCGCAGCTCAGCGCTCTGTGATGATCTAGAAGGGGGGCGGGGGGCAGTGGGAGGGAGGCTCAAGGGAGGGGGTCGTATGTATACATATGGCTGATTTACATTGTTGTTCAGCAGAAACTATTACAACATTGTAAAGCCATGATACTCCAATTCCAAAGAATAAAATATGAAGCTCAAAAAAAAGCGCCCTCTGATACAGGGTCCCTAAGCAGGTCCCCACGGCCCCTTCCTCCCCCGAGTCCTCTCTTCCTAACCAGAGGGGATCTGACAGCCTGTGTGTTTCCAGTGCCCAGTGGTTTTGCCCCGATACGTTCTGCTTCTCAGGATTTCCGTCCTCTTGGCTCCCATGTTGTCATGCAATATCTATTTCTCTTGTGATGGCCTCTCAAAAAGAGCGAGGATCTTTGGATGAAAACCTTCCTATACATCTCTTCCGACTCCTCTTAGCTCAGCGGGCCGTTAACATTTACTGAGCTTGAGTGTGTACTCAATGGGAGGCAGGGAGAGGGCTCACTCTAATGTCACTACAGCCTGTCTAGAGATTGCAGGTCTGGACCTTGACATGAGGACAGACCCAGACCACCACTCATGCTGGAAGCACTGGTTTCTAATTCATCCAACCAGTCCCTGTTGTTCCCACTGTCTCCATTGCTGTGCTGGGTGTTGAAGGGACTCCAGAAGTAAAAGGAGACATCTCAGGGCTCCATCTCCTCATACCTCCCCTGTTATTCTATCCCAAGGAGGGAGAATGTTCATCCGATTGGTCAGACTACAGGTCACTGATTGGCCCGTATTTGCAAGTAGGTGAGGTTTCCCATGCATTGGAGCAGGAAGTGGCAACCCACTCCAGTGTTCTTGCCTGGAGAATCCCAGGGACGGGGGAGCCTAGTGGGCTGCCGTCTACGGGGTTGTACAGAGTCGGACACGACTGAAGCGTCTTAGCAGCAGCAGCAGCAGCGGTTACTGTTCCCAAAACACAGGCTTGGGTAGGGGTCAAGTGCAGTGGCTGGCCCATCCTGCTCTCTTCTTGCAGCCAATCAGCTCAGCGGCCCGGGCTGATGCCCCTCCCCCTTGTCCTTCCACATGGCTGCCCAGGGCAGAGGAAGAGCAGAGACCCAGGGAGAACACGGCCCCCAGGCTCAGCCTGGTTGACTCCAGTTTGGAGCCTAAGTCCAGCTGCCATCAAATGTGACTCCTCTTTCCTCTCTGCTCTTCCTCTGACTCTCCTTCTGGGATTTTGTGGATAATGGCTGCCAGGGCTTGGATCCCCCTGGGTTCTCTGGCCATAAGGCAAGTATTAGCTCCTCACTGCTGCCAACCTTGTGACAAGCTCTCATGCCCAGGGAAGATTAGAACTGTGCTGTAACACGAGGTAAGAGCTATGACATAAAGTTTATCAGGGAGTGGGGAAAGGCTTCACAGAGAGAGCAGAGTTGGAGATTGGCCTTGAAAGATGTCTAGGACCCCATAGACATTTGGGGGCATGGGAACAGATAGTCCGGACAGCATGAACTCAAGTAAAGAGTCCAGTTTGATGCTGGCTGCATGAACGTGGATGGTGGATGATTCCAGAAAGTTAGGTGGCCCTTCAGGTTGGAGTCCTGGCATGCTGAGTCAAGAATCTCTCACCTAATTTTGTAGACACCTCGGAGCCATTGAAAGCTACTACACAGGGAGGGCTGTAGTCAGAATGGAACCCTAGAAACAAGTGTATGGGGGTGGATTGGAGCCCAAGAAGACAAGGGCAGGAGGGCCAGTTGGGTGGCCTGCACAGAAACCAGGTCTGCAGAACATAATGGCAGGGCGGTGGGACCAGAATGGAGGCCCCAGGGCGGGGAAGGGTGAGCACAAAACCCAGAGAACAAGAGTCCTGAGGAAGAGAGAGAATAGGATGTGTAGGAAAGTCTCCAGGAGAACTGAGGTGGCTCCACAGAAACCGGGGGTTCAGGGAAGGCAGGGGTGGTCTGCAGAAAGGGTGAGCTTGTCTACCTGCCTGGGCTGCCTACCCTCGCCTCCGTCTACTGCCCACAATACACTGTTGCTCCGTCAGTCGGTGCCCTGGGCTGCTCTGCTGGCATCTGGAACGGCCTTCTCCCCCATGCCCTGTCCTGGCATCTGGAACGGCCTTCTCCCCCAGGCCCTGTCCTTTCTCCTACTTATTCTTAGTTCTCAGTTGCCTCCGCCTGCAAGCCGACCCTGAGCCCCACCCTGGGGACATAGTTAAATGCCCTCCTCCCACTACCCTCTACCCCAACACGTGTGCAGGGTGAACTCCATCTGTTGGTTCCCTTCTCCGCTTCCCCCAACACCCTGAAGCCTTTGGAAGACAGGTATTGCCTTCATTTGACATGTTGGCAACAATGTTTTATTGAGCATCTAATATGTGGTAACTCACAGGTGCTGGGAACACACTGGGGAGCAAAAGTAGCCCTTGCCTTCAAGGAATGCTTGGTCCAGAGCAAGAAGGAGATGAGTTCAACAGAAACCCGGCATGTGCTCAGAGCAACTAAGCCCGAGTGCCACAACCACTGAACCGGCTCTCTAGGGCCCCCAAGCCGCTGCTACTCAGCCCACGTGCCTGGAGCCCGTGCTCCGCACCAAGAGAAGCCGTCGCAATGAGAAGCCCACGCAGCGCCCCTGCTCGTCAAAGCTAGAGGAAGCCCGCTGCAGCAACGAAGACTCTCCACAGCCAAAAAAATAAAATAAATAAATTTTTTAAAAAAGAGAGAGAGAGACTGGTTATGTGAAAGGGAACCATCTTTTCTTTGACTTGCTAGCAGGGCTGGCATGGAGAAGACTCTAGAAATGATGATTGAGGAAAGGGAGAGACAGTGACTTTGAAATGTGGCAAGATACCCAGAAAGCAGCTGGGAACAGGGGCCTAGATCTCAGGAGAGATGAGGGAAGAGGGCTATTTTTGGAATCCTGCCCACTCACCTGTAAGTTACCTGTGAGTTTCACTACACTTGACAGGGCAAGTGTATGGGAGGCGGTCGGGGGGGGGGCGGGGGGGGGCGGTCCCAGAGCTTATCTGGATTGTGAAGAAAGGAAGCGTCTGCATTCCGGATACAGTTTAGATTAACAAGGGGCCTCTCCTTGAGTCCAGGGATATCCTTGAGCCCAGGGACGTATCCCTGCTCCCACTCAGAACACATTCCGTTTAAGGAAGTGGGACATCAAGTCGCCTGCACCCAAGGGTCAGACATTCATCGGCAAGAACACTTACACTATGGAAGGTCCCTGCTCAGGGCAGCACTAATGTCAGTGGGGGAGGAAGGCAAGCTGCCTCCCGACAGCAAATACATCTCCAGACTCCGGACCAATCGGTGAATAGGTTTTTCTTCATTTAACACAAGACTTCAGCTCCACCTGAATGCCCGTGGAACCGAGCAAATCAAATGTTGATCCCAAAGTGACATCAAAAACAGAAAGGGGCTGTATTTAAAAGGGATAACCAACAAAGACCTACTGCATAGCACACGGATCTCGGCTCAATGTTATGTGCCAGCCTAGATGGGGGAGGGGTTTGGGGGAGAATGGGTACATGCATATGTATGGCTGAGTCCCTTCGTTGCTCACCTGAAAATACCACAAAATTGTTAATCAGGGATACCCCAATACAAAATGTCTTTGGTGTTAAAAAATAAATAAATAAATAAAATGTTTTTTTAAAAAAAATAAATGAAAAGAGCCTGTTCTGGGCATGGTCTCTGCTGGTCCCCAAAAGAATTGTGCACATTTCCACTCAGGAGCTCCCCTTCTGGCTCCCTGAGGGCAGCCAGTCCCCTAAGGGCTCATTCACTCTCCCTCCCTCATCTCTGAAATGCCCTGTGACTGCTACAAGTGGGGCACAACTTAGCAACTCAAAACCACCAACTCCTTCTCTTCTGAAAACACTAGCATGTAAACAAGCCCATCCCAGTCACGCTATATGGCTTGGCTTTGGAGCCTGCTAGACTCCCCATTCTGAATTCTTCCCCACCCCACCCCCATGACTGTGGTGCCTGTGACCTCCGGCTGGTCCTCCAATGAAACACCCATCGTCTAGAATCCAGCCATGTCTTTCTACTTATAAACGGGGAAACAGTGGAAACAGTGTCAGACTTTATTTTGGGGGGCTCCAAAATCACTGCAGATGGTGACTGCAGCCATGAAATTAAAAGACGCTTACTCCTTGGAAGAAAAGTTATGACCAACCTAGATAGCATATTCAAAAGCAGAGACATTACTTTGCCAACTAAGGTCCGTCTAGTCAAGGCTATGGTTTTTCCTGTGGTCATGTATGGATATGAGAGTTGGACTGTGAAGAAGGCTGAGCGCCGAAGAATTGATGCTTTTGAACTGTGGTGTTGGAGAAGACTCTTGAGAGTCCCTTGGACTCCAAGGAGATCCAACCAGTCCATTCTGAAGGGGATCAACCCTGGGATTTCTTTGGAGGGAATGATGCTGAAGCTGAAACTCCAGTACTTTGGCCACCTCATGAGAAGAGTTGACTCATTGGAAAAGACTCTGATGCTGGGAGGGATTGGGGGCAGTAGGAGAAGGGGACGACCAAGGATGAGATGGCTGGATGGCATCACGGACTCGATGGACATGAGTCTAAGTGAACTCCGGGAGATGGTGATAGACAGGGAGGCCTAGCATGCTGCGATTCACGGGGTCGCAGAGTCGGACACGACTGAGTGACTGAACTGAACTGAACTGAACTGAACTGACTGCGTTCCCAGCATTCCTTGCCTGGCACACAGTAGGCCCTTTATAAGTATTTGGTATGTGGATTCAGTAAACTTTGGCCAAGTATGTCTCCTCTATAGGACCTGTCCTTTTTCTCAGGACACAGAGCAGAAACAGCAGTCACTGCTCTTCCTACCCAAAGCCCTCTGTGCAGACAAGCCAACATGCTCCAGGGAGCTTCAGAGTGAAACAGAGCAGGACCCTAAGGTCCTTGCCCCTCATGTCCTCTGCCTGCCTTTTGTCTGTGGAAAAACTTTAACCAAAGAAGGAGTTTAATCAGAGAAGTGAGAAAATGCAGAAA
Organism: Capra hircus; assembly: GCF_001704415.2. Classification (NCBI taxonomy): domain Eukaryota; kingdom Metazoa; phylum Chordata; class Mammalia; order Artiodactyla; family Bovidae; genus Capra; species Capra hircus. The sequence goes on along the minus strand of NC_030823.1, from coordinate 60,875,172 downwards.
CAAAGCCAACAGTCCAGCAAGATAAACAATAACCGTTGAGTCATTAAGCAAAGCCAAGCATCTTCAGCTCCTCCTCAACAGCTGTGAATAATATTCTGAGCCATATCCTGTGAGCTGTCTTACAGGGACTGAAACCCGCACCAGGTGGGAAAAGTTAGCTACGTGATGACCAGACGGTAGCCATGACATAAGCTGCCACAGTTCCAAGAACTGGCCTCAAGGGAATGGGAACAAATCGACCCTGGAACTGAAGATTAACTGTACCTGAAATAATCAAGATGACGCTAGTCAGAGCACTGCATGACCAATCACAAGATGACTGTCAGAGCTGACTGTGATGTTTCTGCATGCAGCCCCTCCCTCAGCCTATAAAAGCTCTTGCCCCCTGATTGTTGGAAGTGGGGGCAGCAAGTCAGCTTTTGAACAGGAGTCCACTCCCCTTCCCACCCCCAAGCTCTGCCCAGGTTGCTGGCATCCAAAATAAAGCAAACTCCTTTCCACCAACCTGGCCCCTTTATTGGCTTTTGAGCTGCAAGCAGCTGGACCCCACTTTCAGTTAAGAGAAAAACACATGTCCAGTGCCTGTGGTTCCCTCTGCCTGAACACAGGTCTACACGGGACCTTCTCTTTAAACCTACAATGACCATAAGCTGGCTTCTCCATTCCCACTGTCTTCCTCCTCATCACCCCAGCACTCCTGTTACCTCCAGATGTTTCCAGGAACATTTGGTGCCATTTCAGAGAATTCAAACAGCAACCTGAGACATTTAAACCACTCAAATTACTTCTGCCTTTCTTTCAACTAGGTAAGAGAGCTGAATCCTGTTCTCATGAAAAAGGACTGCTGCACACTCCAGAGAGACAGGCTTCATAGCCAACGTACCTACACTCCCATCCCGGCTCGGCCATTAATTTTCTGGTGACAGGGAAATGTCCTCACCTACAAAGTGGGGATGACATTAATAGCTCCTACCTCACTGGGATATTATGAAGGTTAAATGAGATAGTCCATGTAAAGTACTTAGAAAAGTGAATCTGCAATAAAATTAACTTTTATGATTATTATCTTTAACTATAATTCAGAAAGGGTCTCCCTAGAGGGTGTTTACTGCTTTTTTCATACACACAGTGATTCCCTCTTCTCCTAATTAAATCTTACCCCTCGGACACCATGAGGCTCCTTTCCACCTCCCCATGGAAACACCTCTGTCAAATATCACTCTTGGCACGCCCCCAAAAGTGATCTTATCACATACACTCATGTATGCTCTGTACCAATTAGCATAGCCTGACCACTCTAACAAACCCCCCCAAAGCCAAGGACTTGACACAACAAAGGCTTTTTTCACTCACAGCCCAGTATCACCAAGGGAAGAAGATATTCCTCTCTGCAAAGTCATTGGGGTGCCCAGACTTCTTCCCAGGGGCACCACTGTCTTGCATGGCTGCGGAGTCCCACCCTGGGTCCTCCACATCCAACCAGCAGGTGGGAAGAAAGCACGTGGCCATGGCAGGCAGGTTTTAGGACCAAGCTGGGCAGGGGTGTCTATTCCTTTAGCCCCATCCATTGGCCAGAAACTCAGTCCCATGACAGCACCCTGCTGCAGTAGAAGCTCTGAAACAGTCTTTCTGAGTATTCAGGAGGAGGATAAAATCAGTCCAATGATCACACTGTTGTTTCTCCTGCTACCTACTCCTGAGGCTTCTCCAAGAGAAGACTTGAATTAAATTTCCTGTAGGGCATCCTCTTAGAAAAGAGGCCCAAGGTATGCTCCACCTGTTTCTACTTAAATCCTATAGCATCCCACCTTAGCAATAGATACAGGAGAAAGAAAGTGATCTTCGGAATGGGACAGAGCTGGGCCAGGTTCACACCTTTGTCGCTTCCTGGGACAGCTCAGCTCTCCAAGTCGGCTTGCTCTCTTACAAAGTAGAAATGGTAACACGGGGTGGTTACCCATTGCAAACAGCACTTTATAAGGGCAGGCATTAGTGGAATTTTCTTTAGCCCTCTTCCTCTTGTTCTCCCATCCCCCAGCCAACACCACACCATCCTCTCCAGGCTAATCAATGTTCCTTGAAGCCAACAAAGTGAGAGGCAGGGCCACCATCTGGGTGGGTGTCCTGGTTTGTTTTTCAGCTGGTCAACCTGGCTGACTCAGCCCTGGATAGAAGATGGAAGTCAGGATGGTCTGTGAATGTAATTATGTGTGTGTGCTAAGTTGCTTCAGTCATATCCGACTCTTTGTGACCCCATGGACCATAGTCCGCAAAGTGAATGCAAAATCTAGAAACCCAAATCCCTCTCGGCCCCAACCAATGCCAAGTTGATCCTTTTGTGTTTAGACCCCACCCCCAATCCATCCTCACACTTTATGCTTTGATCCAGATGACATATGGATGCTAAAAGCCAGACAGCATGAGGAATTGTTTGTTCCATAAGCTCCAACAGGCTCTTTCCCTTACTGCAAGCCCATTTGGGACATTTTCTGAACCAAGAGGCTTTGCACTAACCACTAGCTCCTAAACAAACATTAGAGCTTATACTTTGCCCCTCATTCTCCCACTCACCAGTTTCCTCCTGCACACCTTGGTGTAAAACAATTACTGGGGACACAACAGCACCGCCCACCCTGTTACCCTAATACCACAGCAGTCAGGAGTCCCTGTTCTCCTAGCAGCACGAACTGCCCCAGCTGTACGAACTTGGTGCTTCAATTACACCAGCCAGCAGCTGTCAGTGGGCATGTTGCTAGGAGAACCCGAACTTGAGTTTAAATCTGCAACCTTTCTTAACCACAGCAGTTTTTTCCCAGCTACAAATCGACACACACACTCAAGAGCAGGATCTATAGCCCTGGGCCCTCCCCGGGAAATCCCAGCTCAGATAAGATTGCAGTGGCTCTTTTTTCCCCCTAATATTCAAGCTAAGCCAACAACCAATAAAGCCAACACCAAACAAGCAAGAACTACCCACTGGACATTGGGCCCCTCCGACTGCCAGGCACAGTTCTAGGCTCTGGGACACCGCTGTGAAGGAAACAGGCAAGACCCTGCCTCTGAGGGAGGAGATGGTATCTGTCTCTAGACAAACAGAACTCGTAGGAAATATATGAGTGAGTATGTGTCTATGTATGTGTATGCGTAGACATAGATGTGAAAGAGATTTATTTCAAGGATTTGGTTCATTTGATTGTGGAGGCTGGCACATCTCAAGTCTGCAAGGCAGGCCAGCAGGCTAGAAACGCAGTCAGGAGTCAAGGTTGCTGTCTGGAGGCAGAATATCTTCTCCCACAGGGAGACTTCAGTTTTGCAGAAAAGGCTTTTCCACTGATAAGATGCTATAGAGAGTAAGCTCCTTTTCTAAAAGTCAACTAATTGTAGACGTTTACCACATCCTCAGAACACCTTCACAGCAGCACAAAGCTGGTGTGTAATTGAATAACTGGGTACTGTAGCCTAGCCCCAGAGGACACAGAAATTAACCGTGCAGCCCTGTATACCTGTATGGGTGTATGGGTGGTGAGAAACAAGCACAGTGGGAAAGAAAAAAGCAGGGTGAGGGAATCAGGGACCACAGGGGGGACCTGCAGGGGGGACCACAGGAGACCTGCATGTGTGAAATACAACATGTCATTCAATACAGCCCACATGAAAAATAAATAAATGAACTACCTGGGCAGTGAGCCCAAAAAGCACAACAAAAATCCTCACCTAGTTACAAATCTGTTTAATCATGACCGTGTTGCATGGTAACCGAGACCAGAGGGACGCTGTTGGTATAACTCCCATTAGTGTTACTTAACACAGCCAGAGCCAGCCTGGCCAGTCTCCTGCACTCATTCATTCTGCAGCCGCAAACCCCTGTGGCCATAGACTCCTGCCCCTTCGGGCCCTTCTGCTGCAGCTCCATCCTGCTGGCCTCCTGTGGTTCCCCCACTCTCCCGCCCGCTCCTGCCCCAGGGTCTTGGTCCTTTCTGCTCCCTCCTCCTGGAAGAGTCCCCTCCCAGCCATCTCCTGGGCTTTCTCCCTCACATCCTACTCAGAAAGGCCAACAGTGACCACCCTGGACAGTAGCACCTCCCTGTCAGTCTCTGTCCCCTGGCCTGTCTTGTCTTCACAGCTCTTATGTCAAATACATATTTCTCTGTTAATTGTGTCTCCTCTCACTTGAATGCAGAAAGGCAGGAACTCTGGGTTTTGTGTGTCTGTGTGGTACAATAACATAAAATTTACCATTTTAAAATGTACAACTTAGTGTCATTTAGTCCATTCACAGTGGTGTGCACCCATCATGGCGAACTAGCTCCAGAAGATTTTCATCACAAAAGGGAAACCCACATACCCGTCATGCAGTTCTTTGCTTTTGTCCCTCCTCCATCCCCCAGCAGCCACTGGTGTGCTTTCTGTCTGCACAGATCTGCCTATTCCAGACATTTCATGTAAGTGCAATCATACACTGTGTGACCTTTTGTGTCTGACTTCTTTCACTTAGCGTGATGTCTGTGCAATTCATCCTGTTGCAGCAGGATTTCATTTCTTTTCTGGCTGAACAACATGCCATTGTATGGATATCTCGGGTTTTGCTTGTCTCTTGGTCAGTCAATGGAAGTTTGGATTGTTTGTATTTGATACCTTTTGTCGTCATGAGTAAAGCTACAGTGAACATTTGCATGCCGAAGATTGTTTGAGGAGGACTCTGTTTTGATCATCCTGTCTCTGTGGCCCAAGAACAGACCAGGAAAGGCTCAGCAATTCACAGCTATGGATAGTTTAATCCACACTTCAAGATGGCAGGGTAGAAGGATGTACACTCCTCTTCTCCTGCAAAAACTCCAAAATTAAACTCGCTGCTGAACAACCACTGACAGGAGAATGTTGGATCCCACCAGAAAAAGATACCCCACACCCACAGGCAAAGGAAAAGCCCCAGCAAGACGGTAGGAGGGGTGAAATCACGTTTAGAATCAAACCCCATATCTGCCAGAGACGCTCAGAGGCTCAAACAAACCTTGTGCGCACCACAACGCAGAGACCCCACAGAGACTGAGACAGAACTGCGTTTGAGCGTCTCCTGCAGAGGTACGGGTCAGCAGTGGCCTGCTGCAGGGGCAGGGCCTCGGGGTGCAGTAGACCTGGATATAGTATAAGCCCTCTTGGAGGAGGTCACCATCAACCCCACCATAGAGCCACCAGGACTTACACAGGGCTGGGGAAACAGACTCTAGGAGGGCACAAACAAAACCTTGTATGCTTCAGGACCCAGAAGAAAGGCGCAGTGACCCCACAAGAGCCTGACCCAGACTTGCCAATGAGTGTCCAGGAATCTCCAGCAGAGGCATAGGTCAGGGGTTGCCTGCTGCAGGGTCGGGGGCACTAAGTGCAGCAGTGCCTGAATGGAACCTTTTGAAGGAGGTATCTTCATTACCTCCACCATAGTTTGGCCTCAGGTCAAACAATAGGAGGGAACACAGCCCCACCCATCAACAGAAAATTGGATTAAAGATTTACTGAGCATGGCCCCGCCCATTAGAACAAGACCAAGTTTCCCCCTCAGTCAGTCTCTCCCATCAGGAAGCTTCCATAAGCCTCTTATCCTTCTCCATCAGAGAGCAGACAGAATGAAAACCACAGTCACAGAAAACTAACCAATTTGATCACATGGACCACAGCCTTGTCTAACTCAATGAAACTATGAGCCATGCCATGTAGGGCCACCCAAGATGGGCAGATCATGATGTAGAGTTCTGACAAAATGTGTTCCTCTGGAGAATAGAATGGCAAACCACTTCAGTATTCTTGCCTCAAGAACCCCATGAACAGTATGAAAAGGCAAAAAGATAGGACACTGAAAGATGAACTCCCCAGGTCAGTAGGTGCCCAATATGCTACTGGAGATCAGTGGAGGAATAACTCCAGAAAGAATGAAGAGATGGAGCCAAAGCAAAAACAACACCCAGCTGTGGATGTGACTGGTGATGGAAGTAAAGTCCAATGCTCTAAAGAGCAATATTGCATAGGAACCTGGAATCAAGGTCATGAATCAAGGCAAACTGGAAGTGGACAAACAGGAGATGGCAAGAGTGAATGTTGACATTTTAGGAATCAGTGAACTAAAATGGACTGGAATGGGTGAATTTAACTCAGATGACCATTATAACTACTACTGTGGGCAAGAATCCCTTAGAAGAAATAGAGCAGCCATTATAATCAACAAGAGAGTCTGAAATGCAGTACTTGTATGCAATCTCAAAAACAACAAGATCATCTCTGTTCATTTCCAAGGCAAACCATTCAATATCACAGTAATCCAAGTCTATACCCCAACCAATAATGCTGAAGAAGCTGAAGTGGAATGGTTCTGTGAAGGCCTACAAGACCTTCTAGAACTAACACCCACAAAAGATATCCTTTTCATTATAGGGGACTGGAATCCAAAAGTAGGAAGTCAAGAAACCCCTGGAGTAACAGGAAAATTTGGCCTTGGAGTACAGAATGAACCAGGGAAAAAGCTAATAGAGTTTTGCCAAGAGAACACACTGGTCATAGCAAACACCCTCTTCCAACAACACAAGAGAAGACTCTACACATGGACATCACCAGATGGTCAACACCAAAATCAGAATGATTATATTCTTTGCAGCCAAACATGGAGAAGCTCTATACAGTCAACAAAAACAAGACCGGGAGCTGACTGTGGCTCAGATCATGAACCCCTTATTGCCAAATTCAGACTTAAATTGAAGAAAGTAGGGAAAATCGCTAGACCATTCAGGTATGACCTAAATCAAATCCCTAATGATAATACAGTGGAAGTGACAAATAGATTGAAGGGATTAGATCTGATAGAGTACCTGAAGAACTATGGATGGAGGTTCACGGCATTGTCTAAGAGGCAGTGATCAAGACCATCCCCAAGAAAAAGAAATGCAAAAAGGCAAAATGATTGTCCAAGGAGGCCTTACAAATAGCTGAGAAAAGAAAAGATATGAAAGACAAAGGAGGAAATATATCTTATATCCGTTTGAATGTAGAGTTCCAAAGAATAGCAAGGAGAGATAAGAAAGCCTTCCTCAGTGATCAGTACAAAGAAACAGAGGAAAACAAGAGTGGGAAAGACAAGATCTCTTCAAGAAAATTAGAGATACCAAGGGAAAGTTTCATTCAAAGATTTCATGGGCGCAATAAAGTACAGAAATGGTTGGACCTAATAGAGGCAGAAGACATTAAGAAGAGGTGGCAAGAATACACAGAAGAACTATACAAAAACATCTTCATGACCCAGATAACCACAATGGTGTGATCACTCACCTAGAGCCAGACATCCTGGAATACAAAGTCAAGTAGGCCTTAGGAAGGATCACTACGAAGAAAGCTCGTGGAGGAGATGGAATTCCAGTTGAGCTATTTCAAATCCTAAAAGACAATGCTGTGAAAGTGCTGCACTCAATAGGCCAGCACATTTGGAAAACTCAGCAGTGGCCACAGGACTGGAAAATGTCGTTTTCATTCCAATTCCAAAAAAAGGCAGTGCCAAAGAATATTCAAACTCCTGCACAATTACACGTATCTCACATGCTAGCAAAGTAATGATCAAAATTTTCCAAGCTAGGCTTCAACAGTATGTGAATTGTGAACTTCCAGATGTTCAAGTTGGATTTAGAAAAGGCAGAGGAACCAGAGCTCAAATTGCCAACATCTATTAGATCATCAAAAAAGCAAGAGAGTTCCAGAAAAACATCTACTTCTGCTTTATTGACTACCCAAAGCCTTTGACTGTGTGGATCACAACAGACTGTGGAAAACTCTTAAGAGATGGGAATACCAGACCACCTTAACTGCCTCCTGAGAAATCTGTATGCAGGTCAAGAAGCAACAGTTAGAACTGGACATGGAACAATAGACTGGTTCCAAATTGGGAAATGACTTCAAGGTTGTATATTGTCACCCTGCTTATTTAACTTATATGCAGAGTCCATCATGAGAAATGCTAGGCTGGATGAAGCACAAGCTGGAATTAAGATTGCTGGGAGAAATATCAATAACCTCAGATATGCAGATGACACCACTCTTATGGCAGAAAGCAAAGAAGAACTAAAGAGCCTCTTGATGAAAGTGAAAGAGGAGAGTGAAAAAGTTGGCTTAAAGCTCAACATTCAGAAAACTAAGATCACGGCATCCAGTCCCATCGTTTCATGGCAAATAGATGCGGAAACAATGGAAACAGTGACAGACTTTGCTTTCTTGGGCTCCAAAATCACTGCAGATGGTGACTGAAGCCATGAAATTAAAAGACGCTTGCTCCTTGGAAGAAAAGCTATGACCAACCTAGGCAGCATATTAAAAAGCAGAGACATTACATGGCCGACAATGGTCCATCTAGTCAAAGCTATGGTTTTTCCAGTAATCATATATGGATGTGAGAGTTGGACTATAAAGAAAGCTGAGTGCAGAAAAATTGATGCTTTTGAACTGTGGTGTTGGAGGAGACTCTTGAGAGTCCCTTGGACTGCAAGGAGATCCAACCAGTCCATCCTAAAGGAAATCAGTCCTGAATATCCATTGGAAGGACTGATGCTGAAGCTGAAGCTCCAATACTTTGGCCACCTCATGTGAAGAACTGACTCATTGGAAAAGACCCTGATTCTGGGAAAGATTGAAGGCAGAGGGAGAAGGGGACGACAGAGGATGAGATGGTTGGGTTGCATCACTGACTCAATGGACATGAGTTTGAGTAATCTCCAGGGGTTGGTGATGGACAGGGAAGCCTGGTGTGCTGCACTCCATGTGGTTGCAAAGAGCTGGACACGACTGAGTGACTGAACTGAACTGATAGTTTAATCCTCAGACAAATAAACAGTAGCCAAGGTTTGAGCACCTAATGCCCTTGGGGTCCAGGCCCCCTTCATCTAGCCCACACCTGAGACCCCCTTCATCTTCCTCTTCCCAAACCCACACTGTCAGTATCCACCCAGTTGGACCCCTGCCCTACTCCCCGTTGATAAGGTGGAAAGAAACAGGCCCTTTTGAATTCTCATGCAGCCCCAGGATCCCTCCACAAAAACGAAGCATTATAGTCTTCAGGGAACATCAGATTAGTAGGCCAATAGAATGTGGAAAATTTCTTTGGTTAGGATAAAATTTTAAATTTCACAATTAGGAATAAGATTCTTAAAAAGATAACAGCCCTGTATTAGTTTCCTAGGGCTGCCTCAACAAAGCACAATAAACTGGGCGGCTTAAAGCAAAGGAAACTTACTCTGTTACAATTCTGGAGTCTCGAAGACTGAAAGCAAAGTGTAGGGGAGGTCACTCGCCCTCTGAAGACTCTAGGGGAGGATCCTTCTTGCCTCTTCCTGGCTTTGGGTAGTTTCCAGCCATCTTCAGCATTCCTCAGCACACAGCTGCATCCCTCCAGTCTCTGCCTCTGTCTTCACCTGGCGTTCTTTCCTTGTAGCTTCACATAAATTTCTTAGCCCACCAGTCATACTGGACTAAGGGCCCTCCCTGCTCCAGGATAACCGCATCTTCAGTAATCACAGCTGTGTGTGTGTGAGTTGCTCAGTCATGTCCAACTCTTTGCGACCCTTACAATCACACCTACAATGACCTTATTTCCAAATGAGATCACATGCTGAGACACTGAAGATTAGGACTTGAGCACATCTTTTGGCAGGGACAGGAGGGGTACAATTCCATGGCTGGATGGCATCTCTGATGCCATGGACGTGAATTTGGGCAAACTTCAGAAGACGGTGAGGGACAGAGAGGCCTGGCGAGCTGCAGTCCATGGGGTCACAAAGAGTCAGACCCGACTGGGCGACTGAACAACAGCAATAAAACATACACTTGAATCCATGGACACTCAATGTCCTCATCTATAAAATGGGGATAGGGACTTCTCTGGTGGCCCAGCAGCTAAGACTCTGCACTCTCAATGCAGGGGACCTGAGTTCCATCCCTGGTCAGGGAACTAGAGCCCATATGCCTCAACTAAGACCCAGTGCAGCCAAGTAAATTAAAAAAATGGGGATCATAGTCCTTTTGAGATGGCCTGTCCATTCACAGTCCCCAAAATCCTAACATAACTTTACAAAATATCCCTGATGTGGAAGAAATGTTGTAACTATTGAAATGGACATTACAGCTGCAATGACCTCAGGAGATTCACTGGGCACCTGGTGTCTGAGGTCAGGGGGATCCATGACATCCAGATGGAGCCTGGACCAGAACCAGAACCAGCTCTGGCCGTCGCGATAATGCTAGCACCTGGCCTAGTCCCAGGCTCCTCACCAGTCTCCCCTCCTCAGACCCCCACCACAGCCCAGAGTTGCAGCTGAAGGGGTCTCTAGAGCAATCCTATCTCGTTTCAACACACTCTGGTAAATTCATCATCCTTCAAGGAAATAGCTTCCCCAGACATTCTGGCCAACACCAGCTGGTTCTAATCAGGGCTGTGAAAAGCGGTAGGTATCTGATCACCTCCAGGTGGTTCTGTCGTGAGAAGCCAAGTAGAGAGACTGGGGAGATGAGGTGAGAAAAAAACACCCTTTCTATATTCCAAGCTGTCTTAGTATAATGGTTCAGCTACTAACCCTCAGGTTGGTTCTGGTTTGGAGGGTCTTGAGATAATGTTAGCAAAGCACACATAAGGAGCCCTTGTTGATACTGGTTCACTCCCCACTCACTGCTTTTCAGGGTGGGACCTTGTGCAGGTCCCCCTGAGGTCTCTGAACCTCAGTCTGGGGTCCATTGAGCTGCCTGCTGGCTTAACTACTTCAGGAGACCCAAACGCAACACTCTGTGTGAGGGTCACCTTGAAATAACTGTTTTGTTGGGCTCACTCTCTGCAACCCCATGGGCTATAGCCCAGTTTACCACACATACAAATACGCTACGCAAAAGAACAATGAGGATGAAAGGAAACAAAACAGTTGGTTAGGGCGTGTATCCTTTCCTAGGCTGCCATAACACAGTCCCACACTGAGGGCTTAACAGAAGCAGATGGTGGCCATGGAAGTCGGAATTGCAAAGGAGCAGGTAATAACTCACCTGCCGAATCAGTTAGCCCTGAAAACGGATGGCGCTGGCATGCTGGGCCCATACTTGGCCTGCCTGGTGGTCAGAGAGGCATGAGAGGGCCGGGATCTGGCTTGGGGTGCTTGGTGCTCCCCCACTAACCAGGGGGGTAGTGATGCTAACCGGGCCCCTCCTCCCCAACGCTTCCCCATGAGAAGTAGGAGGGCCAGCCAGGTGTGAGCCTTGACGCCTGGGGCCTGGAGCCACCACAGGTGCAGATCTTTGTGTTAGCAGCTAGCATTCAAAGAAGAACTCTGGAGGCTAAAGTTCCATGGGAGTTGCCATTGGATGTGGGCCAGTCCATCCTGAGAGATGGACAAAGGATGGTGATACTTCTGAAGGATGTGGAATCTAGAAAAATGGTACAGGTTAACTATTTGTAAAGCAGAGACAGAGACACAGACATAGAGAACAAACGTATGGATACAGAAGGGGGAATGGGGAGGTGGGATGGACTGGGAGATTGGGATCGACGTATGTACCCTACTGTGTGTAAAATAAATAACTAATGAGAACCAACAGCATAGGGAACTCAATACTCTGTAATGACCTATATGGGAAAAGAATCTAAAAAAGAGGGGTATATGTGTACTGTATAGCTGATGCACTTTGCTATACAGCAGATAGTAACACGACATTGTAAAGCAACTAGATTGCAATAAAAATAAAAAAATAAATCCAGGCAGAGTCGGTCAAATATTCTTCTCATGACCTCAAGATTTGTCCAGTTCATCTTGAAGAATGTACCATTACAAATCAAGAGCCTGACATCATCGTCATTATCCTTTTGCTGTTTTAAATAACTACTGCCACTTCTTGCATAATCCTCTTTGCGCTCAACTGCAGGACCACCACTAATCCACACAGCATGATGTACAAATTTAGAAGATGTCACTTTTTTTTCATGCTTCTATCAATAAATTTTCATTTATACTGAAAAAAAACCGGAAATGTACTGTCTTGCCTTCTGAAAGCCAGAAGTCCAAAATCGAGATGTCAGCAGGGCCCCACTCCCCTGAAGGTGCTCCGGGGGGAACTGTTCTGGCCCCTAGTCTACCTTCTGTAGCTTCAGGAGTCCTGCGGCTTGTAAATACATCACTCCCGTCATCACATGGCACTCCCTCCTCTTCACACTATTTTCCCTCTCTGTCTGTCCCTGTGTGTAAAATGCATCTGGGATTTCAGGTTTCTTCAGAGCTGAGAGGCCAACAGCTCCGAAGACAATTGCCATTGAAAAGAGAGTTCGTTACTTGCAGTTCTCCAGAGGAGGGTGGACAGGGGACCCTGTCACCAAGGGAGGCCCCAGGGTTGATCAGGAGGCAGAAGGAGAGGGTAAAGTGTCTTGTCAGGTAATCAAGTTGTTAAAATGAGGCTAGTAGGGTGAGCTCTAATCCAAGATACTTGTTGTCCTTATAGACCCTATTTCCAAATAAGGCCACATTCTGAGGTACCATGGGTCAGGACTTTAACATATCTTTTTCACAGGACATAATTCAATCCACACAGACAAAAAACCGTAAATGTTTTCCATTAAAGGCCAGACAGTGAATGTTTTAGACTGCGATTGTCACAGGAGAGCAGCCACAGATGATATGTGAATGAATGAGCATGGCTAGATTCCAATAAAACTTTATTTACAAATTAGGCAATGGGCCAGACATAGCTCACAGGCCATAGTTTGCCAACCTGTTGGTTAGGAGACAGATTTTCAAACTTAAAAAAAAAAAAAAAAAAAAAAAGGTTCATGCTGCCTTTAAGAAAGAGGGAATTCAGCCAGGGAAATAAAGTGAGTCGCTCAGTCGTGTCTGACTCTTTTGTGACCCCATGAACTGTATGGTCCATGAAATTCTCCAGGCCAGAATACTGGAGTGGGTAGCCTTTCCCTTCTCCAGGGGATCTTCCCAATCCAAGGATTGAACCCAGATCTCCCTCATTGCAGGCAAATTCTTTACCAGCTGAGCCACAAGGGAAGCCTCCAGGGGAATAAAAGCCATGATCAAATTTTGAGTCCCCAGAAGTACTAGGGGTGGACTCAAGGCAGATCCAGCCCAGAATCTGAGCTCAGGGACTTCGATTCAAAATGAGGCAAGACAGAGGGCCCTGGAAGATCCCTCATAGGCCCAAGAGGCTTCTATCTTACACAAAAACCCAGTGATTTGCCAAAGGACTCAGAGCTACTAGAGGCGGGAGACAAACCCAGGTGACGTTGAGTTTGTAACCACTAACTACACACCGCCCAGACTTCCCAGGTGGTGCAGTGGTAAAGAATCCACCTGCCAGCGCAGGAGACTAAGGGACGCAGTGTTCGACCCCCGGGTCAGGAATATCCCCTGGTATAGGAAATGACAACCCTGTCCAATATTCTTGCCTGGAAAACTCCATGGGTGGAGGAGCCTGGCGGGATAGAGTCCACGGGGACACAAAGAGTGGGCCACAGCTGAGCAGCGGGCACACTCCTCCCAGGGTGGGGGCTCTGGCAACCCTAGAGGACAAGGCTGTGGAGGCTGGGCATCTAAAGGGCCAGAGAGCCTGGAGGGAGCCAGAGCAGTGGAGAGCAAAAACGGTGGGTCATCAGAGTCCACGGTCATCAGGTTCACCCTTGAAATGTCTTTCCAAAGGGGCCTTAGTAACGCCCCTCCAACAAAAGCAGCTGAGATGGGACACTTGTACTCAGAATTAACAAAGGCTCTGTGAATTCTATTAAACATAAATTAATAACTAAACATCCAGGGAATCAGTTCACCAGGGTTGTAAGGAAATAAAAGCAGAAACAAAGTCAGAATGCTAATTGTGCTTGTTTAGCTGCACCATAAAATTTCACCCTTATTGGCCTGTCATCTTCACACCTCATTGAAAATCCATTAAAACAATGGCTGGGCCATTAACCCTGACTTTCAGGCAGAAGCTTCCCTTGGGCACAGTTTTTGATTAGGGTCCCTTCATTAATACTAGCGTAATTACTTGGAGCTGGATAATTGTGATTACATACCACTATTTAAATATGGAGGAGGAGCACTGAAGCCTCAGTCTTTTCTTTGCAACTTTTAAATTTCTTAATTCGAGTGGACTTAACTCCCTCAGGCGAGATATATTGAAACTTGAATTTTTAAAACAAGTAGAGGGCTGACGGCTCAATTTACAGAATTCACCCTAGGATTTCTTAAATAGTGAGCTCCCAGAGCAATCAAACTTATTGGATTTACAAATTTTCTATATGCTAGCATCTTGTCCATATTTTAAGTCGAGGGTAGAGGCTGTATTTGAAAAAGAAATACAAGTGCTAATGAGTACCGTAGTGACAGCTGAACAAAGACACGTGCATTTGTGACAGGGTGACCAGAAAGCATATTTTAAGGACAACTTGAGGATGTCTCAAAGCCTGGGATAGGGCTGTGACCTGCTAGGACCGCAGGGCAGAGAAGGAGGAGCATCAGTCAGAAAAGAGGGGACCCAGAGACCGGACTGCAGTTTGGAGCTACTGCAATTAGACACTCTTTATGTGTGCACGGAGGGTCAAGCCCCTGGTTCCTGGAAAGGAGCTCTTAGCCCCCCATCCCTCAGCCACACAAAGTGAGACAAACTTACCCAGCACCACTTCAGATACTGTCTATTATAAAGCCCAGGAGAATATTAAAGTCCTTTCCCATAAAACAGTGGCTTCTCTTCTCGTATTTCATCACTTTCCACTGCTCCACATTTAAAACCAGCCATGTGAAATTGCTTCCCTTGTAGCTCAGTTGGTAAACAATCTGCCAGCAGTGCAGGAGAGCCAGATTCAATCCCCGGGTTGGGAAGATCCCCTGGAGAAGGAAATGGCAACCCACTCCAGTTTTCTTGCCTGGAAACTCCTATGGACAGATGAGCGTGGTGGGCTATAGTCCATGGGGTCGCTAGAGTCGGACATGACTTAGCAACTAAACCAACCAACGTGAAATTACAGTGCCATATGCCAGGTATGTGGCATCCAAGTCTGTAGACTCTGTTGAGTAGTAATGACTACTAATTACTGCTAAGAACTGAATTTTGCTATTTACTCTCTTAGTTGTGGTTCTTAGAGTAAATTCAAGGTCACCCCTCTATTCGCATAATGCTCACGTACTTGCATGTCTTTATGTTTTCGTGAGGCAGAGAAAAAGGTGCAGAGTTGACACACCGAGAATTATTGGCCAGTAGCCTTGCCACACAGATGCGTGTCCCATTTGTGACCATCAATAGTCCAAGCTTGCCTGCAGGGTGGGGGGAGATGCTTAGCATGTGGCTCCCAGAATTCAATACATCACCCACCAGTAACATGTGCACCCAAAGTCTGGGCCCCTGGAGAGTATGGAGAACGTTTTATTTACAAAATAGGGACACTTGGTCAATCATCTGTCATCTGCTATGACCATCATTCCACAAAAGAATGATTATATTAACAGCAGCAGTCAGAAAGACATCCTCCAGGCATTCCCTCGGGCAAGATAGCTGATAATCCAACACTGACTTTATCTATTTAAAAGCACGATTCTCATTTTTCTCGTTCTGCTGCACACTGGTGAAAACATTCCTCATGGACATACAAACTTCAGTGCAATAACAAGGACAGAGTTTGGAGATCGCTGCCCCAGACCTTTGCTGTCCAGCTCAGTGGCCACGAATCACACACGGCCCGTGAGCACTTAGTGTGGCTGGTCTGAACTGAGACGTGCTGCAACTGTAAAATTCACACCAAATTTCAGAAACTTAGTACAAGGGAAAAAAGGATATCTCTTGGTAATTTTTATACTGGATATGTGTTAAAATTATAATATCCTGGATATATTAATATATCATTAAAATGAATTTAACGTGTTTTTTATTTTAAGAAATGATGCTACTAGGAAATTTTTAATTACTTTGTGGCTCACGTTGTTTCTGCTGGACAGTACTGCCTAGATGAGCAGCATCAGCTGCAAAATGTTAGATGCCATCAAGGTAGTTATTATAGCTTTTGATTATATTCATACATATCTTATACATTTGACATCAGTTCAGTCACTCAGTCATGTCCAACTCCTTGTGACCCCATCGACTGCAGCATGCCAGGCTTCCCTGTCCATCACCAACTCCTAGAGCTTACTCAAACTCATATCCTTTGAGTCGGAGATGCCATCCAACCATCTCATTCTCTGTTGCCCCCTTCTCCTCCTGCCTTCAATCTTTCCCAGCATCAGGGTCTTTTCCGGTGAGTCAGTTTTTCACATCAGGTGACCAAAGTTTTGGAGTTTCAGCTTCAGCATCAGTCCTTCCAGTGAATATTCAGGACAAATTTCCTTCAGAATGGACTGGTTGGATCTCCTTGCAGTCCAAGGGACTCTCAAGAGTCTTCTCCAACACTGCAATCAAAAGCACCATTTCTCTGGGGCTTAGCTTTCTTTATAGTCCAGCTCTCACATCCATACATGACTACTGGAAAAACCATAGCTTTGACATTGGAATACCAAATAAATAGGACTTGAATTTATGTTTCAATGCATGGAAGGAAAGTTATGACTATGAGAACCTTAATGATTTCAAGACGAACTGAGTAGTCTTGAATCATTCAACAAGTTAAACACGCTGTTCCAGACTATATGGTTGATGCATATTGTGACCACTAGAGGGCAGTAGTGTATATGAAAATGTGAGCTCCCACACAAAACCATTACAAGGGAGACATTCAGCAATTATTAGAGCTGATCCTCTTTCCCTTGCTTTTAAGTGCCAGGTACAAGATGAGGGAGAGACCACAGGAGGACTGGGTAGATCCTGAGTTGGCCCTTAAACTGGGAGTGAGGTTCAGATAGGGCTGCAAAGCCAAAAAACCATTCTGTATGGGAGAAATCCTGTTCAAGGGCGAGTATTCCAAACCCAGGCTGTAGAGTCAGGCTTACCTTCCTGGCTGTGCTGTTAACAATGTGTGGAGTCCAAAGCAAGGCACTGGGTCTCGGTCTCCTCCTTTGTGAAATGAGAAGGTGGAGTGAGGTGATTTCAAGGCATCTTCCAACCTCGATGTTCATTCCACACTTTCAAGTGTAATAAACCCTGTGAGCCTGGTGTTGTCATAGGCCTACTGGAGAGCCAAAACACAGTAGTCATTATAAGACTTACAGGCACAACCGTGCTGTAAATTCATGCTTGAAAGTCCTCTCTGCTCCAAATGCTTAGTGATAACAGATAAAATACAAAAAAAAAAAAAAAAAAATAGTAGAAACCTCGTTCAAAAAGATCAGCATCTCTGAGGACTAGAGCAGAGGCATAGTGCTGTAAGCTAGGGTGACGATTGGCGTTGTGAGGTTCCAAGGCGAGGAGCAACCTTAGGTGGTGAGACTTCTGCGATAAAATAGGGAACACCGCATGAGCTGGTTGTTGTTCCGTCACCCAGGCGTGTCCGCCTCTGCAACCCCGAGGACTGCACCATGCCAGGCCTCCCTGTCCCTCATCATCTCCCGGAGTTTGCCCAAGTTCACGTTCATCGGTGATGCCATCCAGCCATCTCATCCTCTGACACTCTCTTTTCCTTCTGCCCTCAATCTTTCCCAGCATCAGGGGCTTTTCCAATGAGTCATCTGTTGGCATCAAATGACCAAAAGCTGGAGCTTCGGCTTCAGCATCAGTCCTTCCAGTGAATATTCAGTGTTGATCTCCCTTAAGATTGACTGGTTTGATCTCCTTGCTGTTCAAGAGTCGTCTCCAGCACCACAGTTCGAAGGCATCAGTTCTTTAGCATTCTGCCTTCTTTACCGTACAGCTCTCACAACCGTTCGTGACTCCTGGGAAGATGATAGCCTTGACTCTACAGACCTCTGTCAGCAGAGCAATGTCTCTGCTTTTCATCACACTGTCTAGGTTTTTCATTGCTTTCCTGCCAAGAAGCAGTCGTCTTCTGATTTCACGGCTGCAGTCACCATCCGCAGTGATTTTGGAGCCCAAGAAAGGGAAATCTCTCACTATCTCCACTGTTTCCCCTTCTATTTGCCATGCAGTAATGGGGCCAGATGCCATGATCTTAGTTTTTTAATATTTAATCTTAAGCCGCCTTTTTGCTCTCCTCCTTCACCCTCATCAAGAGGCTCTTTAGTTCCTCTTAGCTTTCTGCCATTAGAGTGATATCATCCATCCACATATCTGAGGTTGTTGACGTTTCTCTCCCCATCTTGATTCCAGCTTGTAACTCATCCAGCTCAGCATTTCAGGTGTCCCCAAAACAGACTGGGTGGGGCTCCCACACAAACATCGGGGTTGGGAAGGGGGGTGGTTATAAAGCCATAACAAAATGTGTCCAGGGCTGAAGTTCATACAAAGCTTCTTACCCCTTCTTACCCCAATGTGAGGAGGATCCTGGTCCCTGGCCCAAGGACAGGGTCTGCAGTATCCCCAGATCATGGCAACAGGAATCAGGTTCTGAGCTGGGGGCTATGGAGGCCAAGAGGAAGCAAAGAAAAGACCCGCTGGCTGACTCTGTACAAGGGAACCAATGAAGCGAGGAAGGAGGGGCCGGTGGAGTTTTACTGACCCTTGGGAACAAGAATAGGGCCTATGCCAGGTACAAACAGTTATTGGACAGTGAGGAGGCAGATGACAATCCACGCAGCAGAATCTCATGCTGGTGATTACCCTTTGCCCTACTCACCTTTCCCCAAGGCCCACTCTGAGTCTGCCTCACTATTGAACACTGTGACATCAGGAACACCTGCCCAGCTTTTAGCCAGACGGGGTTACAAGCTGTAGATGAAGAAGCATTTACAGGAACTACCAACATGGATGGAGGTTCCCCTTGCACCCCAGAATCTCCCGGGAAGCTTTCAAGCAGAGAGACGCCCTTCCCCCAGTCCTATTCAGCTGATCTCAGCTGCTACCTGGGCAACAGAACTTTTCAAAACTCCTAAGGAAATCCCATTGTTCAATCACAGCTGAGAGTCACTGGCCCAGAACAGCATAAGAAAAAGGAAAACATCCTTTCTGCCCCAACAGGCTGAATCTGGGAGCAGGGCCTGGTAGCCCCTCTCAACAGCCAGGACCAGCACTTGGGCGAACTTCAGAGGCAGCCCTTCTGACGGCTTTGGGGACTAGTTCTCCTTTCCCTGAAGGAAAAGTGTAACTCTTCTCTGAAATCAGAAAAGAGGAAGCATAGCATACTTGTCAGCAAAAGTGACAATCCTCCCAGAGTGGAGGAGGGAGGATTCCTCTTTCCTTGACATGGACAAAATCACAGGCCAGCCAAGGATCAAGCCAGGCTGAGCAGAACAGAGGTTAATCCTACAGAATGGTGACGACAGAACTTAGGGTTTTCTATCAAGAAATGGCCTCCCCCACCCTCCTTTAGGAAAGTGATTTTTAGAAAGTCAGAGCCTCTCTTCTGAGACATGTTCAAGCAAGTGGGCCACTGGAATGAGAGGAAAGCCTGCCGGCTTGTCCCATCCCCAGAAGACGGTCATCTCTGCTCCCAGCTCCACACCGGGCCTCACAGAGCATCCCCTGGAAGGGAAGCAAGAAAGATGACCCCTCCTCATAGAGCCAAGCTCCCTGGAAGTCCTCAACGACCATGCCTTCCCCCAGAGGGGGCGGAGGCCATGTCCCAAGCCCAGCCCACCTGATCTGAATGCCCACCCCCCACCTCAGGGTCCAGGAAGTTACCCAGCCTCCTGGACCTCAGCTGATCTGTGATGGGAGCCTTTGGAGAGCTCAGATTCAGGAGGTCAAAACATAACACATAGCTGATGCACAGCAGCTGATGTGGCTGCCGCAGGCCGTGGTGGCTGCGCACGTGTGGGGTGGTTGCTATTGTGTGGTCGCTGCAGTTACCACAGTCATGGCAGTTGTGTGGTCATCCGGCTGTTGCAGCGCTGGTTGTCGCGGAGTTTGTGGTCATTACGGTGCAAAGTTGTTACGCACCTGAGGTCGCCGCCCTTGGGGTCGTTGTGGTCGTGTGGTTGTTGCAGGTATTCTGGCTCCTCTGGCCCCACAGTCTGAAGAGGAGGCATGCTGCTGGGGAGAGGTACCCTCCTGACCCATCTCATCACAGACAGTACGGATAGCCTGGGGGGGCAGTGAGCAAGCAGACTGCTGCTGGGGACTGTGGGGGCGTCATAAGGAGACCCACAGACCACAGCAGAGCCCCGAGCAGAGGGCCTGGCCTGACACCCACCTCCTTGATCCTGGAGCTAGTGGCCATGAGGCCCGGCGGGTAGGGTCAGGCCACCAGTGGGCAAGACCTGGGCGTCTCCCACCTCACCTCCACCCACCGCTGTTACATGGACCCCCTGAGTGGATCAGAGCCAGGAGGAGGCCCCGGTTTCCCTGACATGGTAGGCAGAGGCTCTGGGTTCCTGGTATCCAGGACAGAATTTTATACCTGCCTCAGGGGACCTGAGTCCTGTGTCATTTATCTGCTTCCAATCAGAAATATATGTTTGGCTTAGATATATTAATGGATGATACTTCACATAGTCCAAAGGTTCCAAGGGGAATATAGTGAAATACGCTCTCACGCACCTTTCCCTCAGCCGCCCAGACATAGCTCACGAATGTGCAAGTGGGTGAGCCCAAACAAAAGAGCAAGGCCTGGTGGGAAGAGTACAGACTATCTGAGCTCAAGACCCAGTGCTGCCCCTTTCCAGCAGGTGACTTTGGGCACCTCTCTGAGCCCTGGCTCCCCCCATCCACAGAACGTGATGTAATCATGCTGCTGCTGCTGCTAAGTCGCTTGAGTCATCCAACTCTATGCGACCCCACAGACAGCAGCCCACTAGTCTCCTCCATCCCTGGGATTCTCCAGGCAAGAATACTGGAGTGGGTTGCCATTTCCTTCTCCAATGCATGAAAGTGAAAAGTGAAAGTGAAGTCGCTCAAGTCGTACCTACCTTATACTAGAGACGAGGTTAAACACCACATATTTGCTCTCACTGTAATAGATGTTGTTTTCTTTCCCATTTTATAGAAATGACATCGCGCTGTTTCACATATACTGTTCTGTATCTAATTTCTTTCTCTTTCAAGTGTGTCTGGCAGCCCATTCAGTCTATTTTAGAGCTGCATGGTTTTCCATTTCCTCAATGCACCATAATTTACTTAAGCCAGTCTTTTTCTAGTGGGCATTTTGGTCGTTTCCTGTCTTTTTTGAGCAATGCCACAATGCATAACTTTGTACATACTATTTAATTTTTTATACCTCTATCATGCCACAGTATTATCTTTCTTTTTTGTGATAAGAATGACTAAGATCTAATCTCTTAGCACCTTGGAAGTTTATAATACAATATCATTGTCTATAATCACTATGTTTTGCATTAGCTCTTCAGGACTTATTTATCTGCTGGTTGTAAGTTTTTACCTTTAAATACCATCTCCCCAAATAGATATACTATATTTTATCCAGAATGATTATGGTAAATCCCTAGAAATAGAATGCTGGTCAACAGGTAATGTGCATTTGTTATTTTTTGCCATCCAGAGAGCTTGTACAGATATTCAATATTCCTTTGACAACATAAGACTTTCTGCGCCCCATACTTTTACCAACTGTTTATAAACAAATTTTTTATCTTTGTCAAGTTGGTAAGTGAAAAGTGGTAAATGCTATCTCTCTGTAGTTTTACAGAGAGAAATTATTTACAGAGAAATTATTTTACAATTTCTCTTATTATGAGTAATACGAAGCATCTTCATGTTTATAAATCATCTGTGCTTCCTATGCTGTGAACTCTCTGTTCATACCTTTTGCCAACTTTTTTATCATATAGTCATTTTTCCTATTGATTCATAAAAGGTCTCTGTGTTGGAAATATTACCATACATTCCCTGGTTTGATGATACTTTAGAAATCGCTTTTACTAGTTTTCCCATACATAATTTTAATGCAACAGAAGTTATAATTTTTTCTTGATGTCTTCTGTATTTTGTGGCATCTTTGAAAGTTCTTCCCCTTACAAAATAGGAGTTAGATTTGTTTTTAATCTCCCATAGTTTCCTCTAGCATTTTTAAAAATTTAAATCACTGATTTCTCCTGGTATGTATCTGACATAAAAAATGAGGTATGGATCCAACTTAATTTTTTTCCAGATGGCTACCCAGTTGTCTCAACACCATTTTTTGAATAATTCATCTCTTTTTCCCAATGATTTGAAATGCCACCATTATCATAAGCTAAATTCCCAATAAGTTTTTCTCTATTTCTGGACTTCCTATTTGTTCCAACCACACACTGTCCTACACTATTTTAATTGTTCAAGTTTCATAATATGCATTATATCTTACAGGGCTAGTTTACTATTCACTTTTCAGCTTCTTTTTCCATATGAGCTGTTAGTTTTGTTGGGATTTCTTTTAATTTATAGGTTAACTAAGGCAAGCTGACCTTGAATATGTCATTGAATATGATGTTGGGTCAGTTTTTGGAGAATTACATTTCTCAGGAAAGTATCCAGTATGTTAGGTTTTGCAAATCTAGAGGGTTCCCAAGACTATCCTTGGATGCAAAAATCTGCTGGAAGGACTCACAGAACTCACTAAAAGCTGTTGTATTCTCAGTTATAGTTTATTACCATGAAAGGATATGAATTAACACCAGCCAGGAAAGAGATGCCGAGGGCAGAGTCCAGGACTCGTCCAAGCACAGGTTCCACTTGTCCTCTCGCACTGGAGCTGTGGACAGTGCTACTTCCCCCACAACAATATGCAACGGTCCGTACAGGTGTTGCCAAACAGGGAAGCTCAGCTAAGCTCTGGTGTCCAGAGATTCTGCTGGGGTTCAGTCACCTAGACGTTGCTGCCCACGTGGCTGACTTTTAGTCTCCAGGAGCTCTAGAGAAAGAGCAAATATAGTATGGCCCAAAGTTCCCATCATATATCATATTGTTAAACAGTGAGGTGTCACCTTAGGCCCCAGGTAAACAAAAACACTCCTAGCAGGCAGGACAATCAGAGGCCTAGACATTACCCCTTGGGAGCCAAAGACCAGGGCTGGATCTCTCTCTCATGCGCGTGTCCAGTCACTTTAGTAGTGTCGGACTCTTTGCAACGCTATGGACCATAGCCCGCCAGGCTCCTCTGTCCATGGCGATTCTCCAGGCGAGAATTCTGGAGTGTGTTGCCATGCCCTCCTCCAAGAGATCTTCCCCACCCAGGGATCGAACCCATGTCTCCAGTGTCTTCTGCATTGCAAACAGATTCTTTACCCACTGAGCCACCTGGAAAGCCAGGGATCTCTCTTTGGATAAGGTTGTTTTGCTACATAAGATTTAAAATTTGAAAAAAAAAATTTTTTAATTTGTTTTCATGGAGTTGACCAAATTGTCTCTAAGGGTTCTTTTCATTCCCTCCATTTGTGTTTATTTTCTGCTTAGCATTTCTTATTTGTGCTTCATTATTTTCTCTTGACCAGGTTAGTCAACAGTTGATCGATCTTATTCTATTTTCAAAGAATTATATTTGAATTTATTATTTGCTTATAATTTACTAACTTTAAACCTGTTTTTCAAGTCTTTCATTTCGGCTTTAACATTTCGTAAGTCCTTCTGCCTTCTTTATATTTATCACCTTTTCCTAACTACTTCAGTTGAATGCTTAGTTCATTTTTTTCATTCCTGTTTAACTTTTTATTAGCTCCTTATAAAACTGTCTATATTAGGGTTCTCCATAGAAGCGAAATCAGTAGATATAAAAAGAAATTTATTATAAAGAAATGGCTCATGTGATTACGGATGCTGAAGGGTCCCAAGATCTGCAGACAGCAAGAGAGTCAATGGTGAAAATTCTAATTCAAGGCTAAAGGCAGAAGAAGACCAATGTCCTGGCTCAGAGATGGACAGAGAAAAAGACACTCTTTTCCTACTCAGCTTTTGTTGTATTCAAGCCTTCAACAGATTGGACAAGGTCTTCCCACACTGGGAGAGCAATCTGCTTTACCCAGCCTGCCAAATGTTAATCCCATCCAGAAACATCTTCGCAGACACACCCAGAATAATGTTTGACCAAGGATGTGGGCACCCTATGGGCCAATCCAATTGACAATAAAATCTCACTATGCCATTTTCTCTGGGCACTGCTTTAACTGTACCTCCTAAGTTCTGATAAGAAATGTTTTTTTTTTTAATTTTTAGAGGAAATCATTCCATCTAGAAAGTGACTTTGGCTTACCAAAAGAATGTTTTGCCACTAAATTTTGACCAGATGTAAGTACAATGAATTGTCTTTTCAAATAAGGTTGATCTGATTCTCCAGGCTAATAGAAAGGTGAACCAAGGCCTCCTCAGGGCTCAAAAGTTGCTTTGAATGGATTCTCTCAAACTTGAAAAATCATTTAAATATCAATGGAACATGCATCTCTTGCCTAGATGAATTTCTTAACAACAAACATGGAGAGTTCCTCTGTTAAATCTCTAAGAGAGAAAGAAAAAAAAAAAAAGCTACAATCTCTCTACCACCTTATAAATGTCATTAATAAAAATTATAGTACCTACCATAATGTATGTTTCCATCTATGCCATCTTTGCTTCCCAAATGGCACAGTGTAAAGAACCGGCCTGCCAGAGCAGAAGACCAAGGAATGCTTTTTGATCCCTGAGTTGGGAAGATCCCCTGGAGGAGGAAGTAGAAACCCACTCCAGTATTCTTGCCTGGGAAATACCATGGACACAGGAACCCAATGGGCTCAGACCACAGGATCACAAAGATTTGAACATGACTGAGTGACTGAGCGTGCGTGCACATACACACACACTATCATCATCTTTATATCCATGTATGTCAAACACCCTCTTCCAACAACACAAAAACGACTCTACACGTGGACATCACAGATGGTCAATACCGAAATCAGATTGACTATATTCTTTGCAGTCGAAAATGGAGAAGCTCTAAAAAACAAGACTGGGAGCTAACTGTGGCTCAGATCATGAACTCCTTGTTGCAAAATTCAGACTTAAATTGAAGAAAGCAGGGAAAACCACTAGAACATTCAGGTATGACTTAAATCAAATCCCTTATGATTATACAGTGGAAGTGACAAATAGAATCAAGGGATTAGATCTGATGGAGTACCTGAAGAACTATGGATGGAGGTTTATGACATTGTACAGGAGGCAGTGATCAAGACCATCCCCAAGAAAAAGAAATGCAAAAAGGCAAAATGGCTGTCTGAGGAGGCCTTACAAATAGCTAAGAAAAGAAAAGACATGAAAGGCAAAGGAGAGAAGGAAAGATATACCCATCTGAATGCAGAGTTCCAAAGAATAGCAAGAAGAGATAAGAAAGCCTTCCTCAGTGATCAATACAAAGAAATAGAGGAAAATAATAGAATGGGAAAGACTAGAGATCTCTTCAAGAAAATTAGAGATACCAAGAGAACATTTCATGCAAAGATGGGCACAATAAAGGACAGAAATGGTATGTATGGACCTAACAGAAGCAGAAGATATTAAGAAGAGATGGCAAGAATACACAGAAGTGAAGTCAGTCACTCAGTCATGTCTGACTCTTTGCGACCCCATGGGCTATAGCCTACCAGGCTCCTCTGTCCATGGGATTTTCCAGGCAATAGTACTGGAGTGGATTGCCATTTCCTTCTCCAGGGGATCTTCCCAACCCAGGGATCGAACCCAGGTCTCCAGAATACACAGAAGAACTGTACAAAAAACTGTACAAAAAAGATCTTCATGACCCAGATAACCACAATGCTATGATCACTCACCTAGAGCCAGACACCCTGGAATGCAAAGTCAAGTGGGCCTTAGGAAGTACCATTACAAACAAAGCTAGTGGAGGTGATGGAATTCTAGTTGAGTTATTTCAAATTCTAAATGATAATGCTGTGAAAGCACTGCACTCAATATCCCAGCAAATTTGGAAAACTCAGCAGTGGCCACAGGACTGGAAAAGGTCAGTTTTCATTCCAATTCCAAAGAAAGGCAATGCCAAAGAATATTCAAACTACCACACAATTGTACTCATCTCACACACTAGCAAAGTAATGCTCAAAATTCTCCAAGCTAGGCTTCAACAGTACATGAACTATGAAATTCTAGATGTTCAAGCTGGATTTAGAAAAGGCAGAAGAACCAGAGATCAAATTGCCAACATCAGTTGGATCATAGAAAAAGCAAGAGAGTTCCAGTAAAACATCTATTTCTGCTTTAGTGACTATGCCAAAGCCTTTGATTGTATGGATCACAACAAACTGTAGAAAATTCTTCAAGAGATGGAAATACCAGGCCACCTTATCAGCCTCCTGAGAAATCTGTATGCAGGTCAAGAAGGAACAGTTAGAACTGGACATGGAACAACACACTTGGTTGTTGTTGGAGCCACACATGGTTGCAAATTGAGAAAGGAGTATGTCAAGGCTGTATATGGTCACCCTACTTATTTAATTTATATGCAGAGTACATCATGTGAAATGCCAGGCTAGATGAAGAACAAGCTGGAATCAAGATTGCCAGGAGAAATACCAATAACGTCAGATATGCAGATGACATCACCCTTATGGCAGAAAGTGAAGAAGAACTAAAGAGCCTCTTGATGAAAGTGAAAGAGGAGAGTGAAAAAGTTGGCTTAAAACTCATCATGCAAAAAACGAAGATCATGGCATCTGGTCCCATCACTTCATGGCAAATAGATGGGGAAACAATGGAAACAGTGACTATTTTCTTGGGCTCCAAAATCACTGCAGATGGTGACTACAGCCATGAAAGTAAAAGACGCTTGCTCCTTAAAAGAAAAAAGCTATGACCAACCTAGACAGCATATTAAAAAGCAAAGACATTACTTTGCCAACAAAGGTCCATCTAGTCAAAGCTATGGTTTTTCCAGTAGTCATGTATGGATGTGAGTGCTGCACTGTAAAGAAAGCTGAGCACCGAAGAATTGATGCTTTTGAACTGTGGTATTTGAGAAGACTCTTGAGAGTCCATTGGACTGCAAGGAGATCCAACCAGTCTATCTTAAAGGAAATCAATATTCCTAAAGGAATGAATACTTTTTGGAAGGACTGATGCTGAAGCTGAAACTCCAATACTTTGGCCACCTGATTCGAAGCACTGACTCACTGGAAAAGACCCTGATGCTGGAAAAGATTGAAGGCAGGAGGAAAAGGGGATGACAGAGGATGAGATGGTTGGATGGCATCACCTGCTCAATGGACATGAGTTTGAGTAAACTCCAGTAGTTGGTGATGGACAAGGAAGCCTGGCGTGCTGCAGTCCATTGGGTTGCAAAGGGTCAGACACGACTGAGCGGCTAAACTGAACAGATGTCAGCTTTGTATATGTCATCTTTTGCAATTTTTGCATGAGTTCTAAAATAGAGATGGCATTCTGTACATCTTACAGATGAGAACACTAAGCCTCATAGGGGTTACATAACTTGCTAAGATCACACCTCTATTAGAGTGGAGGAACTAGGATCTCACAGTGGCTCTGCCCGATTTAAGGCTTTGCATGTTTTTAGGACGCCTCTCTTATCTCTCTACCCCAACTTGCAGCTATAAGGTCAGTCTGCCTCCTTTGGCAAAACTCCTTTTCTAGGCAGAGAGGCTACATCTGCTACAGTCCACTGTCAATTAGGGAGGCGTCCAGCCCAGAATTCTGGAACTGAGACGCAGCAGGCCACCAACCACGGAAGGCCTTTGCCTGCCGACACCATATGGATGGAGACTCTGAGCCAAGCACTAAGGAAGAGAAAGGGGAGGGAAGTCGGGTGGGGACTGAGGGAGTAGGGGGCAGACACGGCAGAGTCAGGAGGAGGACTTGGACCACGGAGCCTGCACAAGCCAGACACACCCATCGCCCGTGCCAGGCCCATCAGGTTCATCTCAGCTGTCTGACAGCTACCCTCTAATGATGCAGACAAAAGACTTCCTACAGGGAAGGTTTCGGTGTTATTGGCCAAGTCTCAGTGGAAATCAGAGAAGACGACCCTGAGCGGGCTAGAGGCCCTGGTAGCAGCAGCCAGAGCCCACTGGCACATCTCCGAGCGCCTGCCAACTGGGCACATTATGAGAACCCTGCTGCCAAGAGATAAGGAACGCCTGATCCAGCCCCTAGAAAGGCAGGGCTTGATATAGCAGCCTGAGTAGGCTGCGAGGGAATGTCCTGGCTGAAGGCCCTTCTCTAGCCCAGAGGAGAGTGGGTGGGTGGGAAGCAGGGAGTTTATAAATAATCCCATGTGTACTGATCTGCTCAGCAGCCTTGTCTTAGCAAGGCCTGGGATCTCAGAAGGAGGGTCGTTTATAGGTAATTTTAAGTTTTTTTATACTTCCGTTTTCCAAGTTTTCTACAGTGAACTTGAACTCCTTTTATAGTCAATAAACATGACTACAATTTTAAGAAAGTGAAAAAGAGAGGCCCACAAGGGGGACTTCCCTGGCGGTCCACTGGTTAAGATTCCGTGCTCCCAGGCAAGGGACGTGGGTTCAATCCTTCATCCGAGAACTAGGTCTCCGATGCCACACGGTGTGGCCAAAAAAGTAAAGTAAAATGAATAAAAAATTTTTAAGTAAAATATGATCAATTAAAAAAAAGAGAGAGGCACAAAAGGAAACCTTTCAGTTAGGAATCACCCCCCTGCTCAGGGATGCCCCAGGTGTGGACCAATCCCCTCCTCATTTTCTGGTCCCTCTCAGAGGAGCCTTCCCGTGTGCCGGCATTCACCTACATTGTAGGGAAGGACCAGTTTTCTCAGCTCCTGTGTTCCTCAAGCTCTCCCTGCCCCCATTAGTTCAAGTGTCACAGTTCTTAGTTTGATGTCATTAGATAAGGCATCCTGAGCCCTCACCTTTGCTGGAGGGGCAGGAGGGTTACTCCCAAATGTCTGTCCTGTGTGCTTCCAAACACTAGCTTGGTAATGGGGAAAAAGCATTGGAGTCCCTTATAGAGAGTGTGTTTGACATTCTTTGGCCCTCAGGCTCCTTGTCTGTAAAGTGGGGATAATAATAGCACCTGCCTCCTAGAGAAGATATTAAGATGAAAATAAAACAGTGAATGTAAAGTGCCTGACACATTGGAAATGCCAAATTAAATATTTACTGATCATTGTGCCTCTTGCTGTACACCCAGCTGCCCCTTGAATGACCACACCTACCAAATTTGGCCAAAATGACTCTCGCTGTTTCCAAAAATAACCCTCCCAGGAGGTGTGAGGATTCACCACCCAAAAACTCAATGCAGGAATTCCACAAATGCTTTGAGAGGTGACAGGCTCCTTGCAATCCTTCAGAGAGCCTTATGAGGCACTGTCCTCGTTTGGATGTGTTTCAATGAAGGGCAGCTGGATAAACAGATAAATGAGTAAACGTGTTCCTTTGTAGTAATGCCCTTATGTAGGCTGAGTTCAGCTTAGGACTCTGGGGCAAGTTTTAGGAGATGAAAGTAGGTAGAATAGCAACTGATTTCTATTTTTTGAGCAAGTGCTAGGTCCAAAAAGGCACTGTGCTAAGATTCCAAAATGGAACATTAAAAAAAGATGAAAGTCTCTGCTCTGTGAGAGATTACAGTCTAGTTGAGGAAGTAAACTGCAGATAAAGAAATAGAAAGCTTGCTCAGCAAACTAGGATACAACCAATGAAGGTGATGAGGTGGAGAGTTTAGGAGAGAGCGTCCTCTGGGTTCTGGAGGCCACAGCAGTCCTTGCGAAGGAAATCAACGTCACTGATAAGTGGGCACCAGGCCTGGTAGTATCCGATAGCAATCAGGATAGTCTGAAAAAAGAGTCTCAGGTGTTCAGGTCAGCAAAGGAAGGCATGGTGTTCTTACAGGCGGATGTACACCATCTTCTTGATTCCGACATAAGCACCGTGTGGTGTTCTCATTCCCATTTTACAGATAACCTCAGAGAAGCTCAGAGAGGTTAAGTTATATGCCTAAAGTCACACAGCAGAGGCAGAATCCAAACCAAGTTCTACCTGCTCCAGCGTCCACGTTATGCTATCACCTGGCCCTGAGAGACCTCCCTTAAATCCAGCTCCAAGAACAGCCCTAGGCTGCCTGTGACCACTAAAGGGGCTCTCATTCCATGGCTGCGGCCCTCCGGTACAGAACATGCTGCCCCTTGTGGCTGACAAATTCTTTGGGGATATATGGCTCAGAGGTTAAAGCGTCTGCCTCTAATACAGGAGACATGGGTTCGATCCCTGGGTCAGGAAGATCCCCTGGAGAAGAAAATGGCAACCCACTCCAGTATTCTTGCCTGGAGAATCCCATGGATGGGGGAGCCTGGTGGGCTACCGTCCATGGGGTCGCAAAGAGTAGGACACGACTGAGTGACTTAACACCTTATACTACCTGCGAGTATCATGGAATAAGATGCAATGATTTCTGAAGCCTAGATCAAAGTAAAAAATTTGACGTCTTGTAGTTTTAAATATTTAAGCCCCTCCTTCTACTCTATCATGACCCCTGGAAAAACCATAGCTTGACTAGACGGACCTTTGTTGGCAAAGTAATGTCTCTGCTTTTCAATATGCTATCTAAGTTGGTCATAACTTTTCTTCCAAGGAGTAAGCGTCTTTTAATTTCATGGCTGCAATCACCATCTGCAGTGATTTTGGAGCCCCCCGAAATGAAGTCTGACACTGTTTCCATTGTTTCCCCATCTATTTCCCATGAAGTGATGGGACCAGATGCCATGATCTTCGTTTTCTGAATGTTGAGCTTTAAGCCAACTTTTTCACTCTCCTCTTTCACCTTCATCCAAGAGGCTTTTTAGTTCCTCTTCACTTTCTGCCATAAGGGTGGAGTCATCTGCATATCTGAGGTTATTGATATTTCTCCCGGCAGTGTTGATTCCAGCTTGTGCTTCTTCCAGCCCAGCGTTTCTCAAGATGCACTCTGCATAGAAGTTAAATAAGCAGGGTGACAATATACAGCCTTGTCATACTCCTTTTTCTATTTGGAACCAGTCTGTTGTTCCATGTCCAGTTCTAACTGTTGCTTCCTGACCTGCATGTAGGTTTCTCAAGAGGCAGGTCAGGTGGTCTGGGATTCCCATCTCTTTCAGAATTTTCCACAGTTTCTTGTGATCCACACAGTCAAAGGCTTTGGCATAGTCAATAAAGCAGAAATAGATGTTTTTCTGGAACTCTCTTGCTTTTTCCATGATCCATCAGATGTTGGCAATTTGATCTCTGGTTCTTCTGCCTTTTCTAAAACCAGCTTGAACATCTGGAAGTTCACGGTTCATGTATTGCTGAAGCCTAGCTTGGAGAATTTTGAGCATTACTTTACTAGAATGTGAGATGAGTGCAATTGTGCGGTAGTTTGAGCATTCTTTGGCATTACCTTTCTTTGGAATTGGAATGAAAACTGACCTTTTCCAGTCCTGTGGCCACTGCTGAGTTTTCCAAATTTGCTGACATATTGAGTGCAGCACTTTCACAGCATCATCTTTCAGGATTTGAAATAACTCGACTGGAATTCCATCACCTCCACTAGCTTTGTTCATAGTGATGCTTTCTAAGGCCCACTTGACTTCACATTCCAGGATGTCTGGCTCTAGGTGAGTGACCACACCATCGTAATTATCTTGATCTTGAAGATCTTTTTTGTACAGTTCTTCTGTGTATTCTTGCCATTTCTTCTTAATATCTTCTGCTTCTGCTAGGTCCATACCATTTCTGTCCTTTATTGAGCCCACCATTGCATGAAATGTTCCCTTGGTATCTCTAATTTTCTTGAAGAGATCTCTAGTCTTTCCCATTCTTTCCCAACAAAGGTCTGTCTAGTCAAGGCTATGGTTTTTCCAGTGGTCATGTATGGATGTGAGAGTTGGACTGTGAAGAAAGCTGAGCGCCAAAGAATTGATGCGTTTGAACTGTGGTGTTGGAGAAGACTCTTAAAAGTCCCTTGGACTGCAAGGAGATCCAACCAGTCCATTCTGAAGGAGATCAGCCCTGGGATTTCTTTGGAAGGAATGATGCTAAAACTGAAACTGCAGTACTTTGGCTACCTCATGCGAAGAGTTGACTCACTGGAAAAGACTGATGGTGGGAAGGATTGGGGGCAGGAGGAGAAGGGGACGACAGAGGATGAGATGGCTGGATGGCATCACGGACTCGATGGACGTGAGTCTGAGTGAACTCCGGGAGTTGGTGATGGACAGGGAGGCCTGGCGTGCTGTGATTCATGGGGTCGCAAAGAGTCGGACACAACTGAGCAACTGAACTGACTGACTCTATCTACTCTACCATATTTTCCCCAGTTCAGCAATGTGTGCTATTGGCATGCAGCAGGCCTAAGCCAGCTATTTGTCCAGGCCAGTTACCTGTCATCATCTTTTACTTCCCTCATCCCTCAACCAGGCACAATTTAGGGATCCAGTCAACCACTATGTCCTGACCTCCTACCCTAAATGCATCTGCAGTCCCTCCACTTCTTTTCATTCCCTCTGCCGTTCCTTGGACTCGGCCACCATGTTCTCATCTTGAATTTCTGCAGCAATCACCTAACTGGTTTCCCTGCTTCCAGACTTGCTCTCATTCAGTCTCACTGCCATACCACAGTGCATAGTAAGAAATTTGGCCTCACTGAGAGAGATCTGACCTTTGTCTGGGCTC
Organism: Capra hircus; assembly: GCF_001704415.2. Classification (NCBI taxonomy): domain Eukaryota; kingdom Metazoa; phylum Chordata; class Mammalia; order Artiodactyla; family Bovidae; genus Capra; species Capra hircus. The sequence goes on along the minus strand of NC_030823.1, from coordinate 60,842,551 downwards.
CTGGAGTAACCTCCAAACTTGCAGAAATTCTTGAAATTTCTGCATTGAGAGGAGTACCTTTGTTATTCAAGGTGGGACCCGCACTTATGCTAATGAGATGATTCGCGTTGGGGCTGGCCATGCAGAAAGACCAGCATGACATGAATGATTGTGTCTGGGGCTTTGGGCCACATGGTACCAGCCCAACCACCAGGCAGGGGAGGGTACCTGGAGATGAGTTTAACCGTGTGGGTAATTATTAAATTAATCATGCCTGGGTAATGAAGCCTCAGTAAAAACTCTGGACACTGAAGCATAGATGGACTTCTTTAGTTGCAAGACTCATGTTTATTGTCTCATAGAGATGCTGGGGAGGAAATGCATCCCAGGAATACAGACACTTACTATTTGGAACCTTCTCAGGTTCCACCCTACTGTACTTTGATTTCAGTTTATGTATTTTATGTATTTTTATCTGTTTGATTATAATAAAACACTGTTCCTAAGAATAACACTTTCTTAAATTCTATGAGTTGTTCTAGCAAATTATCAAATCTGAGGGTAGTCATGGGAACCCCTGAATTTATAGCTAGCTGCTCTGAAGAGAGGGAGATTCTGGGGACCCCCAAACTTGGGGCTGGTGTCTGAAGTGAGGGCAGGCTTGTGGGAAGTGTGCCCTTAACCTTGAGTTGGGCTGACTCCTTGTACACAGCAAAAGAGGGGTTTTCTAAAATAGGACTGCGATCTTCTCACACATGGAGAAGGAAATGGCAATCCCCTCCAGTATTCTTGCCTGGAGAATCCCATGGACAGAGAAGCCTAGTAGGTTACAGTCCACGGGGTTGCAAAGAGTCGAACACGACTGAGCGACTTCACCTTCACCTTCACCTTCTCACACAACTGCCTAAAACACTCAAGTGATGTCTTACTCTCCCTAGGGTGAGGTCCAGATCCCTAAATTTGGCCTCCAAGACCTGTGCTGATCCAGTGCCACATAGGTCTCCCATCTCACATCCTCCCAAACCCCTTCAAATTTGCCATTCCAGCCACACTGAGCCACAAGCCACTCCCTGTGTGCTCCAGGTTCTCTCATTTCTCCAGGTCTTAGAGCATGTAGCCACTCATCCCACAATATTCTCTGCTCTCTACCTTTCTCCCACATCACTTCTCTTGGCTGATTCCCACTATCCTGAGGCATTGGCTTAGATGCCACCTCTTCTGGGAATCCTTTCCATGCACACTGCCTCGGGTCAGGGCTGGACACTCCCTCCTCTCAAGGCACCAGAACGTGTATTGAAACAACCTGCTTACTTGGTCCGCACCTCCAACCAGACCATGAACCTTCTGCATATGAGGACAGTATTTTCTCCTCCATCATATCCCTTGAATGCTAACACATGATTTTAAAGAGAGAAATGATAACTTTGCTTGGAAGAAACCCAGTGGACACCAACACAATTAGTGTTGAATGAACAAATGACACCCTAGGGAGATTTTGGAAGGCTCACCGGTCTTCTTGATGGAAATTTGGAAAGCACCCTGGTTGTAGCTGGTAACCAATTACAAGTCATCTTTCAAGATGGGTCCACCCCACAAGTAGTTAATGTCATTCATTTAGGCTGATTTTTATTGGTTTCAAACCTCAGAGAATGAACTCTTTGTAACTTTGCAAAATTCTGAGGCGGGTCCCTGTTGTGAGGCATGTGCCCAACCGTGAATTGTCACTTAGACATTCTTTTGATCCTATCATTGCTATTTTATGTTTTCCCCTCTACCCTACCTACAAGGTTCTACAGCATTTGTGAAGAGGACAACAGTGCATTATATTTTAAATATAAATAATCAGATAACTGATTAAAACAATGTTAATTATCAATTCACACCTGCATGTACATCTATCTATACTTTCTTATTAATCAGTACTTGATAAAGCACTTACTGGGTTAGGTGAAATGGCATCCCCTTTTCCTTCCTTTTAGCTTTTAATTAAAACAATGTGCGCAGCCTTCTCTCTTTCCTCTCCCCTTCCCTTCCCTTCCCTTCCCTTCCCTTCCCTTCCCTTCCCTTCCTGATATGGAAGAGTCGGCATCTGATCCCCACGGGATACTGACAGGAAGAGAGGGCTGACACGTGGAGGTGCCTTGATACACCACGATGTGTACTGGTGCCCAGGTACACAGGACGCTGGAAGGTGGGGGCAGGGGTGGAAGTAAAAGGCACAGCTGGTGTGATCGGGAGAGTGGCTACATTAAGCAAATAAGAAAATTTATTGAACAGTTAGGTGCATATATTGAGAATAATGAGAGCCAAGTTGGAGAACAAAGTTGCAAATATGGAGAGGGGATGATTTATAAAGAACCTTGAAGGTGGATTGGGATTTGGAGGTATAAGTATCAGCTTACATTGTTTTAAAACATACAAACGTGGGTAGATATAGAAATGGCTTCCCAGGCGGCTCAGTGGTAAAGAATCTGCCTGCCAAGGTAGGAGACACGGGTTCAATCCCTGGTTTGGGAAGATGCCCTGGAGAAGGAAATGGCAACCCACACCAGAATTCTTGCCTGGGACATCCCATGGACAGAGGGGCCTGGTGGGCTACAGTCCATGGGATTGCAAAAGAGTCAGACACAACTCAGCAACTAAACAACAAAAATGATTTGCGTATATGTATATGCAGGTGTGTGCAAATGAATATACATGTTTCCAAACTCTCTCCACTGAAAGGGCTTAGAAGCAATGATGCCCCAGGAACAATAAACGCACTAAATGCCCAGATATTGATTTCTAAAAACCATCCTCCACCAAAAGAAAGCAAGGCTCCTTGAAGAAAGAGCTAATTCCAGCCTGCAGCAGAAAAAGTACAAGATGAACCTAGGACAAATTGCGCCAACAAGTAAGAACGTGATGAGAATGAAGGAGACACGTCAGAAAGACACAAGGACCACCCTGAAGGGACCACTTAAATATACACACAAACAAAGAAAACGGAAAAGCTCTTATTAAAGTAGCCTGCCAACTAATGAAAGTACAAGAAATGACGACAATAGAAATTTGGCAACTGTCAGAGTGGTGCTTGCTTCCAGCAGGAGATATCAATGGAGGCTAAGATTGATAGATGGAAGCTTATTAAAGAACAGGAATATCTCCCCTCAAAATGCAAATCAATATTAAGGGAGGAAATGGTAACTTTATGTGGGAGAAAACTGACAGACGCCAACATAACTAGTGATCGAGATAAACATTGCCAAATGGGTAAAGATAGTCATGGGGCACTTTAAAAATAAATAAATTTCACGAGTTGGGGAATTCCCTGGCAGTCAAGTAGTTAGGTCCCAGCACTTCCACTGTAGAGGGCATGGGTTCATTCCCTGGACAGGGAACTAAGATCCTGCAAGCAGCAAATAAATAAGACAATAAAAGTCCCCAGTTGTATGATTGGCTAACATCATATGTTTCCCCCAGTCCATGCCTAGATAATTCACTAAGGAAACACATTTCCATGGTATTCTTTTAAGAAAGCATGACTATGCTTTTTAGGTCTACTATATCCTTCTACTTTTCTGTATATTCATTCTATTAATTCTTGAAAGCTTTATATTGAAACTCCAAATAAAGAGGATGAGATGGCTGGATGGCATCACCGATTCAATGCACCTGAGACTGAGCAAGCTCTGGGAGATGGTGAAGGACAGGGAGGCCTGGTGTGCTGCAATCTACAGGGTCACAAAGAGTCGGACACCACTTAGCAACTGAAGAACAACCACCGCAATGCAATTTTTCAAGTCCCCTGTAAATGTGTTGTCATACTTTCATAATTTAAAAAATAAAAAAGAAAGAGAAAAAAGAAAGCATGACCAAGTCTGATCATGAGAATACCCCAGAGAGACCCAGGGACATCCCACAGAATGAAAGGTCTGTACTCTTTAATTGAAAAGAATCAGTGACATGAAACACCAAGGAACTCTTCCAGGTTGGAGAAGGCTAAAGAGGGGTGAGAACGATGCAACATGTATTCCCGGATATAATCTTGGACCAGAGAGGAGAAAGAGTCATTGTTGGAATGGCCTGAAAATGTTGAGTTGGGGAAGGGGTCTACGGATTGCGCAGTCATGATGCGTCAAAGTTCATTCTCTGATTTGGAGGGTCATATGGTGAGTCTGTAAACCCTGCTTGGAGGAAATAAACACGAATATTTAGAAGTGATGTGACATCCCTTCAGCAGCTTACACTCAAATGGTTCAGAGACGGGTCCCTGAACGGTAAACATCCATCCGTACACATCCATTCACATATATGTCCATGTACACAGAGAAACTGAGAGAGAAGGTAATAGGGCAAATTTAGTGAAGTGTTAAGAGTTGGGAAATTTGGGTGTGGGATATGGGAATTCATTATACTGTTCTTGCAACTTTTCTGAAAGCTTGAAATTATTTCAAAATAAATTATTAAAAGTTACACGTATATATGTAAATTATAAATATAAATATGTATAGTGAACATGCGCATCTCTCTCTTTCACATCCGGCTAGGGCATCCATTCAGACAGGTGGCTTTTCCTCCAGCAGTGAGCCATTCTAGTTCCTGGAGGTTCTCCTCCTAATATCTCCAACCAAAACCTGAGGCTGCCTCTTCTCACAGTCAGCATTCCTATCTACATTTGGCAGAGTTACTGAGGAAGCTTTCTGTATTGGCTTACCCCGGCCGCCATAGCAAATTGCCACAGGCTGAGAGGCTTAAACGACAGAAATCTATTTTCCCCATAGTCCTGGAGGCCGGAAACCCAAGATCAAGGTGTCAGCAGGGCTGGCCTCTCCCGAGGCCTCTCTCCTGGGCTTGCAGATGGCTCTTTCTCACTGAGTCCTCACAGGATCTTTCCTCTGTACCCACTGATCCCGATGTCTCTTGTGTGTCCGAACTGGTCTCACAAGGACACCAGTTAGGTCAGGTGGGGGCCTACCCTAATGACCTCATTTTAACCCAATGGCTTTTTAAAGTCCTGTCTCTAATACAGTCCCATTCTGAGGTGCTGGAGGTTAGGGTTTTCACATGACTCTGGGAGATACAACTCAGCTCCTAATATGCTCTCTGCTGGACACCACACCAGTGTCTGAGTGTAAAGATGGCTAGACAAGGGCACTATGCTCGTGTGGGTCACAGTCCAGCTGAGGCTGACCTGAGAACAACCTGAATCCACAAACTGATGCACTGAGCAGAAGGCAGAGGAGACTGTTAACCCTGTTTGAAGAGTGGAGAAAGGTTTCTCTCACAGGGTGGTGCCATTTGAACCGGCCCTGGAAAGAAGAGGTTTTCACCAGACAGGGGAGGTCATTCTCTGCAGATCAGAACTGTAGGACTTAAGCTCTAGTTCTGTATTAAACTATGAACATGTTGCCAAGGTTCAAAGGTCCAGTTTCCTCCAGCCATGAATATTCCCTGTGATATTCCATCACTTTGCACAACAGAATTCTCTCCTTACATTCTTCCATATAATGATACACAGTATTTCAGATATCTTCATCCTCTGCTTTTTTCTGATACTATCGGGAACTCCAGCATCATGTTAGGTCTCCAGCATCCTCTTTCTCCTTTTGTCTTTCCCTCTATCACTAAGAATTTATCTTCTTCCTGACCTGCTTCTTCCTGTTTCCCTTTCTTCGGGGAATTTTTGTTCATCAAGAGTGCAAGGCTTTAGTCTGCCTTGAAGCACTCTTCCTATTAGCTAGGGGCTTTTTTTTTTTACAAGAAAGGTGTGTCTAAGCCCATTTTCTATAAAATCTGTCAGTGCCTAAGTGGTACCCTGCTGCTTGAATCCTCATTCGTCTCCATGGCAATGTTCTGAAATGATTCTGCTTGTATGAGTAAGTTCAAGGCCCCTAAAATTATTTATCATAACAGAGTTGGCATATCCCACCACGGTACACGCATACACGTTTGGTGCAACATTTGTAAACGGAGCCACGGTTCGGTTTGCATTCATTTAAAAAAAATAACAGCACTTCCTGTGAAATGAATGGATAGCCCGCTCATCAGCTGACTTCATTTACTCATCCTTCATTCATTTACGCATCCAGGCTTAGTCAGGGAGACAGAGACTTAAAATTTTACCTCCTCCTTAGGAGATGGAGATAGAAATCAGGAATGGCTTCACTGAGGAGTGGTCAGTTGACCACCAAAGGGAATGGCTTTTCTGACAAAACCAGCACAAGGGCAAAGGCATGAAGATGTGAAGGAACATTCGAGATAACAAAGGAAAACTGTCTGCCAGTCAGGCTGGGAAATGGGATGGAGAAGGGTGATGGAGGGACATACAGAAAGAGATGGAGCTGGGGCTAGAGAGAGGGGTCCCGAGGGACCTGTAATAAAAGATTAAGGAGTCCGTACTCCTTGAGCAATGAGGAGGATCTTGAGAGGAAACACAGCATTATCAGGTTTCAGTTCAGTGCAGTTCAGTTCAGTCGCTCAGTCGTGTCCGACTCTTTGCGACCCCATGAATCGCAGCACTCCAGGCCTCCCTGTCCATCACCAACTCCCAGAGTTCACTCAGACTCACGTCCATCGAGCCCGTGATGCCATCCAGCCATCTCATCCTCTGTTGTCCCCTTCTCCTCCTGCCCCCAATCCCTCCCAGCATCAGAGTCTTTTCCAATGAGTCAGCTCTTCACATGAAGTGGCCAAGTACTGGAGTTTCAGCTTTAGCATCATTCCTTCCAAAGAAATCCCAGGGCTGATCTCCTTCAGAATGGACTGGTTGGATCTCCTTGCAGTCCAAGGGACTCTCAAGAGTCTTCTCCAAAATCACAGTTCAAAAGCATCAGTTCTACGGTGCTCAGCCTTCTTCACAGTCCAACTCTCACATCCATACATGACCATTGGGAAAACCATAGCCTTGACTAAACGGACCTTAGTCAGCAAAGTAATGTCTCTGTTTACATTCTACCAACAGGAAGTCTTCTTCCGCTGCTGCCCTGGGGTCTTGTTAAACAGTGAAGGCAGAGTTAGAAAGAAGTCAGGGACAGGTAGTCCAGTGCTTAAGACTCTGAGTTTCCACTGCAGGGGGTCGGGTTTGAGCCCTGGTTGGGGCACTAGGATCCCATATACCATGCGGAAAAAAAAAAAAAAAAAAAAGCAAGGGACAAATTGATGGGGGCCTGAGAAGACCAGAGCCTGGAGGTGTGCATGGGAAAGATTCAAGCACCACTTTAGAGGCAAGGCATGTGGGACTTCAGGACCAATTAGGTGGAGGATTGAAGGAGAACCTGAAGATTGATGTCTAAGAAAGAATAGGGTTGGGGAGAAGACAAATTTAATTTGGGATATCCTCAGTGTAGGGAATCTCTGGACATCCAGGGATAAAATCAGACCCCTCAGTCTGCCACTTTCCCCTCATCCTTAATTCTCCATCATAGGGATGAAGCAATCTAGTCCCCACAGATGTAGATTTACAATGTAAGGGTTAACATGTGACTTTCCCTTAGGAACCATATTTCCAGTTAGCAAGAGAGTACCACCTACCCAATGTTAATCAAGAGAATGGCTTTCCTATAGTGAGATTCCCAGCAATGGGAAGAGCAAGTGGGGGACCTATTTCCAGGTAAGAAGATCTTGCCAGCATCCCTAAAATTACATTGCGGAGGCTACAACTAAAGCTCTCGTAGTGAAGAGACTGCTGTGGAAAGTTCACCTTCATTCCACAGAACCTTGTTCACACCACAGAAGAAGGGATCTTCCTCTTGGACAGGATTCTGCTCTCTTGGGCCGGGGTGATGGACAACCAATGCCACAAAGCTCTGGGGTCACTGAGTTCAGGTCCTGGCTCCAGCAGTTACTGGATATATAACCTTGGGCACAGCGTTTTACCTTTCTAGGACTGATTCTGACATTCATTAAACAGGGCCTTGAAACACTTGCTGTTCCCCTGGGGTGGTTGTGAGCTGGGGTTTCAAGGAGATGGCTGCAACAGACACGACTGCATCCGTCATCCTTACCACCGCCACCATTTATCTCAGTATCTTTCAACACCCAATTCACTTGGAGAAGCCTAATTTTCTCCCTGTTCATGGACTATTAGCTGCTCTGACAACTTTAGGTGATGAAAAGCCACCATTCGGTAGAGCTCGCTGTGCCCCTCAACAGCCTGCAGGGGGCAGCATCGGGCAGCGTAAGGTCTCGCCCGGCTCGCTCGAATAACGTCGGAACAGGTCTGGGAAGGACCACGGAGGTGGCCCTGGAATTCAGACTCCAGCTGACAAAGGACCCGTGATACTCCACGTGGGTCTGACATGCAGCCTCCCGGGGAATCGGGTCTCCGGTGAACAAGGGGGCAGGGAAAGGGTCTTCTGAAAGCATCCCCAGCCCTCACAAATCCAGCCGGGTTTTTCCCAAGCCCACACCAGGCCTGACTGCTTGCAATTTAGCGCTGATCTGACCTCGAAGAAGCCAGACTGAGCCTGCTTCCCTCCCCACAGGGGCCCTGATGCAGATGTCTCAACCCCCATGAGCTAAAGGGAGGGAGCGCCTGACAAGGACAAGGTGGGGTGCCTGCCACCCCTACCCCACCCTCCGCAAAGCATTTTTAGGTTCCCACTCCCTCAGCCCCGGTGGGGAGTACAGAAAAGACAAAAGAAATAAAGGGACGCAGCTCCAACTCTTCCGAGCTAGGAATGTTGTTGAGAATAGATGCAGACGGGAAGGCTACTCAGGATCCCATGTTCCGGTTTCCATCCAGCCTGGCGACGCTGCTTTCCTAAAGCCCAGGAGGCCTGTTCAGACCTAACAATTTCCTCTCATTTGTGAGTGTGTTTACCTGGAAAAACAAAGAGGCAGAAGGCTTAAAATCAATCAAAACTGCCCCGAATATGGAGTCACTGTAGGGACAGACGATCCAAGCTGTGGGAATCTGGAGATTCACCGACCGAGGTAGCATGTAGTGGCCAGCCAGCGGGGAGGAATGTGGCCACTTCGAAGAGAGCCCCAGGCCTCGGTGCCGATGGGACCCACTCGTCACTCACTCTCCTACTGACTTTTCTGGGGAGAGGAACTGCTATGTCACCATGACATCACCTCCTTCCAGGAACCACTGAGTCAGCTTGGGGCCTGAGGCTGGACCACTCACTTCCTCCAACCCGGCAGAGGGGGAGCACTCCCCCACACCACGCCCAGCTGGGCCTGTTCCTTCACCACTGTCAGCGGGTCAGCTTGGCGAAAAGACACACCAGGTGGTGCCATCCATGCCCACTTCCACTGGGATTCTCCTGCCACGGAAGAGCGGCCCCCCGTGCAGATTCACAGCTGGTTTGGGGCTGAAGGGCAAGTGTCCCTGGGAGAGGGAGCATGTTTAGCTTTGTCAGTCACGTACAGCTCCTTGTAGAGGCTAACTGTGACAGAGGAATCAGGAGGGATTAAGTGAGAGGCAGGTGGGCGCTGGCTGAAGTGGGATGGTTCAGAGGAACTCTGTGCCCAGTCACAGCTGAAGGCTGCCACAGACGGGGCCACAGCAGTCATGGGCGTCTTATCCAAGTAACTACTTCCTCAAAAGGCTGGGGGTGGGGGTGGTTACCCCCATATGGGCAGTCTCACCCTTAGCCAGGAATGGGGCCAGGGGGTGTCTGTCTGTAGCCCTCAGAAGATGATTTTCTCTTGCCCCTCCCCCAGCACAGTCACAAGCACCTCCCCACCTCCCTGTGTGGAACCCTTCCCTGCCCCGTTGAGAGGATTCAAGCTAGAATCCGCCTGCCCACCTCCCTGTGTCGAACCCTTCCCTTCCCCGTTAAAGAGGATTCAAGCTAGAATCTGTCCGCACCACATCAGAGTTGATTTCATCTTGTCATTAAACCTGATGCTCTATAAGCTGATCTTATGAAAAAGAAAATTAACCACGAGGCAGTAACTCAATTTTATAGCACTGTAAAGGTCCTAGCGTCTCCCTGTTCCCACTAACACACACATGCACACACACACACACAGAGTCTGCTTTGATCTTTTCTTTTCTCACCTTTTATGACATTGTTTCACTTAATGCCAACAAAATCCTGCCAGGTAAGTATGGCCATCTTATATAGATGAGAAAAGGTGAGGGAAATCCTCCAGGGTCACAGAGCTAGTGACTGACACACAGCCAGTCTTGGAAATGAGGTTTGTCTGACACTGAGGAGCTGGGATCCTTCCACTTAGACACCGTGACCCAAAGTAAGAGCCTCTTTGGGGTCAGACGTAAAATTAGAATTCTGTTTTGCAACCCACAAAATCTTAAGGTTGGGAGATATTTTGAAGACTGTCCAGGCCTAAGTGGGAAGGGAAGCCAGGGTAGCCTGGCGTGCTGTAGTCCATGGGATCACAAAGTCAGACACAACTTAGTGACTGAACACCAACCAGGTCTGTGACCCAGACAGACGGCTGAATCTCCTGCATAATGTCCTGGCTGCAGCCTAGATACAGCAGCTCCAGGAAAGACATTTTGTTCTGATTCAGACCATGCCAGCTGAGAATCCCTGGACAGTTCTTTGCGGTTTCAGGCTGAAATCTCTCTCCCTACAATGTCTATACATCAGAACTCCCCTCGGGACCATGGGGGAACTAAGCAGTGAGTCACTCCTGGACTAACTTTCTCCTGACTGCACATTCTCGATTCCTTCTAACCTATTCTCACCTGGCGGTTCCTCACCACTCTCCTGGGAATGGTATCTGCTTTCTCTGTTCACTCTCAAGGTGGGACACCAGTGTGACCACAGTGCTCCAGAAGTGAGCCAACTAGCCCAGAGAAGAATGAGACCAGACTATCAGTTCAGTTCATTCGCTCAGTCATGTCTGACTTTGTAACTCCATGAACTGCAGCACGCCAGGCCTCCCTGTCCATCACCAGCTCCCGGAGTTTACCCAAACTCATGTCCATTGAGTCGGTGATGCCATTCAACCATCTCATGCTCTGTCATTCCCTTCTCCTCCTGCCCCCAATCCCTCCCAGCATCAGGGTCTTTTCAAATGAGTCAGCTCTTCGCATCAGGTGGCCAAAGTATTAGAGTTTCAGCTTCAACATCAGTCCTTGCAATGAACACCCAGGACTGATCTCCTTTAGGATGGACTGATTGGATCTCCTTGCAGTCCAAGGGACTCTCAAGAGTCTTCTCCAATACCACAGTTTAAAAGCATCAGTTCTTCAATGCTCAGCTTTCTTTATAGTCCAACTCTCACATTCATACATGACTACTGGAAAAACCATAGCCTTGACTATACGGACCTTTGGCAAAGTAATGTCTCTGCTTTTTAATATGCTGTCTAGGTTGGTCATAACTTTCCTTCCAAGGAGTAAGACCAGATTATATAAACCTTTTATTTTTTTTTCATGAGTCTTACTATTTCACCCTGGGGACTCACTTTGATCTTATCATGAATGAAAACCCTAAGTGCCTTTCTCACGTACTGTCCCAAAACCACATCCTCTCCTGCCCCTTGTCCCACTGGGTTTGGGGGTGTTCATGTCCTGTTTCGTTCTTGTAGGATAGACCTAACAACTACCACAGGCAACCTGGCCATCTCCCTGCTTCATGGACCCCCTCTCCATGCTCCCTGGCACTGCTGACCCACTGGGGCTCAGCCACGTCCTCCTCCAGTCCCAGCTCTGGTTTTCCGCACCAAGACTCTGCCCAGAGGTCCCACTGGCCCAGTGACTGGGATGAGACTCTTAATTCCCAGCTTCCTGATGCATCCCTAGGGGTCGTCTGGGAGGTCCTGGACACACCCTCACGCACGGCTCCTAGAAGCAAGGCCCACTGTCTCAGGCCCTCCCTGTCCTGAAACCCAACAGTGTTTCTACTGTGCTGAGACGGCCTTACACATTCTCCTCCCAGCAATCCACATGTGAAGTGGGCATAAGCCCCTCTCCTCCCTGCTTCCTGTCACCCAGTCTGGGCAGATTCTACCACAGCGGCCACTCCATCCTGAATCTGTGAGTAGTGGGCGGGTCACACAGCGTCTTACCCTACATCCTCATCCCCTGAGTCTCCCTCCAAGCTTCTCCCAGCACCAGATGGGCTGTCTTCTGTCTCGGGAGGCTAGTACTGCCTTTGCGTTGAACCCTCTCTTCTCTGCACCCCAGCTGGACATGTCACTCTATGCTTTAATCTCCATACTGTACTCTAGACACAGAAAAGGGATCTTCATGGAAAGTAGAAAACCTCCCTCTCAGCAACCCGGCTTTTTTTTTTTTTTTATGGCCGTGCTCTGTGATTGCAGGATCTTAGTCCCCCAACCAGAGATTGAACCTGGGCCCTCAGCAGTGAAAATGCAGAGTCCTAACCAGTGGACCTGCAAGGGATTCCCAAGGCTTTCGGAATTATTGATTATTCACTTCCTATGGACTTGGACTTGTAATAGCCTAATTAGAAATGCAAAGCTGGGCAAGACTTTTTTGACCTATGATGGCTGAGTCTCCCCGGAAGCCACAAGCCCACTCATTCAGTGCATCGGACCATCTACATTACTGAGACTGACGATCCATTATTCTAATATCTCAGAGATATCACTTCTTCTCATGACTCAAAACAAATATTTAAAAGAACTTACTTCTTTTTGATTCCCCTTAGCATACATTCAGTCTCCTCACCTCCAAATTCTTCACACGTCCCAAATTCTCTTCTCCCAGATCTGTACTTGACCCTTCATAAATATGTCCTTAAGTTATCTGTGCGGCGTCTGCTTCACCCATCAGTCATCCCACCTAGTGGCATAAAGGTCACACCCCTGAAGGTATGCTCTTGCCGGCTCACATCAGTGTGTTTTCAACACAGGTGTTAGCATATTTAAAACCAACTGAACTGGTATTATCTTCACCCCAGCCTTATTAACACCCTCTGTCCACTTAATGTGGATGGGAGGTGGGGCTTGTTGTTTGTGTAACCCACATAGCCCAATTCATTCTAAGAATAGATGCAACAAGTTCCTAGGAAAAGAGAAAGGAGGTGAGAGGCAGGGAGGCTGCACAGGCCTGGCAGGGTCATGGTAGGAGCTGGGTTTTGCCATGTGCTGGGAGGTGACATGAACTGGTGACAACCGTCAGCCATCGCTCTGGTTGCTGTGTGGGAAAAGGCAGCGGAGATTGGGGCAGGGGAGGCAGTGGGAAGTCAAGTCAGAAGGCAACTGTTGGGGAGTTTGGGGTTTTTGAGCATGACTCACCCATATTTACTCCAAAAAAAAAAGAAAAAGGCAGTCAGACTATCCCGCTTGACTCCCTGAGAAGATGGAGGCAATGGAAGGAAGGATGGAGACTCGATCTGAAGGGAGCTCTGCGTTGGAGGCAGGACTGATCTTTTTTCATATGGTTGTCGTCAGACTTTAGGGAGGTGCGTGAGGAAGCACCCCATGCTGGGAGTCGGAGAGACAGACTGTGGTGAGGGGACACGGGGCGGGCACTGAGAGGTGTCCTACTTCGTGTGTGGGGGGGGTGGGGGGCGGTGAGCACATGTGCACACGTGCAAATAATTTGGGGGCGAGCTGAAAGCCCTCTAGAAAGATCCAGTAGGGATAGGGGTAGGAAGAGCCGGAGGTGCATCAAATACTAACAACCTGAACATTGAAAGAAGCTGTGCTTCTGGCGATGACATCATCGCTTCCCTCGTAAAGCATCTGATGGGGCATTTCCCAGTTATAACAAAGGAATGGTAAAAGTTTACTACCCATCCCAGCCGAACTCCTTTCTCCTGTTGTTTCATCGTAAGTAGGGAGTTTTAAAGCGACTTAGCACAACACACAGGGCGGAAAGTTTCAAGCCACGGGTGGGCCTTTCTGGATAGATCTGTGAGAGAAGCAGTTCTGAGTTCCTGAAAGTGACCTATAAATAGAACGGTGGAACACAACTCACTAGGAAGTCACCCCCAAGGGAGGTTAACACACACACACACACACACACACACACACACACTGCCACAAATCAGCTTCTTCTCACCAATCAGTATCTCTGCGACTTAATCATGCTCAGTTTGTGGCCAAGAGTGACACTCCAGGATTTATTTTCTTCTGTAGTTTTGCCCAGAAGGGTTTAAGCTGTTAGCTTTTGTGCCAGTTCATAGCGGAATGGGCCAGAGGAATCATGGCAGGAAGCATTTTTAAGAGTCTTTTAAAGATAGCCATTCCTCCTTTATGAGCAAAGCCTAGAGAACGTGTTTTATTTTAGGGTCAAGGGTGAAAACAATTTTGCTTTTAAAGACCTATAAATGTAACTAATGCAAGATTTCCCAGACCCTGCCAGTCTGAGACACAAGAACAAGAGGAACCCATACTGGGCTGGTTCTGAGTCATACCTGCTCTAGTCTCCCCAGTGACACACCCCACCCCCAACCCAGTATTTCTGGACATCTTGAGAACTCAGGGTTTCAGAGAGGGCAGTTGCTGACAGATGGAAGTTCCACTGGTGGCTGGACATATGAGCCTTGGTTTCCTCATCTGAAAACTGGGAAATATAAAATCAGAAAGTGGACGTCTCACATCAAGGTACTTTCTAAGGAGAAAATGATATCACATCTATAAAGGACTGAAGTGTGGTACCCAGCACCTAGGAAGTGCCCAGTAATAATACCCATCTGTATCTACCACTATCATCATCAGTACCCATGCCTCTTCCCCCAGAGAGGACCTCCTCCCCTACCCCCCACCCCGACTAAGACATTCTTTCCAGGCCGGGTTTAACCACGCCTTGAGTCCAGTTGAGGTTCTCAAGAATCTCTGCAGTCTTCACACAATCATGCCCCAGCAGACATGCCCAGGCATGTCCCCTCCCCCCTCAGCCTCAGGCTGAGCTGTCCCCACATAAACCCAGAGATCCAGGAACACACCAGCAGAAACACGCCACTAGCAACCCTGCCCATCCCCGTCCCTAGCTGCTCCTTCCTACAAGGAGTGCCACCCCAGACCCCCAGGACAGGAGACCAAGGCTCTGAAGAAACTGGCTCCTGCCAGGGATGCCAATAAAGAGAGAGCTTTCTCGAGAGTCTCTGAAGTTGTCAGTGGGCCTCCAGAGCCATCGATGGTGAGAGCCAGAGATAAATCATCTCTGATAAAATCAGGCAAATGTGAGGAAGCAGCTCTGGGCACAAGGACACTATGAGCAGCTGAGGAAAGGCCAAGGATGACCCAGCAGCTTCCCCCGTTCCTCCCCCACCAAAGCCCAGCATTGTCAACACAAAGCCAGAAAAACACTGAGGCAGCATTCCCTAAACTGAGAGTTAAATGCCAACTCTGTCATTTGTAGAATGACCTTTGACAAGTTTCGAATCTTCTGAGGGAACCACAGTTTCCTCATTTAAAACGAAGAGAGCCGCCTGCATTGCACATCCAACTTCAATGAGACCGTTGCCATTGCTTTCACCTGGGCTATGCTCAGTGGGCTCACCCTTTGCCTCCTCTGAGCACCTGCTGTGTGCTGGGGGCCACTGGGCCTGGGGAATAAAGGGCAGCAGAATACACCCCCTCAAATCATGCCACTTCAGCATAAGGACTGTGTTGAGCAGAAAGCAATTGAGAGAAAAAAAAAAAAAAAGCTCCCTGCCTTCTCTTTATTTGCCCAAAGTATTAGTCACTCAATCATGTCCAACTCTTTGCAACCCCATGGACTATAGCCTGCCAGGCTCCTCTGTCCATGGACTTCTCCAGGCAAGAACACTGGAGGGGGTTGCCATTTCCTTCTCCAGGGGATCTTCCCAATCCAGGAATTGAACCCAGGTCTCCTACATTCCAGGCAGATCTTTAAAATCTGAGCCACCGGGAAGCCCAAACGCAGAACATAAATTTATAAAGATGTTCCCCACCCCCAACCAGGAAGGTCAGGAGTTAATCACCAGAGACAACTCTAGACCCTTAATCAGCCGAGAGAAGGCACCAGAGGAATCTCCATCAAAAGCTCTACTAACCAGCTCTTATCTTCCTTTAGTTTCCCCATGTATTTATGTTCCCACAGTTTGCCACCTTTGGAAACCTACAAACCCTTTCCCTTTGTCTTCTCGATTTTGTACAAAGGCATTGTTCTTTTGTTAAAATGCTCTTTAAGTCCAGGGTCAAACCACCCTTTGAGCTTCCCTTCCCTGAGTTCTCCCATTATGTATGCATGAGGCCTCATAAAATTCCATTTATTTCTGTCTTGTTCATCTGTCTTCATAGGTCTAAACTGTGGGGCCCCAGTGAATGTAGCCAAGGCAGGTAGAAAAAAAAAGAGTTTTTCCTCTTCTACAAGAGCAGAGGCCTGTGGGCAGGAGGGGTCTCAAACCAGTTGGTAGGTCAGTGGCCTTCAGCCCTGACTGCCAGTTAGAATCACCTGGGGAGGATTTAAGATGCCAATGCCCAAGCCAATCTCCAGACCCACAAAATTAGAAACTCTGGGGGCGCTCCTGCTGTTCCCGTTTCAGAGAAGTTTCCGTTCTCCCTTCACTGGACAGTTTCCTGCCCACCTCCCACCTTAGATGAAACATGCTTTCTCTGTGAGGACATCTTGATTTCCCTAAATCTGGGTTACAGGCCCCTCCTATGCTGTCCTTGCCCGTGTCTGCATCTATACCCCCAGCTCTAGCTCCTCAGGGGTGGGTCCTCTCACCTATCCATTCTTTGTTTGATCCAGAATAGACACTAGGCTTCCCTGGTGACTTAGATGGTAGAGAATCTGCCTCCAATGCAAGAGACCCGGGTTTGATCCCTGGACCGACAAGATACCCTGGAGAAGGAAATGGCAACCCACTCCAGTATCCTTGCCTGGAGAAGTCCATGGACAGAAGAGCCTGGTGGGCTGCAGTCCATGGGACTGCAAAGAGGCAGACACGACTAACACTTTCACTTTCTTACCTACTTACTGGCTGAAAAAAATGAATGGATCTTATTTCCATTATAATTTGCTTTTCCCAGAGCTCTACCTTCTCACTAAGAATTGGAATGAACCCAAATCCAAAATTTGATTTCATCTCGCCCGTGCAGGTGGAGAGTGCGAGAGGAGACCAAGAATTGCTGAAATGAGGGAATAGGAGCAGCCAGGGGTCTGCCCCTTTCCCGCTCCTGCAGAGATAAAGCCAGCAGAAGGAAGCCGTGTCTCTTCCCTCCTCATCCAGGCAGGGTCACTGCCATGGTCCCTGAGCCAAAGTGCCGCCCTGCCCCACTGCCAGCCTCTCCACTCCTGCGACAAGGTGGGCCAGGTCTCCCCTGGGAAAAACAGAGTGACTGGGCCCAGCCGGAACACCCCTCTAGGGAGATTCTACATCTGTAACGTCCCTGAAGGTCCGAGGGGCCACATCTGGGGCAGGGACTGAGTGGCTTTGACCCTGAGCGCGAGCTGGTGACTGGGCCCCACGGCTCCCGGGGCATCGAGGGTTTGGTGGCACTGGGAGAACACAAAATGTAAAGCCAGTCTGTGAGCACCTCCGGGGAGAATTAAGAAGCTGAACAGTCAAGGTGAGGTTCTAGGGTTGATTATCTGGGCTCCCTTGCTGCTCACCATGGCCACCTGGACGTCCAGACAACAACTGACCTCACCAGGTTCAAAATCAACTCTCCTTTCTGTCCCTTCCCCCACCCCCCAAAGCGCCTTCTCTCTGTGACTTCCCCATTTCTATAAATAACCCCACCATCCTCCCAGCTGACATTTCAGTCATTTTTTTTTTAATCCCTCCCAGGCCCACAACTCTCTGGCCCACACATCTCCTTTCCCCTCTCCCAGCCTCTCCACTGCTCACACAGAAGTCTCCTACCTCGGCCCCTGCAGCTCTCTCGTCACCCCACTTAGACCACTGCCAGGACAACCCTGACCCTTTGATGCCCCTCATCAAAACTTTCACGGGACCCCCTCCCCCGGCCCTTCTCCTGGAGGAAACACAGCATCCACAGTGGCATTCAGATTCCTCAATGGCCCCCACGTGCGTCCCTGCCCAGATCTGCTTCCACACTGTGCCCACACCCCCAGAAGAAGCATCAGCCTTCCAAACGTCTGAGTCCTGCTCATTCTTTGGGGCCATTTCAAAATCATTTTCCACAGAGCCCCTCCTGCCCCTGGTTGGGGGCTGGGGCTCGGCCCATGCTGGCCCCTGGCTGCAGCTTGCACGGAGGCTTTGCCCTGCGCCAGCCGAGTGGGTGGGCGGGAGGGCTTGAGCCTCTCGGGGCCAGGCTTCCTCCCGGTCAGAGATGCTGTGAGAACAGCGCATCATGAGCACTCACTAATAGCTGTGGATACAAAGCCCCTTCTCTTCTTTCTTCAGGGGGCTCAGCTGGGCCAGCGGGAGCCCGCCTGCAGACACACGTGAGTGGGCACCTCCCGTGGAGCCCTGCTCGTTTCAGCTGTCTGTTGGCCACGTCTGGTGACCTCTTGGATGGGGCTTCCTCCAGGGGCACCAGCCTCTCTGGCATGAGTGCTCCCACCCTGCTCCTCACAGCCCCTCACTGAGCCTATTGGGCCCCAAGCAAGGTCAGCTCCACGACACCCACATCCAATCAGGGTACCCTCGCCACCCCCTGAGCTATAGCGTGCTTCCAGAGCCACCAGTGGGTGATCTTCAAGTGACTTGAATAGAGAGAAAAAAAAACACCACGTGTTGGTTGATGCTAAACGGACTTCTTTGCACTAAATCAGTGACACTTAGCTGTGGCCCTTCCCAGGGTTTCAGCCATGCAGTAGCTCAGAGCAGATTTCCCACTTCAAGGAGGTAACGGAGACTGGTCCCACTTTCCAGATGGGACAGGAAGACAGATGCTGGTAAGGCTGTGGGCAGATGACAGGACGGCTTTCTGGTAATGCAAGAGTGGGGATGCAGATGCAGGGTCTGGAGCAGGAGGCAGTGCGGCCTGGAAGAAGCCCAGGAGGGGGACGCGAGCTGAATTCTGAGAGGGCTCCAGGAGCGGAGTCTGACGGGAGCAGTGCCAGGGGAGGAAGCCTTCCAACCCAGGGCCGGTTTGTATCGTCCGCAGGACAGAAAACAGACCGTTCTCTGTGTCCTTCATGACTTCACCGAGGGAAGAACTCGAGTCTATAGGAACACCAGAGAAACACAAACCTGCACACTCATGGGTATTTCTGTCTGCTGCCTGGGGGCCTGCATGGAGGAGGAGGGATACTCTGCCACTGACAGAAGACAGTTCCCTCAAAGCCCACTGTAAATCCCCAAATATGAGGTTCTTTAAATTCACTTTCCCTGAGGGCCCCAGGAACACACACTCTTACTCTCCAAGCGCACACATCAAAGCACATGTTTGTCAACACGACTTTTCTCCCCAGCCCTGGAGACCAACCATCACACCCCTTTCCAGAAGTCTGCGGTTGGTAGCGGTTCTGACTGGGACCCCAACCTTCACAGCTGCTGGGCAGGGCGGGGCTGGACCCCAGGCTGCTGTGACCGGAAACCCAGCCTGCTCTCTCAGCCACCCCCCTCCCGTCACCTACAGCCCACAGGCTCTCACTTCCTCTTTCCTAGAACAGAAACACTCTGGCAAAACAGCTCCGCATGTTGATGTGGAGACGCTTTGTACACCTTTGCCTGCTCCTGGCCTCCACTCTTTCCTGCAGAGTTACATCCCTGCTTCCAGCCTACTGAGGTCTTCGTCTCCACCTGGCTCTGTCTCCCGCTCTCTCTTTCCTTTTTAGCTTTCCTACCAAGACTCTGAGAGCACCCACCCCTTCTGCGTTTTCTTCCCTCTTCCCCTACCCCTTTTCAGGCCTCAGTGTCCCTCTGTCTCCTCTGTCCCCTTCTTCCACCTCCACTCCGTTCCTTTCTCCCTAGTTCTGAAGCAAGTGGGCCAGAGAATCTGTCTCCTCCCCTTTGCCTCTCCTCTCCCCCCTCCTCCCCAAGACACACAAAAGGGGACAGAGGCACCAGATGGCCCTGGTGCTAGCAGCCGGGCTCAGGGGGCCTGCTGCCCCACAGAGGTCCCCGCTGGGCCTGCAAGCTAGTCCAAGCTGCTGCCCAGCCCAGCCGCCCAGCTGGCAGAGGAGCAGGGCGTGGGGCCAGCCTCCTCCACACGAGGCCAGCTCCCCTTGCCAGCTCCCTCTGCCCAGCCTGCCCCTGGGCCAGCCCTCAAGTCGGGGGGCGGGCGGCAGGCAGACTCACCAGCTGAAAAACAGAGAGTGTCCCCAGGTGTCTGAGCCTCAGTACCAGAGTACAGGGCCTAGTGGCCTATGGGGATACTAGGATTTCCCAGGAGGGATAGGAGTGCCTGGCAATCTGCTCTTTCTATGGAACAGACTGTGCCAAGGCGGGCCTCAGCAATGGGTGAGTGGGCCACAGAGGAGTTCACTGTCCCCCAACTCATCCCACCCCCGACAAAAAAGCTTAGCTGATGCAGCAAATAGTGTTAATAGCTACTATTTATCCAATTGTTAGTTGAGTGAGTGAGTGAGAGTTGCTCAATCATGTCTGACTCTTTGTGACTCCATGGACTGTAGCCCACCAGGCTCCTCTGTCCATGGGATTCTCCAGGCAAGAATACTAGAGTGGGTTAAACTAAGTCATTTCTGCAGTATCCCAAGACCTTTAGTAATCCCGCAGGGTAAGTATTTGGATGCCCACTTTACAGACAAAGAAACTGAGGCTCAGAGAAGTTCAGTGACTCATCTCAAGCATAGCCAGAAAGCCAGTTAGCACTGTTTAAATTTTTTTTGCTAAGCTCATGTTCCAGACATGGGTACCTACTATCTCTTTTTGCTCCATTTGCCCCTCTCAGGCCTTCAGGAAAGCCACATGGTACATGGCAGAAGTTTCCAATCCTGGCCATGATGAATGCCTGAGGGACTTTTTAAAAACCAAGATCCCAATACTTCTCCTCTGGAGATTTTGATGTGCACCCAGCCTCTCCAGGAGACACTTAGGGCAAGAGTGCCCTGTGAAAGAGGCAGCCTGGGTTTCCTTTGAGAAAAGATGCTTTGATTCTTCCCGGCCTGTTTCCTGGTACAAAAACATGAAGATAATGTTTACTTCACCAACACGTCACACGTATCGTATGGTGCCTGGCCTGGGGCCAGGCGTACTGTCGATGAGCAGTTGATGTCAGCTCTCTTTCACTTCCCTCCAGAAACTTGAGGTTCCAGAGTTCAGACTTCAGAAGGCTCAAGAGAAAGGGGTGAGGTTCACGAATATTGTTCCTGATACCCTGACCTTTGAATTGTGCCTGAAGAAAGGTCTGTGCACCCTGCCCCCAGGTCACCAGCTCCCCCAGGGCTGCAGGCAGTCTTGACAACAAGCCAGCATGGGCTAGGTAATTTCCAGGGGTGGGGCCTCTGCTCTCAGAACTTCCATGGAAAGGGCTCAAAAGTGATCTATTCCATCTGCAAAAGGTCAAAGCCCAGCTTTGCTGAGGGTTTCTGTCTGACTGTCAATGTTCCCCGGCCTGCCTTCCCTTATCCACCAAAGCACACACATCCAGAGACACCCTTACTGGCTGCCCACTCTTGAGAGCAACAAGCTCAGCCCCAGGTCCAAGCCCTCCTGCCCTGTCCAGTAAGCATCAGCCCCTCAGGACACTCTCTACCGCCAGCCTGGGGCACCTCCTAGCCCCTGACCTGAAATCCACTTGCCCACTTTGAAAGGCAACGATCCCCGAATTTTCTTAAGGCCATGCAAGGAGGGTTCTGCAGTGGCTCAACATAAACAAACATGAAAACTTCTAGAAAAGAGAGGAACTGGAAGAATGGAGAGAACGAAGTGCTGTGAACTAAGATGGAAGAGGTTCCCCAGAGCTTGTGCTCACATGTGGGGGCTCCCTCATGTGACGTTCAGGGAGGCCTCCTCCAGGAGAGAAGACAAAAGAAGAAGAGGAAGGAGCAGGAGGAGGGGAGGAGGAGGGGGAGAGGGAGGAGGAGGAGGGAGGGGGAGAGGGGAGGGGTGGGGAGGAGAGGCAGGAACTGCAGTTGTAAACAAGGTAGCCCAGTGACCACAAAGTGGGAGTAGCCCACTTCCAGATGACCTTGGCAGTGAGGATCACGTGAGGAAGTCTAATCAGGCGCACCCTGACTTCAGAGAGACGGCAGCTAGACCGTGAGAGGCAGAGGGTGGGCAGCAGCGCAGGGCGGCTGTGAAATGCTGCAGTTCCTCCTCGTCCAGCTCCTCCAACTGGGCCAAGCTCTTGCTGCTCTGAGACTCGAGTGGGCTGTACCTCTTCACTACAGACTGTGTTCCTGCCCATCCTCGGTGCCTTGGGATAAATGTGGCACTTCTCTCTGGAGCATCGAGTTTACTGGATTATTTGGTGGGAGGCACTATGTTGATTAAACGTTTAGGGGAGTTATTTTGCAATAGGAACAAGATGTATGTGAATTTTCAAAATAAGATGGAAACCTTTCAGATACGTCCCACCTGTAGCCATCTTTATAAACAGCCCAAGGGGTGTCTACTCTCTCGAGTTGTTCAGAGGTATCACCAGGAAGAGTAGAAGAGAGAGTGGTTCGATGCACAGGCTTGAGCACCAGACTGCCTGAGTTCACATCCAGGTACTGCCGGTATGACCCTGCACAAGTTGCTCAACCTCTCCGTGCCTCAGTTTCCCCACCTATGGGATTGGGCTGATGGTAATGGTACCTACTTCCTAGGACATGTGTGTGAAGGGCACGGGGTGAGCCCCTATGTCATTGTTCCATTACGCAGGACACCTGATTCCATGCCACCTGGAGCCACCTTCTCTCCCCAGCAAGAGCGCGGGTAACACTGGGAGGAAGGACAGGGGAGCCTGGCATGCTGCAGGCCATGGGGTCACAAAGTGGGGCACAACTGAGGAACTGAACAGCAACAACGTTGGGAGGAGACAGTGACCCCCTTGGGCATGATCAGTGGGGTCCAGGAACCAGCAATTTCCCTCCCAACGCGCAGCCCCTGGGAGGCTCTGGGGGCTCTCACCTCAGGGCGCTGCCCCTTGCTGCCCGCTTCCTTTATCTGCAAGGCGCTTTATTCACCGTCACTATCTTCCCTTTCCTACTAACCCTGCCCATCCTCAGGGTCAGGGCTGGGAATGAAGTGAAGTCGCTCAGTCGTGACTGACTCTTTGTGACCCCATGGACTGTAGCCTACCAGGCTCCTCTGTCCATGGGATTTTCCAGGCAATAGTACTGGAGGGGATTGCCATCTCCTTCTCCAGGGAATCTTCCTGATCCAGGGATCAAATCCAGGTCTCCCGCATTGTAGACAGAAGCTTTACCGTCTGAGCCACTGGGAATAAAATGAGTCAAAGCTTAGGGCATAAAACTTAAGGAAACTGACTCTCATCTTTGTGTGAGTGCTCCTGGCTCAGGTCAGGTGTCAGCTCCTCCAAGAAGCCCTCTCTGAACCCCATCCATGCAAGTCTTCTTGGAGGTCCCTCACCTCTGATCAAAATCCATGGCAACTGCCTGTCAACTAGCTGGCTCCCCAATCAACCTGTACTCCAGCTTAGGCACTTACTCTCTTCCTTTCTCCTCCAGCAGAGCCTCATACTTGCTGAGCCAGGGAAGGAAGGCAATGACACTCCGGTGGATAAAGATAGAAGGAATCTTTCTAGAGGAGACCCTGAAGCCTGGCAAAAGTAAAGCAATATGCCAATTGCCCAGGAGGGGTAATGAGACTGGAGGGAGGAGGGGAGAAGGGGAGAGCAGAGGAAACAGGGATGGCTTATGGCAGAAATGGCCCCCATCTGAGGGGCAGACACCCAGGAAGAAGGGAGTCTGGAACTCTGGAACTCACTCTGCTCCTTCATTCATACAACAATCCTTCCCAAGGGCCTGCTGGCACGAGAGCACTAGAGCAAAGAGCCAGAGGCGGGTGAGCCCCGCCCCCCGCCCTGGGGGCTTCCAGGAGCCCCCACCACCACCGCCATGGACCTAGCTCTTTTTCTTCTTCTCTCCATGCTGATATACACCACTCAGGCCTGGGCCCTCTGTGCCTGATGCTAACCTGGGTCACAGTGACCTCAGTCTTCAGAGCTACCTGTGACAATCTTACTGCAGGAACTGTGCTTCCAGGGAGACACCATGAGAGGTGCTGACCACACACGAGAAAAACCAGGAGGTTGAGTTGTGGGGCCTTGGGCGTCCTCTCATCCCTGGTCCCCATCCCTATCCCCTCCCTTGCCACAGTCCTGATAAGCCCCTAAATGGCCAAAAGACAATCCCCACACTGGAAAACTGGCCTCCCAACAGGAGAGGCCCCAGGAGGCAGAAGCAGGAGCAAAGCCTTTGCCTGGATTTGAACCCCAGGTTTGGCAGGTAACTGCCAATTGACTGTGGCTGTGCCATTCAGGCTGTCTGTGGCCCAGCCCAGACCTACTGGTTAGATGGCACGACATATGTGAAGGCCCAGCACTGTCCACTGGAGGCTTCAGCAAGTGCTAAACCTGTTCCTTTGAACAATGAACTCCATGATTTATCTGGATAGCTTTATAAATTTTCTTTTTGTAATGTTGCAGTGTCCCCACCCCAACTTAAAGCGCTATATTCTGAGGTTGTTCCTCTGACAGATGACCACTACAGTGGTCAAGCACCAGATCATTCCACTTCTGGTTAGCAGAGAGCCAAGCTCTCTGTTCTGGGGACAGATAGCACAAAGCCTGGGGCAACCATCTCTACCCCAGGCATCTGGAAACATTAACCAAAAGGCAGGAAGCTCAGGTTAGGTCAGAAGACATATATGGGAGTTGGGATAGTGAGTGGTGATGACTGAGACAAAGGGCAGTCCTGGGAGAAAAGCCAGCTTGAGAAAACTCGCAGGCATGTGTGGCTCACTGGGAACTGCACGCAGGCCCCGGGCCTGGGGCCCTGGAGAGAAGATATGGCATCATGGGTGATCAAGGTCCAGTCCAAAAGAGCCTTTTATTTAAAATAATGGGTTTGTATTTATAGTGAAAGCTACAGAAAGCTACTCTCCAGCAGAAGGTTGGATGAGCAAAGCTGGGGGTAGGGTGGGGGGGTGGGGGATGGCTCCAGGTAGAGGCCACTGTGATGAGCAGCCTCATGAATTATTAGAGCCTGGATTAGGACAGTGACCCAGGAACAGGAAAGAGGAAGTGGAATCAAGAGATATTCAGACGGTAAGGAAAACAAATACAGAAAGCAGAGATGAGAGAAGGGGAGGTATCTTGGATAACTTCCAGATTTCAGGCAGCTAGACCAATGGCCATTTACTTAGGCAGGGAACCCAGGAGGAGACGATAATAGTGAACTTAGTTTTGGATAAAAGAAGTTTGAAATATTTGAATGACATCTAAGTGGTGTCCTATAGAACTAGCAAGTGGCATTGAGTTCACTGAGTCTGATGAGTACTCTTACGGCCCCCAGGTTCTGTGTTCTCATCTGTAAAATGAGGGTGATACGTACTTCCTAGCATGATTGAGAGGATGCTGGCTAAATAAGAACCATGGGAAAGCGCCAACCCCCAGCTGGCACATGGCGGGAATTCCATGAATATTTGTTGAAATTGAAGGTGATGTTGACCATGGATGTTTCTTTGTTTGAATACCTTTACAGAACATGTTCATCATGGTCTCCTCGGGGCAGTTCTGGCTTTATGGAGAGGATCATGGTCAGGGTTGCCAGGAGACCGGAGACGGAGCCGGCAGCTCTTTGTGTCCACCTCCTCAACTCCCACACCAGGGATACACCTCACCTCTTCTCGCCTCCCTGGCCTGACAACATTCCAGAGACTAGGAGGTGATCTTCCACCTGACTCAGGCAAACTGACATGCAGAGGCCCCAAGGCACATCTTGCCCTGGGAAGATAAACATGTTTGTATTACCTCCACCTTAGGGCAAAGCCCCAACCTCTGGCTGCTGTAGGAGGCGCATTCCCAGGAAGAAAAAGTGGCCTCCAGTTGAAGTGTGCCTGTGACACCTAGACTGTGAGCTCATTGAGGGGAGGGAACCAAGTCCCCCAGGCCCCTCTTTCCTCCTGGCATCCAGTACCGTTCCCGTCTGAGTACACCACGGTCAAGGAAGGTTTGTTGAATTTTCATTCCTTGGTGATTTATTTCTGTTTCTGAGCCAGGGGCTCCGTCCACGTGAACAGAGTGAGACACACTCCGCAGAATTCAACAGGAAAATGCCATGCGCACCAGGTCAAGGTCGACAGAGCTGGAAGCCAATAGGCTCCACTGCTGCCCGCTCCTCTTTCCCTGTTCTGCACCTGCCCCAGCCTGTGATGCTGAGGGTCCTGGGAGTGCAATCCTGAAGCAGGCCAAAGACAATGATGTAGGTTCTTTAACAGAGAAAATTCAGTTCACCAGCCCCCAGATTATACCACCTTTAGCAAGAAATTAAGGCAGCTCTGAGGGCTTTCTCCTTCTCCATGATCTCAAACTCTGGTCTATGGAAGGACTTCCCTAGTGGTACAGTGGTTAAGACTGAGCTTCCACTGCAGGGACCACAGGTTAGATTCCTGGTTGGCAAATTAAGATCCCACGTGCCTTGAGGCATGGCCAAAACAAGCCAAAAAACCCCTAAACCTCTGGTCTATGGAGCCCCAGAAGAGTGCAAAAGGCACTAGGGTCTGCCTAACATACCCAAAGGGACCTGCCACTAAAACAAGCTAACTGACGTGAACCCTCCTTCCTCCTCTCTTTATCTTCTCTTCCGCTGGGTCACCTCTTAGACCTCTCTGGCCAGTACCAGGCAACCACCCCAGAGCTGCTTCTCAACTGGAGACAGCAGTAACACACCTGAACTCGGCCCCACGCCCTAACAGCAGCTCTGGCATTTCAGCAAGAGGGTGGCCCGGAGACCAGCCTCCCTTCCCGCATGCCCCCCTCCCCCGGGCTGACTGATTCACTTATTCAGGGACCAGCCTCTGACACCCCCCGTCCTGACCTCCCCCCACCTCCACCAGGTGAGCAGTCAGTCATCCAAGGTGTACATGTGGAGAACAGCTGCTTCAGATTTCAGAGGTTCGGGAGGCCTGGGGAGACTTTCCTAAATGAGATCCCCGTTGCCGGCACAGACTCCCAGTTGCCTAGCAACTGCAGGACGCGCTCTGGGAAATCTGAAGCTACACCCCCAGCCCCCTGTGCAGTGATGAGCTGGTGTGGCCCACCTCCGAGGGCATGCGCTGCAGCTGATAATTATCAGGGTAACGATCATAATCCCGGACCTGCTATTACTGTGTTTACCGAGGAGGGATTGCCACAGGAGCTCACACCACTGGCCTTTCCCAGGCCCTCACCCTTCCCGCCCAGTG
The DNA here is from genome assembly GCF_001704415.2 of Capra hircus. Lineage (NCBI taxonomy): Eukaryota > Metazoa > Chordata > Mammalia > Artiodactyla > Bovidae > Capra > Capra hircus. The sequence goes on along the minus strand of NC_030823.1, from coordinate 60,815,435 downwards.
CTGACTAAGGGAGTAGAAATCGCCTCGGGCTGTTCCCAGGAGTAGAAGCCACAGCCTCAGAGCGCCCCGGGCGCTCCAACACCGGTTCTACCACTTATGCTGCTCCCCAAAGCTGAGAGCGGCCCCCAAAGAAGCAGGAGGAAGGCTGGGAGTGAGGCTCAGGCCACACACCCTTGGCCTGGGTGGGGGCAGGGAGGATCCCAGGCAAAGAGAACCAGAGGTGATGTTTGGGGTGTAGGGGGGCGGAAGGGGGGGCGCTGGTCTTGCTGGACTCTCTCAGAGAAGCCGGTGGCCTGCTCTCTGCCCTCTTTTCTGAGTGGCCCACTCAAGGCCAGGCTAAGGAAGACTTGTGGAGTTGAGGATGTTCAGCACCCCACTCCCATCCCACCCCCACCCCCTGCCCACTGTGGTCATGTCTGGAACTTTGTCAGCTGTGTCAGCTCAGTCCAGTCAGTCAGTCATGTCCAGCTCTTTGTGACCCCATGGACTGCAGCACACCCGGCCTCCGTGTCCATCGCCAACTCCCAGAGTTTACTCAAACTCATATTCATTGAGTCGGTGATGCCATCCAACCATCTCATCCTCTGTCAGCCCCTTCTCCTCCTGTGTGTCAGCTGTGTGGGGAAGAGTAAAAGAAAATTCCATGCCTTGTCAGGATGGCAATGATGAAGGAGGACAGAAGCCTATAAAGCCAGCCCACTGCTTCTCTTCTGGGAACTCCCTTGTTTATGAGATCCCCGCCTAGGCTTAGTGGGTGAAAAAAAAAAAAAAAACAGGCTTTCAGAAAACTCTCTCTCGGAGAATGACATGGCACTTTCCAGAATGCCTGGAAGAGATGTCAGCGAGAAGAGCCCTCTCAGGATCCCCAGGTGCCTCTGGCATTGTCATCAGTGGCGGGGGCCTCCTGCACCTCTGCGTTCATGAGGGAGCCTGGCCTGTGACAGCAGTTAGCTGCTCCTGCCTGGACGAGGGCTGTCCCTCCTCCGAACAAGGCTTTCTCCGTTTAGGCTGTTGCCGACATTGTGATCAGACAGTGGTTCTCAAACTTCAGAGGACATCAGAATCACTTGGTGAGACCTGATAAGTTCAGATGCGCGAGCCCCATCCTGAGAGCTCTGTATTCAGTAGGTCTGGGGGGAGCCTGGAAATTTGCTTTTCAAGTTCCCAAGCAAGGCCAGGGCTGCTGGTCTGGAAACGACATGTTTCCAATCTGTGGTCAGCTATATGGGTCTGGAGTATGGAGAATACAAAAAAGAGGGGTGGGGCTGGGAAGGCGTTTGACTGCCGACTAGCCACCTGTATTTGGAATTTGGACGAGGGAGCCTGGTGGGCTGCCGTCTATGGGGTCGCATAGAGTCGGACATGACTGAAGTGACTTAGCAGCAGCAGCAAGTGGTGTATACAGGTATGACAGCTTAGATGCATGTGCCAGGGTTAGAGTAGCAGTTTGGGAATGGGGAGACTAGAGGTGAAAGGCCTCAGGAACTTAGTCGACAATTTCTCTGTTATCAGTCTCCCTTTCCCCTCTACAGTCAGTGGCTTCCCTCCAGAGAAAGTTCCCTGAGCTACGGCTCCCTGGTGACTCAGGTAGCGGGTGGGAAGGGAGGGCAGAGTGAGCTGAGCTGCGAGTCTCCAAGCACCCCTGACCAATAAGGAGCTCACAGGGCAGGATTCTCTGGCTAGGTGGGAGTGGGGCCCAAACGCTCAGGGACAGGGAGGAGTCAGAGACAGCAGAGCCTATCTGCTGCTGGCAATTGGCCCTCTCCCTCCCTGGGCTCCTCCAGAGGGCACCCCAGTCAGATGTGCACTAAATGTCTGGACCAGTGGGAATTTAGTCCCTTGGGAGGTGGCAGGGGTGGCTCTGGGAGAAGGGGCCACCTCTGGGCGAGGGGGTGACATCCAGATATTCACCCTGGCCACCAGTCCCTTCAGGTCAGGAGACCTTCTGGCCATCAAGCATGGCTGCCCAGAGCAGAAGAATGCCAGGGAGGGTGGGAAGCAGAGGCCTGGGCCTCAAAGAGGTGATGGCTAAACAGCAGGAAAGCCAGCCCAGCCCTCCTGAGTCATTTCCCAGAGCTTCCTGGGAGCCAGTGGGCTTAAAGTGCCTGGTACCTGCCTCACCTGTAGGCTAAGGGGGCATATAGTGTACAATTTAAGGAGCAGCCAGGGAGATTTTGTGCCCCCCAAAACCGTCTCCCATCACCTATGGGAGGGCCAGAAATGAGTTTTCATTGCTTTGGGACTCAAGCTATTTTGGAGGTAAAACATGGGGTGGGGGCAGAGACAAAGGATGAAAAACACCAGGATCCTTCTTTGGAGCAGAAGGATGCCATCCAGGAAAGGGCGCGAGGTTGGCAGGAAGGCACGTGGGGAACAGCAAGAGAACTTGCAGAGTCACTGCCCCTCCCAGGGGGCCTCCGCATGTGCCAGAGGAGCATCTCAGACACGCCGGCTACCTCTGGCCCCGTGAGCAACAGGCTGGGCCCCTCCTGGCCTCCACACCCTGCTTCTTCCCGCCTCCCACCTGTCAGGCATGTTGCAAGACTCCATTGACCAATGTTGACAGAATGCTCCAGAGAAGAATGATCCTGTTGCCAAATGGCTGAGTCATCCAGTCGCGTCACCCTTTGCTCCTGCCGGAGGAGCAGGGATCACGCGCAGTAACATTTCTTCATAAGGCCTCACCCCTTAGGCGGCCAAGCAGGCTTCCCAGGCCTGGCTTTTCACAAACACAGGAAAGGAACCTTTAGTGATGCATGCAAGGACTGAAGCAGACGCTCTCCCATATATTATCCAGTATGACAAACTTCGGGTGACATGATGACACCCATTTTTTCAGCTGAGGCAACAGAAGCAGGGCAGTTAAGAGGTTTGACCCAAAGTTAGTAGGTAGCAGAACAAGGAGTGGACACTGGTTGTCTTCACCTGGCTCCCTCAAAGCAGAGCCTGCTTCTATGTGAGCAGTACATTTGAGAATGTGGCCCAAGGAGGCAGCAACAGGGCAGGAGGCAGCACCAGTACAGACAGTAGTTATACAATGAAGCTGTCCATAAGGGTCAACTGGTGGACCAGTCCCATGGGACCATCTGAGGACACTTTGAAATGTATCTCAAAATCACATACCAGTGTAGAGACCAGACTTATGGGGGCTAAGGGGAAAGTGAGAAAGGATGAGTTGGGAGATTGGGATGGATATATACACAGTACTTTACCCCTGGTGGCTCAGACAGTAAAGCGTCTTGTCTACAATGTGGGAGACCGGAGTTCGATCCCTGGGTCGGGAAGATCCCCTGGAGAAGGAAATGGCAATCCACTCCTGTACTATTGCCTGGAAAATCCCATGGACTGAGGAGCCTGGTAGGCTACAGTCCATGGGGTCGCAAAGAGTTGGACACGACTGAGAGACTTCACTCACTCACTCATACATAAAATAGATAACTAATAAGGACCTACTGGATAGCACAGAGAACTCTACTCAATATTCTGTAATGACCTAGGTGGGAAAAGAATCTAACAAAGACTGGAAATATGTATATATATAACTGATTCACTTTGCTATACACCTGAAACTAACACAACACTGTAAATCAACTATACTCCAATAAAAATTATTTTTTAAAAAAATCATCCACCAGAAAAAAGGGGGAAAGCATTTATCCACTGGCTGTGGTTCCTCACTGGGCAAGAGTTGTCCCACAGGGTATTAACTCCTCTGCATTTCTGAGCTGCGAGTACACAAGTCTGGGAATTCTGCACAGAACTGGCTGGAATAGGATCCCAGGCACTGAAGGCTTGAAGTGGTGCCTAAGGGCCGTGCTCTGGTCCACTGCCTGTCCCACCACACCATCACAGATAAGCTGAGTAACTTGCACATGATCACCAGAGCACTCAGTGAACCAGTGAAGTTGCTCAGTCGTGTCCGACTCTTTGCGATCCCATGGACTATAGCCTACCAGGCTCCTCCATCCATGGAATTTTCCAGGCAAGAGTACTGGAATGGGTTGCCATTTCCTTCTCCAGAGCACTCAGGGGAAGAGCCAAAATGTGAATCACAGGCCCTGACTCCTGTCCAATCATTCAACAAATATTTAGTGCAGGCCTACTATGTGCTAGACCCTGGGGCATAGCAGTGAACCAGGAAAGCAAGATCCTTGCTCTTATGGAGGTTAAATTCTAGTGGGGGGAGGGAAGGGGCATGGGGGACACAGGCAGTTAGCAGCTGAACAAATACACAAGTGCTGATTGTTATCGGGCACTGTGCTAAGCACTAGGAAATCCCAGATGAAACTGTTTTCTTCTCAGGGAGACCCAGGAGCAAAGCACCACAATATAATATGGTAACTGCTGTAATTTAGGTAATGGTTAGGGTTTGGGTTAGGCACAACATCCTCTGGAGCACTTAGAAGGGGCAGCTTACTCTAGACTGGGGAGGGGTGGTGAGCATCGAAAAAGATAAGATGCAAGCTCTTTGGAAGGCCAGGCATCTCTGGAACTGCGAAAGGGAAGGGTGTTCTTAGGGGGAGGAAACAGCGTAGGCCAAGTTAGAGAGGATTGAGAAGATGCTATGCTCTGGAAAGCTGCAAATAATTCAGTGTGACCAGTTGGTGTCTATATGCAGGATAGTGTCAAAAGATGAGGCAGAAATGGAAGGCAGGGGATGAACCACAAAGATTGGAGTCCCTAATACTATAGCATTTGGATTTAACTCTGAAAGTGAAGACAAACCTCTTTTAGTCCTCTAAGCCCAATTAGCTCTTGAACATCTCAGCTAAGAAGGGAGATAAAACCAATCAGTCAGCACAGAAATAGACCCCAGTGACCTTGGAGCCCCAGAGGATGACTGACCAGTGTTGCCTGAGTTACAAGTCAACAACTAAGCCCTTGACACTTGAAAAAGCACTGGGGGCAGAGGGCTCTCTCTTGGCCAGTCTGTCCAGTGTACCAGCCTTAAGGTCAGTTCCTCTGGGGCTAAAGAGTCCACCCTCTGGTCCCCAACCTTTTTGGCACCAGGGGTCAGATTCGTGTAAGACAGTTTTTCCGTAGATGGGGCAGCGGGGGGTGATTTCAGGATGATTCAAGGGCATTACATTTATTATGCACTTTATTTCTAATCTAATGTTGCCACTGATCTCACAGGGGGTTACCAGTCCATGGCTCAGAGGCTGGGGATCCCTGCTCTACCCCATCTTTCAGGTGCCAACTCAGCCCCTCCCCTTCTCAGCCTTGCCCACTTCAGGCAGAAATCCAAGGGCTGCCACCCACAGGTCTGTGACATTGAGGACTTTGAGTGCAGGCGTGGTGCCTCTGACCGTCTCTTGGTTTGCATGAAAAACTTTCCAGGGCTTTCCAGCTGAACCCCAGCACTAAAAGCTAAACCCTGAAAAGCAACTAGCATCTGGCTGCCTCCTTCGCAGAGGCCCATCACATCCATCATCTGGGCAGGAGAAGAGTTTCCTGCAGCCCACAACAGCATCCCGCAATTTCCCTGCAGAGTCCTTGTCAAACTGAGCTCCTGGCTTCCGTTCATTCTTCAAAGCAAAGAACATGGCGATGGTCTGAATGCAGACAACAGCAAAACTCCCAGCAGCAGCCTTCCTGTTCTCAGATTTAAAGCAGAATGAAATTCCATGACAGCATCCCCCTAACCCACAGAGATTCTGAGATGACTCAGGCCACACTAGAGGGTCCACAGGCCCTAGAATTCAGAGATGGTTGAATACCTTGCGCCTGCAGCCAGGACCTGGGTCAGTTTCAGAGTCCTTCTGCTCACAGGGATGGAGTGAAGGTAGCAAAAACAGCTCCCAACCCGAGCCCTGGTATTTGGGACTTTTTCCTTCCTTGTCTTATGCCCATCCCCAGAAAAATTCCCTGGTCCTAGACCCCATTCCTTCAGGTTTCTGGTCCATGCTGGGTGGCCCTCCTGTGCTTGCCAGTCCGCTCCTTCCAACGGATGGTGATCCAGGGCAGCACCATGCCCACAAAGGCAGCACTGGCATTTCAGTGAGAACTGAAGATTGTGCTTCAAAGTAGACCAACATCCCAAAAGAAGCTGTAGGCTAGTAGGGGTTGTGGTTAGGGACATAAAACTGCTCCCTTCCCCCCAGGAAGGCCCTTAAAATCATACTCCCAAGTCCTTCTGGAGCCACAAGACATGACCCCCTAAAGGACATTCTCAGCAATGGTATTCTGAGACTATCCCAGGCAATGGAAAAGGGACAGTATTTGGGACATACACAGATATACACCGACAAAGCAGAGGTTTCCATCCCCTAGGTTGCCAAGGTCTCTAATTAAACTGACTCTTGGTTGTTCCCTTGAATAGAGAAGCAAATCAGAATCTTTGTGAGGGACTCCTCCCTTTCCCCAGACACTCACCATCCTACAGTGATCCCCTCCACCCTCCCCCCAGTCCACCCTACCCCACCACTCTCTCTGGCCTACAGGTGCCTGGACTCTTCCTGGGGAGGCTGCCAATGGGGAGGGCGGCAGGGTGCTGAGCACTGGCCAGGGAAAGAGTTCTCAGGTCTTAGCAGGACTCCTCTTGCCAAAGATGGGAAAAGAAAAATGGGACCAGAGCTGATTCCAGGCTGCCCAAGAGCTGGGATATCATCGTCTTTCTCAGCAACCACAGTGAGCCCCCACCTGCTCACTCCCCAGGCTCCTGGTAGGAGCCAACAAAACAGATCTGTCTTCATAAATCCAGGCCCTCTCACTGACATGTCTCATCTTTTAAAAAGACCAAGAGAGACTAACCTCCCCGGTCTCTTCTTGGATCTCAGTGACAGATTTTTCTGATTCACCTCATTACCTCCTCCTACAGGGGCCCATTCATTTCCACCTCATTTTCCTCCCAGTTCTCATTCCTGTCCCCATCCCAGCATATCCTGATTTGGTGGGGGAGGGGTTGTTGTCTAATTTCACCCAGCTTTCAGCCTTCCAGACATGGCCTCACTCCCTCAGCACTTCTCTCTGGATTAATATAGGTTATTTTTCCTGCCCCTCTCCTCGAAGTCAAAAGCCCTGGAAATATTTCAATCTAGCATCTCAGGAAGAAACAAATCACAAGGCAACGGTGTAAGGGGAGGCTGACCTCTGGGCTTTGATTGAGAAGGGCAAGACTTCTCACTCTGGTCTGGAACGCTTTCTGCTTCAGTTTGCTCTGTCGGTGGCCTTTGCAAAGATCTTAGACCCCACCATTCACATCTCTGAGTCCCCCCCAGCATCTAGCAGAGCAGCAGCACAGAGCACACATTCAATAAATAATTGATGAATGGAATCCCTGTAAAGTTTGAATCGTTCATTGAACACTGCCTAGGATCATCAATATATTTCAAAATATCAGACTCTCCGAGTTAGAAAGAACTTATAGGGGTCATCAGGTCATCAAATTCACCCCCCACCCAGCACAGGAATATGCACTGCAGCGTTTCTGACAGGTGGCTATCTAGTTTAGACGACCATCTCCATGACCACAAATACCTAAGGCGGCCCAGCCTCTGTCATAGTTGGGGTCTCCAGTTCTGAGAAAATCCTTTCTACTATTTACCATGAATCTCCTCTCCCCACTGCTTCATCCCACACCCCTTCACACAGGAACTGTTGCAGAGTTTGTGTTCTCTGCAAGAGTGTAAATTCCCTGAGGCAGTGCCCAGGGCAGACTAGCTTGCAGATTGGTGTGCTGACTGAAGGTGGTAGAAAATTCTCTCTAGAGCACTGTGTAAGTAAGACAGAAGGAAAGGAAGCCAAGCCCCATGGTTCTGCTCATACTTTTCCCAACTCTACAGAGCCAGGCCTCCATCAAGAGACAGCAACTTAAAACCAAAAGATACACAAAAGGATTCTAGGGTTGCTGGGCTCTGTTCCTGACCCTCAGCCCCATCCCAGGCCATAGAAAAATGTTATTGATGACACTTTCCCCTAGGAGAGTATGCCTAAGGAGAAAGCAGGGGTGAGCTTTCCCAGACTAAGAAAAACAAATCCCTACTCCTTCTGCCCTCTGCTCAGTGTTCAGGATACTGATAACGAATTCACAAGATGGGAAGACAAACCGCAGGATAAGTTATTAGATTTCAGGAAAGCTCTCCAAAAACACAGATCGATTGTTTTCACTCTGAGGCTTCCAAAGAACGAGATGCTGCGAGGCATTTGGATATTAAGTGAACAGAGATGCAAAGATACACTATGCAATAATAGTCACATGACAAACCTCTTTAAATGTATAACTTAATAACTCTGGTACTGGACCACAGGCCAAAAATGGACCAAAACACTTTCTTGTCTGTGTCCCTAGGGGCTGCAATTTGGGCCTTGGCCAGAAAAAGAGTGGAGGGGATATTAGAGAGCAATATGGATGAATATTTATTCCCTGAAAGGCTGAGTTTTAAAGTTAGTGGGTGAAAGGGACCAGGTAGGGGTAACAATAAAGAGTGAGATTAGGTAGAATTAAGAGAGTTTTATAAACTATAAACCCCATTAAATGTGAAGTATTCCAGACTATAAGAGTAGATTCACAAAGGTCCTCATACAAATGTTACATAAATTTTTTTTAGAGGACATATAGGTCTATCCTGGGGCTTTTTATAGGCGGGGGAAAAAAGTTGTTTTTTTAAAAAAGCTGACTTTGTTGAACAGAAAAGAAACAAAAGGAAATGGATACACAAAAAATGTAAGTTTTTAGAATCTGCAGCATACATTGAACTCTGCCCACCTCCCTTTAATATGTCCCTGAAAGCTTCTGACAATCCCCTTTGGGTTCAGGCAGGCAATCCCCCCTGGGGTTCTGGGATGACCTTGGGCTTGACTTTGGAGAGCTAAAAATGAAAGGAGTTAAAACAATGCAAAGCCCTCCCACCGGATTCCACCTTCTTCTGTTGGCCACTTCCTTCCTTCCCTCCTTTTTCCTTCCCTTCCTGCACAAGCTACTCTGCCCCACCTTCCTTCCTGGGGAGGAGGACCTGCCCTTTCCTCTTCTATCCCTGGTGCCAAAGGATGAACAATGTGATGTTGAGCGGGGGTGGGGAATGGACCTGGGTGAGGGAGTCTAGAGGTGGGAAGAGGCAGATGCTGTATGACCTGAAGCAAAGAGTGAGCAAGCAGAGACAGTTTACTCCTCCAGTTGCATTTCATGGGTCTTTGGCCAGTTCTCAGAAGTTTCCTTTACCTAAGCTTACGATCAGAGGGACAGGTAATGGTGACGGCAGCAGAATTCCCAAAAGCCCACCAGAGTGTCACCTACACTACACAAACAATGAGATTTCAGGGTCACAGAAAAAGGGTGGTGTCAGCAAAAGTTGGACAATAAAAAAGGCTGAGTGCGGAAAAATTGATGCCTTCGCAATTGTGGTGCTGAAGACTGGAGAGTCCCTTGGACAGCAAAGAGATCAAACCAGTCAATCTAAAGGAAATCAACCCTTGAATATTCATTGGAAAGAGTGATGCTGAAGCTCAAGCTCCAATACTCTGGCCACCTGATGCGAAGAGTCGACTCGCTGGAAAAGACCTAGATACTGGGAAAGATTGAAGGCAGGAGGAAAAGGGGACGGAGGACAGAGGATCAGACGGTTGGATGGCATCACTGACTCAATGGACATGAGTTTGAGCAAGCTCCGGGAGATGGTGAAGGACCGGGAAGCCTGGCATGGTGCAGTCCATGGGGTCACAAAGACAGGACTGAGCAACTGAACAACAGCAGCGAGAAATAAAAGGGAGCTCAATCTAGGTAGCCATTTGCAGTCTCCCTTCTGCTGTCCACAATCCTCCGAGTAAAAGGTGGAAAGGAAACTGGGAAAGAGGCAGAGATGTCAAGAGGGTTTCGGGAAGTCTTCAAAAGGCTGAGAACAGAAAGTAGCTTGTGTTAGGTAGGGGAGCCAGCGGCTAATAGAAAAGGTAAGACAGAGCAGTCGGTCTCGAAACAAAAGCGTTAAACCAGCAAAGGATGACAGCGTGGGGGAGGGGCAAGGTCAAATGGAGTCGGTTTTTAAGGCAAAGCTCTGGGGTGAGGGCCAAACTTGAGCTGGCGAGCACAAAAGAGAAGGCACTCCAGGAGGCGGCTGTGAGAGGTGGAACGAGTCAGAGATGACGATGAGAATGGAAAAGAAATCAAAGGGTCCGTCGAGTGAAGGGGGGCACGAAGGAAACGCGCCCGGGAGGGCCCCGCTTTGTTAGGCGAGGGCGGCGGCGGGGACTGCACGTGCAGCCGGGAGCGCCCGGGGCCGCGGGGCTCCACGCCGGGGAGCGCCCGGGAGGAGGCGCGATGCGCGGGGGGCGGCCCTCCAGTTACCCGGGCCTCTTGCCCGCGGGCCCCGCGCTACAAAAGGGGCGCATTGTCAAGTCCCAGGCCGCAGCAGATTGCGGCTGTCCTGCCATACCCTCGCACCCTGGCACCGCGCCACTAGCACCACCCGGGGGCTGGAAATAGCTGCGCCGTTCCCATGGCGACCAGGCAGCGACTCCCGCCCCCGCCGCCCGCCCCAGGCGGGTCTCGCCCCGCCCGCTGAGCAGGTCCGCCGGCCGGAGCCAAAGCAGCCTCCCTCCCACCTGGGCGCGCCCCGCCCCTGTAACCTTGGCAACTGTGGCCGCGGCCGGCGGTTGCGGGGGGCGCGAATCCGAGAACACCGCCGGGCCGGGTCCCGCCCTCCCGCCAGCTGCGCAGCGGGCGGGGGCCGGACCAACTCTCGGGCGGGGCCCCGGAAAGGCCCGGCCGCAGGCGCCGCGGGAGCCGGCGCAGGAAGCCTTCCCTCCCGGCCGCCGGCCTGCCCGGAAAGGCGGGAGCAGGGGAGGAAGCTCCGCGGCGGCCGAGGCTGCGGGAGCATTAGGCGGCCCGCGTTGTCTCCTCGGAGCCTCTCCCGGCGCCGCCTGACCTCCAGCCCCTCGAAAGCCTCCCGAACCTCCCCGCCCTTCCTCCGGCGATGGGTGGAGGCTTTGGCCGAGGGTCCCCGGCCTGCGCAGCCAGGTGACGGGGCGGGAAAATAAAGCTCTCTCTCCTGCCCGACCGCCCGGAAAAACGGGGAAGTGTGGGCCGAGAGGTCTGGGCTGGAGGGGGAATCGCTGTCGGGCGCCGGAGTCGTCCGTTCCAGGGAGCCCTCCCCAAGTGCATTGCACCTTGTGAAAAGTCCCTCTAGCTCCTGGATGGGATCGACGCCCCCACCCCGTCCCTCCCAGAGGAAGATCGTCACCCTCCAGCTTTTGTTTGTTGATGTGATGTGCTAACGTTTTGGGGATCCTCAAGTGTCTCAACTTCCAGGTGATTGGCTCAGAATTGAGACTGACCGACCAAATTGGGTAGGGTGGGGGGAGAGAATGAAAGTGAAAGTCGCTCAGTAGTGTCGGACTCTGCGACCCCATGGACTGTACCCATGTAATTCTCCAGGCCAGAATACTGGAGTGGGTAGCCTTTCGCTTCTCCAGGGGATCTTCCCAACCCAAGGGGGAGAAAGGGGCAGACCAAAGAGTGTTCTTTCCGCCATCCCTCTTCAGGGGCGCAGCCCACCCCTTACTTCTTGGAAGGCGAACTCCTGCAGGGTAGAGACCATGGCACGTAAAAGATTCCCCTTTAGTGACGGGATATGATTAAAACCAGGTAGTGCTTATCTCACTCAGTTGTCCTGGATGGGCAGGGCATCCCACCGGAATATACTTAAAGCATTCAAGGTCCCTTGAAATTTGGTCTCATATCAAAGGAACCTAATACAATAATTAATACTCTGCATTTGTAAAATCCTTTCGTCTTAAGAATGTTACTTCATTCCATATATATTTGCTGCTTCAAATTCCATAAACTTCCAAACAGAAGAAAGGATTCATATGGGGCAAATAAGTTTCCAGTTCTCCATGATCAGAGTGGAGGAGTGTGTAGAGTTGGCTTGGCTAGTTCTAAGAGTCCTGAATTTTCTTTGAAGTGGTCTGGTGGGGTTACTTTAGTATGGTGGAAAGAGTTTGGGGACGTAAGTCAAAGGATTTAGGCATGAGACTTGCTGGGCCATTTAGGTGTAAATTTCCTCATCTGAGAAATGATTGTTGTGAAGATGAGATAATGTATGAAGTATTCTTCATAAGCCATAGGATATGCCACACGAGTCCTTTGGTTACTGGGACACCTATAAACTGATACACAAGTCATAATTCATATACCGTAGCTACAAAATGCTTTCGCATTAACTTTAATGGTTATTTCCCCAGATATACTAGTAAGACACAGACAACCTCTTTTCCAGGCACCTCTGAATGGGGGAAGAAATTCAGTTGTTTTTCCAGGGCCACTCCTCCTGTATCCTTGGCTCAAATTGGCATCAAAACATCAGATGATTTCCTTTTTACTTCTTAGCCTATAAGATGGCTTCAACTACTATACAACCCCAGTGTAGACACCAAAAACCAAGCCCAGAAGAGCAGCCCCAATAAGAGATAGAAGTTATAAAAAGAATAAATGTTGACACAGGACCAGAAAGACAATCTGTTGTCCAGAGAACAAGACGAAAGGGTTTGTGGACTCAGAGAGACGCCAGATCTGCAAGTGGGAGTGCCTAGGGACAGGACTGAAGGGAGCTCTGTGTGCTCTTGAATCTCCTTTAATATTACTATGAACTGAATTGTGTTCCCAGCTCTTCCTTGTGTATGTTGATGCACTAACTCCCAAAGTGACTGCAGGAGATAGAGTCTTTAGGAGATTATTAAAATTAAGTGAGTGCACAAGGATTATGGCTTTGTAAGAAGAGGGAGAAGATATTGCCCCATTACTATCACAGGTGTGTATACAATGAGAAAGCAACCATCTGCAAGCCAGGAAGAGAGCCCTCACTAGAACCCAACCATGCTGGCACACTAATCTCAGACTTCCATCCTGCAAAACTATGAGAAAATAAATTTCTGTTGTGTAAGCCACCCAGTCTGCGACATTTTGTTACGGCAGCCTGAGCAGCCTAAGACAAATATGTCTTGCTTGGAGCCGAGCACCCTTCCTACCACCTCTACCACCTGGCGTTTTGTTCAGCACTTCCACAGTTGTCTCATTTTTAATTCCTCACTGTGTGAGTTGGAATTGGCAGGATTTATTTTTAAATGAAAGAGCTAAAACTCAGAATGATTAAGTGACTATGCTGAAAGTCACACAGACTGTGAATGGGCCAAACCAACACTTAAGTCTCCCCAGTCGATAGCTAGTCAACTAATGCTAAGTACTTCCTATGTGCTTGATTCTGATTTGGATGTTGGGACTAGAAAGATGACTGTGATTTAGAGATGGGAAGGGCACAGTCTGGTCAGAAAGAGAAACACATGAACAAACCATTACAGCAAGGAAGACTGTCTACAAGGATAATTGGCCCAGCAGGTTTGTGGGGAAAGCATTCCAGGCAGAGGAATCCTGGGAAAACATGGCTTCTCGGGGAGCTACAGTCTGCTGAGAGCTGAGTACAATGGAGGGAAGAAAGAGGCAGAGCTGCTCCACATGCCATTGGAGATACTTTTCCTCTTCCTTCTGCCCAAGGATTCTTATTGCCTCCCCAGAGCCCTGGCCAAAGAGGAGAACCAAACATAACAGAAATCAAGGCAGTCCTTAAGGGACCTAATATCCTTAAGGAGATGCAACAGTTAACTCTGCAGTTAGGTTCACATTGACATTCTATAGTAAATTAGGTTTGTTTGATTGTCTGAGCTGGGGGTCTCCTAAGGGTTAGTTTATTACAGCCCTAGCCATTTTGTAAATAATCAAAAATGTGCTTTAATTAGGAGAAGACATGAATTGCATACCTCTGACTTTTACCAGCAAGTGTCAATGTTCACGTAGAATGGCTAGCTTCCAGAGGAACAGTCAAACTAATAGAGAATCATCCCTCACAATAGAAATGCAGAAAAGGCCCTGAGTTAATGAAGGGACTAACATCTATCTGTTCTGTTTTGGGAGCATTAGCCCAAGTTCTTAAGAGTTAGATATGAGGATTCACTTTCTACTGTTTTCTCTATGAATACAAGTGGCATGCTTGTATTTATCACATCTTGAATCCACTCTGCCTTTCAGGGATTTATTAAATTGCAGCACTCAAATGCCGTGTCTGGGGAGCAAGACTGTAGGTTGGGGAAGAAATGATCCCAGAAGGGCTACTTGCTCTCTCCTAGAACCCAAGTACCAGAGGTTTGCCCACCTCCCCAGGGCACTCAGTCCGCACACAGGCCAACCAATTTAGGGGCTGGTTCTGGGATTTCAACATCTCTCTGCCTGGGACCAAATGAAGACTATCACCTCTGCCTCACTGGAGACCTCATTAGAACTTGAACTCTGGTCTTTGTTCTTTCCCAGCAGGTTCAGTACAGTGGAGAAGTTGAGGGTAGAGGGGGATCGGTAAACCCACAACTCCCAGAGCAGCAAGAGTCCAACAGCCTCTGAGAACTGGATGGGAGTAAACAAGCAATTACCCACAAGACAGCCTGGCAACTGGAGAGGTGGCTGGAAGGATTGATTCTATTCACTGTCTGAAAGGATGACTGCCTTCCCTCCAGCCCCCTCACCTCTTCCTAGCTTCTCAAGGCTAATTTCACCACCTTCTGCCTGCTTTCCAAGTGATAGTCCATGGCCCCAGGGCTGAGAGGCAGAAGCTTCTGTTCTGGCTACTATCTTGTTGGCCTGGCCATTGCCAGCATCACTGCTCTTTGTCTATCCTGGGAAACGGGAAAAGAATCAGAAGGTGCTGCTACCCTCTCCCTACTCCAGTAACCCTACAGCCTTCAGAGCCTTTTGGGGAAGAGAATTTAGCAAGAAAGAGGTGACTCTGAATTCTCTTTGCAGAAACCAGAGTGGGAACCCAGCTGGGCTGCTGAAAGAATTGGGGTCTGAGCAAAAGAAACCTCACATTCCTTTTTCTGTTTGGCTTTGGGCTCCCCCACTGACTACTGTTGCTAGGTCCCCATTCTTTTTTTCACTTTTTATAGTTCGTGTGTGTATGCTCAGTCACGTTGGAGCCTTTGAGACCCCATGGACTGTATCCCATCCGGCTCCTCTGTCCATGGGATTCTCTAGGCAAGAATACTGGAGTGAGTTGCCATGCCCTCCTTCAGGGGATCTTCCCAACCTAGGGACTGAACCTGCATCTCCTGTGTCTAATGCATTGAAGGCAGATACCCCCCCCCCCCCCCCAAGCCACTGGGGAAGTCCCCATCAATTCAGATCCTGACACTGAAAGGCCTCTACACAGATAAGATTAAGGGCCCGCACTCACCTGCAAGGAATCTACAATCTGATGGGGAAGGGAGAAGAAAAGAATTTCAGAAAGTTAAAAAACAAAAAACATGTACCTAAATAACAGTCAAGACAATGTACCATAGGTGTTGAGAAGTGCGGCTGCAGCTACTAGTCCAGTCATTTCTCACCTGAGTTATGGAACCGCTCTAACCAGCCCTGCCTCACCCTACCTCCAGGCTTTCCTCTTCTTTCATTTCCAGTCTTTGGGAACTCACTACAGAAATAACCTCCTCTTCCCAAGAACCTCCCCCCGCCCACCAATGCTCCAGTCAAGCACCCCTCATCAATGTCCCCCTGTCACCACAGTATGAAGCCTGATTTCCAGGGAGTTTTTCATCCCCCTCCCACCTAAACATCAAGTTCCTTGCTCCTATTTGTACCTAGAGCCCAGCACAGAGTAGACAATAAACATAAAAGGCTGCATGCCTGCAGAGGAGTTCACAGACAGTATGGGAAGTCATTAAAGGCTTTTGACTCAGAGGCTGATAATATCACGAAAACTCTCTGGTAAACTGAGT
This sequence comes from Capra hircus, assembly GCF_001704415.2. Classification (NCBI taxonomy): domain Eukaryota; kingdom Metazoa; phylum Chordata; class Mammalia; order Artiodactyla; family Bovidae; genus Capra; species Capra hircus. Next base: position 60,799,685 of record NC_030823.1, on the reverse strand, counting down.
AATCCATTAGTTATTCAGTGCTGGGGGCAGGGAGGCTGAGGGAAAGGGGAGAAGGAACGAAGTAGTAAGGTCTGGAAGAATGACGCAGGCAACAGTGGGGACCGTAGAGGGGATGGAAAATGATCTTCATGGAGCTAGAAGCTCCAGCTTGAGCTATATGTTTGGATGTGTTGGCAAAAGGGAGAGGTGAGGCAAGGCAAGGTCAAGGTCTGCACCCTTGGTGCCGGAGAAGGAACTAGAATAGAGGAAGCAGACTGCAGTCACGGGAAGACACTGGAAGTGGCGGGAAAGGGTCTGCGCAGGAGCACATGGGAGGAGATGCTGTTGTTTAATCCCTAAGTCGTGTCTGACTCTTTTCGACCCCATGGACTGTAGCCCGCTAGGCTTCTCTGTCTGTGGGATTTTCCAGGCAACAATACTGGAGTGGGTTGCCATTTCCTTCTCTAGGGGCTCTCCTTGACCCAGGGATGGAACTTGCATCTCCGGCATTACAGACAGATTCTTTATCGCTCCGCCACCAGGGCTTCCCTGAGAGGAGATGATCTGTTTGTTTTTAGAAATAGCTTCATCTAATGAGGACAGAAAGCAGACCCACTGGAGGAATTCTGAGCTCTGCATTGCTTTTGTCTCTCAATGATGTAAGTGTGGAAAGCCTAGCAAACTAAGGTCTCACCTTGACCTGTCAAAACTTGTGATGAAGATCCAAGAATAAGGTTGCTCTAGTCCTCCAGCTTTGGTAGAAAATGCAACCCCCGCCCCCCTCTAGTAGAGCTATTCATTCTTTTCCATTTCCGAGGGTTCCAGAGGACTTTGGGGGGCATAATGCAGCTCTCCATCTGGACAGGGCTGTGTCTGAATACACTGCAGCTCTCAGTTCATTACCTTTTCCTCCTTCTCACATTCTTCCTGTGAAAATGACACATTTTCATCGTGTCTCTTGAAATCATCACAGACATCTGTCACTCCTGCCTTCAACAGCCGTCTACCCCTCTCTCCTCTCCCATCTCCTTAAACCTCTCATCAGTTGCTTTAAGACACCTAAAACTGCTCAACTTCCCTTCCTCTTCTCAGCATCCGGAACCTCATTGTTGGACATGTCTCAACCTGTTCTTGGTCTCAGACTAATCCTCTATAATGCCGAGAATGACAGATGAGGTCAGACGTTCTTGGGAGGGAAGGAAAAGCAAAGCTCTTACGCAGGAACCCATGCTCACTCATAACTAGCTTTCCAAATGAGAGCATACTACGTGTGTGTGTGTTTTCCGCTAACAAAACATCCAATCCTGCTTTCCTCAGAGCACATGCATGTATTCTGATGTTTTAAATTTCTCATATATAAAGAGGACAAAACATCAGAAATATATATCTTTCGATTAGCAGCTGGCAGTGCTAGGGTTTCAGGGAGTGATCCTTTATCCTCCGGGATCCTCCCGCCCTTTGTTACCTTGCCAACTGGTATATTGGGGCTGGAGCTGCAAGAGTCTTCATGGGCCAAGAGTGAGGAAGAGAATGCAGGGCGGCTGATATTAACAAGGTCCCTGGAGTGATTTATGAGCTTCTCCAGTCTCCTTTTATTTGACAGGAGAAGGAAAAGAAAGTGTTTATTCCTTCTGATAAGAGACCCTTACTTAGTAGCTTATGTATTCAAAACCCATTCATCTCAATATAGCTGTTTCAGTGCCCACTGGCTCTGTCTTAAGATACACGCACACCCTTTCAACTGACCCAGCATCTTCTCTAGCAATTATCCTGGTTCTCTTTTGCCTTTTATGTCAAATTTCTTGAGGAGAAAGCTACAGCTGGAGCCTCCACAGCCTCTCCACTCTCTTATAATCAAATTTTCTGTCCCATCTTCTGCCTGAATCTCTCTCAAAATTCACCAAGGACCATGTTTAGTTCAGTGGTCCCGGTTTCCTTAACTTTTATGTTGCCCATCTCTCTGAGCACAAGCCTGACTCCCACCTCTCCACCAACCGTGGTCCTGCCAACAGCACCCTCTTCCTACTCCAGCCTTACCTTCATGCTTCCCCTTCACTAGGTCCCTTCTCTCCTGCCCGCAGTTTCTTCCTGCTCTCAGCTTTAAGGACCATCTCTAAACCTGGCCTTTCTGCCCCTGGAGAGTAGGATATGAAAGGCCCAGAAGCTTGCTGCTAGTCCCATGTGGAGGAGGGAGTGTGTGAAGGAAGGAATGACTAGAGGGAACTAGACTTGGGTGACCTCAAGTTGAGAAGTTCACGCTAGACAGCACCCCCTGCCCCTAAACGACCCTTCCCTCCAGATCACTGGAAATAACTTTTTTAAAAATTGGAGTACAGGTGATTAACAATGCTGTGATAGCTACAGGTGGATAGCAAAGGGACTCAGTTATACATGTATCCATTCTTCTCCAAACTCCCTTTCCATCCAGACTACTGGAAAGAACTTTGTATTTAACGAGCATGCAGGTCACCTAGGAATCTTGTTAAAAGCAGATGCAGTAGTCTGGGGTGGAACCTGAGATTCTGCATTTCTGGTAGACCCCCAGATGACCCAAGCTACTGGGTCAAAGACCATACTTTGAGGAGCAAAGGGCTAGATCACACTTATCTATGGTCAGATTTTCTGGGGAGGGGACGGTGGTTTCCGGGTTGTTTTTGCATCTCATCTGGAATGTAACCCACCCTACATGAGGGCCAGGATCCTGCTGTTTGCACTTTGGTATTTCCTATTGATGAGTTTCTCCTGCATGTTCCGGTAAATACCTAATTGATGGGACCCAGGGCTGAGTTGTTTATATCTTCGGACTTTGCTTTACAAACTAATTTATCTTCAAATCACAACGGTGAGGCAAGTAGATACTTTTTTTTTTTTAGCTATAAATAGAAACTGAGAAAGATGAATGACTCTCCAAATAGTGAGTCACATTTTCATCAGATTCTGACCTACAAGTCCCTGGCTCAGAGGGATCCCAGTCCAGGGGTGAATTCCAGCACGGCCTCTGCTTGGGTTCTCACCTGGTCATTCAAGGTGCTCTACTCACTCTCTGGACCTTGTTTCCTTTTTCCTGACAAGTAGGAGACCATTCCTCTCCTCCCTCCCCTCACAGAGGAGCTCAGGGGCTTTAAGGAGAGGCCAACTTCATGTTAGGCTGAGGCCAGATGCCTCATGCTGAGGTGACTAAAAGGTTGGGAAGCAGACAGCTGGGCCAGCCCACACGCCGGAATCTCCCACACACCACATCTTTGCAGCTGCCTTCCTTAGTGCAGACTAGGAGCGCCTGTTCAAAGACATTGTGAAAACCGAGTGAGTGGAATGCAGGGAGAAAACCACAGAAATCAGAGAGTAATAACGACCTCAGCATAGCGTTCCATGTACTCTAAGTTCAGCTTCTAAAGGGAATCTCTTTCAGGGATTTCTCCCACGGCCATAAACATAAAAGCAACTCTAGCCTCTAAAGTAGGTCATACACAGAGAGAAGGCTCTGTTGATAAATGCACATGTCAAGGTGCTTCCACCCTTTTCCAAACCAAAAATAAAGCTTGGAAATTGTCTGCAGAAAATGGAAGGTTGTGGCACAGTTTGTGAGCAGCCAGGGAAGAGAATGCCAGTGGGGTGCTGAAGTCCCTCAGGCAAAAGCAGACCTTGACTGTGCGAGAACTTGACTCAGTGGTGAGTCCCCCCACCACCACGACTGTCCTGGGCCGCGCAGTCTCACCTCACAGTCTGAGCTCACTTGCTGCCCATCACTTTTGTTGTGTGATTTCAGGGATTATGACTACTCCCACCCCTACTTCGAATAACTCGCTGTAAAAAGTTTCTGTTAATCGATCAAAGTCTAAGAGAGGAGAGACAAAGCAAAGAAGCGCTTAAGAGATTGAGACTTCCCTGGCAGTCCAGTGGTTAAGACTGTGCTCCTAATGCAAGGGGCGTGTGTTTGATCCCTGGTGGGGGAGAAAGATTCCCCTACATGCCATGTGATGTGGCTAAAAAATTAAGGGGAAAAAAAAAAAAGAGAGAGAGACTTCTCCATTAGAGGGGCCTGTGGACTCATTACCTATTCAGAAAGTGGCAAAGGAAGAGGGAGCTATGTAGCCTGTGTGCTTGCCAGGCTTTGCCTTTCCTTTCCCCCATCTGGTCACAAGCCAAGCTGCTTTTCAGTGGCTGTTCCTGTTTCTAGGATAAATACTCCCATACCCAGTCCCAACTTCTATGCTAGAATCTGGGATTGGATGACCAGTAATCACAGATGTGACTTGATCTCTGGTAGGCAGAGTCTCTGGAGACTGCAAGCCTCGAAGTCAAGAAATCCAGCTCTGCTCCGTAGCTGGTGGTAGCATTCCCAATCATAGCTCTTCCCTGTTCCTCAGACCTTTCCCCAGACAAACAATAAATGTGAGCACACTCAGAAAAGGATGGAATCTTAGACTCAGCATCGACGGAAAGGCAAAACAGCTACAACACTGAAGCAAGTATCTATGACTTAAAGGGCAGGATGATGCTAGAAAAAGTCATACACTTGTGGATCAACTTGGAGAAAAACTCTTAACTGGTGGTATCCTGGATTCAGGAAGTGCATCAAGTGTGGGGAGTAGCCTAAGGAAATCCTGCCCTCAGAGACAACTTCAGTTCTCTGAGAGGGAACAGAATGGTTTTCTTTGACCTTAGAGAAAGCAAGTTTCCAGCAGCCTCCCTGCCCAAAGACTTGAGAGGTCAGATGAGTTGAAGAACAAGCAGGTGGGAACACATAGCTTTGGCATACCCCTGAGTTCTAGAAAAACTGAAAGGAGTCTTGCCTTGGCATCTCAAGGAATGACTGGGCTGGGGCAGCCTGACAGAAGCGCAGTCCTGAGAGCCCAGGGAGAAAGCAGAGGGCTGGGATTAGGGCTGACCTGGTGCCTAAAAGGGGTAGAAAAGGAAAGCTGTGTCTCACCATTATCCTATAAGTTAGGAATGTGGTTTATCACACAGAGACTTGTGATCGGGTCCTAGAAAACTCGATTATATAAAATATCAACAGACCTACTTAATGCCAGTCCCCAGAGAGACCTGCTGGGGAGACTTGGTGGTGATGACAGGGGCCAGCCCTTCTTCCTGCAGAGACCCAAAACTGACAGCCAGTACTGTTTCTCACCTACCCGGAAGCAGGCAGCATCCAGAGGTGGAGGCTGCTGCTGGTCAGCAGAGCAGGCAGGGAGAGGCCCTTTCAGGAATCCAGTCCCAGGAGGCTTCTCCCTCCCTCCTTGTAGGATTCCAAAGGTCTGAGATAAACCCCAGGATACAACCCAGCAATATCCCAGCTGGGCTATATTCTCCTGAGACAGAGCAACTGCTAGAGAGAGATCTTATTTTTAAAAACCTCTTTCCCACTTGGGGTAGAAGGGCGGTGGCAGACATTGGGGAAAATTGTGTTTCAATCAGGAAGGGGGAATTCTACTAGATGTGTGTATCCTTTTAGAGTTTTTGTTCTTTTTCTCTTCTCTAGGGCACCCTCCAGAATTGCTACTGAAAAACTCCCAGGTCCACAAGTTAAGATCACAATGATTCCTAACATCAACTCTGCTTCTACTGTCTTTTTCCTCCCAAGGATTTCCACTGGGTGGAATTTTAAATGTGAACAATGGTTCAAAGGCTGAGAGACAAACTGCTCATTACTGGAAAGAGTGCCAGGAATCCTGGGAAGCAGACCTCACTCCCCACCCGAGTTCTGTACCTAATCGGAATGGCTTCTTTTATAGTCACTGGAGGGTTGGATCAGTGTTTCTTTTCATTCCTGTCTTCTTCAAGGAACTTGCTGGGATAAAAGCAAGCCTAGGAGAATAAAAAATTCACAAACAGGACAAGAATAAAATATTTAGGGCAAGAGATCAGAAGTTCTTTGGTTATTCAGTGAACTGAACTAACTCTACTTAAAAAAAAAAAAAAAGTATAAGGAAATAAATGTCCATCATACGGCATGTCACAGTGGGTACTACCCTCTTGACCTCATCTTACAGGCTCTAAGCCAAGTAGTTATGCCTAGCAAGCTGAAGCAACTCAGATTAATCCAATGATAAAGTTTTGTCATTATGAATTCTGTTCCTGCTATTTATTATATCTTTATTCTGAGAAGCATTCTACCAAAATTGTTAGATGGTCCATCTGCTTCCACTTCTTATCCCCAGATCCAATCAGTGGTGAATGGTAGGAATACAAGGGTTATTATTACTACATTAGGTGCCTTAGAGCAAAGGCAGTCACGTTGGAGGGGCAGCTCAAGCTTTCCAGCATTAGTTTCTTTCCCCAAATATAATCAGTGGTTTCTGAGAGGGAATACAAGTTGAAAGAGTCACAGTTGAGACGTTACTGAAACTGACCACCTCTATTCACTACTCATGTGATCTTCCTGGAGTCCTTGTCAGAAAACACTTTAAATATCTGTAAAAAATTTTTCCAGGCCAGACCTGAGGTTAATTGATCAAAAAATTCCCTCCCTGAGTGGTCAAGTGGTTAGGTACTAAAACTATGATTCATTGCTGGTCACACTGAATCTGATAACCCCATCCTGGCATTGGGAAGGCTCTTTTCCAGGACCTATCAATTAACATGGCTTAAGAAACAGTCTATGCCCAAGCAATTCAGTCTAAAAATAACTCTGTGGGCTATTTTTTTTTTTCCTCTCTGCTCATCCACAGAAAGCATTTGTATGTCAACAAGATCTCTGCTCCTTGTTTTCACTCTTGCTTACTCTTTGCTGAAAATAGAGCTGTTTGATACAATCAGCAAAGTCACAGGGTTGGTGAGAGACACACAGAACAGCAAAACTGTTCTGACTAAGCTTTGTGAACTGCCCAGTGTCCAGAGAAATACAAGAATAAAAGAACCCGAAATTCACAGATTGGATTAATTTCAAAAGACTCTCCTTTTCCCTCCTTTCTTACAAATATACACAATTCTTTTGACCATAGATCTGATTTATACCCAGAACTTACTTCTACATTAACAACTAACAATTGTATGCTTACTTATCCTATGATGTGCTTTTCTAAAAACTTTAGAGGCATTTTCACAACCCTACAAGGTAGGCACAATTATCTCAGTTTCATAACGGAGAAAAAATTAAGGCACAGAGATGAGGTAACTTGCCCAGGATCCCTCAGCTAGTAAGTGGCAAAGCCAAGATACAAACTCAGAACGTCTGGCTCCAGAGCCCAGCTCTAACCATGACATATACTGCTTCTACAATAAAAAATCATCCTTACTGGTTTCTCCAAAGCTGTATTTCCCTATCAAATATATCCATTTACCTTTTCTAAACTAAGCAGACTCATGGTCCCATGGTTCATCTCAATGTGAAAACAAGGATCAATGGAGATTTTCATCTCAAGCAAAACCTATCAACTCAAACACACCAAATGTTCCCTTCTTTCAAATATAAAAATGCACTGAGATAGTTGTTCAAGCATAATAATTACTTTCTAGCAACAGGAAATGTTTGCAAAATTAAGGCCCTAGACACCTCCAGTTTAAGCAGTCACACTCAATGGATCTCTTGTGGCTGTAAGTGAAGTAGCTAATTTCTGAAAGCAAAACAAGTCAATGTTAACAAGACCCTGATTAGAGAATGTTTAATTTTATGAATATATTATTTATGGTGATGGAGCATAACATAGAAAATTCCTTTGACTTAACCAGTCACAGATAGATTTGCAAAAATACCAAAACATGGGACCTACTGGCCTGACAGAAGTTCGCACTGTCAGGACTTTAGGGAGAGCGAAGCACTCCCTTATGCTTCTGCTCAAAGGCAAAATAATCCCTTCTTAGAGGTTTGTCTCCTCTTCCCTCAATTTTTCCCGCCTCATAAACACCCAGTTTATTCATAAGCTATTTTAGACCAGTTCCATCTTTTAAAGAACTAGCAACCATATTTTAAGACACTATTCTCTGATTTGCTTCTGAGAAATTACTGACTACCCTTCAAATACTGAACATTCTGCCTTAGACCCCCCAAAAATGTATCAATAGGTGTCTCGGCTGTCAAAGTATTTATTTACCATGACCCACAGCCAAAACACTGATGTCACCCAACAAATCAGGCTTTGCTAATTCGTCTAGCCCTCCTAGGCCTCCAACCTTATCTAGTTTGACACAAGCCAATTCCTTTCACTGATGCATTTACTTTCTACAGACATAATTTTTTAAAAAAATTTTAAAGCACTGACATTTCCATCCTGACATCCACTGGAATGCAGAGGCAGACCTGACCAGCTGGCCATGTCAGTCTTGGCAGTTTCCCTCAGGTTTTATTAATAACAGGAAACTAAAAGTGTTAGTGGAAGACACTTTTGTGGATGGAAAGGGCCTCAGAAGTTGGCACTTAAACAGTTTATTTAATATTAGACATTATCAGATTGGGCTAAAAATCAAATTGCCTAAATTGACTTTAGACAAGGGAGTTTTAGTGGCAGGTTTCAATAAACTGGCAGACCACTGATATTAGTACCTAACAGCAGTCTTCTGATGTGAGGGAGAAAGCTTAAATGTGCCTCTCTCCATAATAAATGAAGCCAGCAAACAATGTCCCCAGTCTGCACAACTGATAGTAAGAACCACGTCTTCAATTTTCCAGGCGGACCATAGTTGCTCTCCTCCCACTTCCCTTGTAACCTGGACAGGCGATTTACACACAAGGAGGCAGTCAAGTTGCTTCAAAATATTTAATACGTGTTAGACACGTAAAGTTACATTTTTATACAAAAATCAATACAACGAAAGAGAAAATACTGTACAAAAACCTTGTCAGTTCCCCCAACCTTTATACAACAAAGACTGGAGTTACTATCTACAAAACCATAGGGCCTTTCCACTTAGGGCTTCTGTCTGTAAACTTTGTTTCCTTAAACACTTTTTAAAAGCACTGTGTAGTAGTTCTGATCTAGAGCTTTTAAAAAATAAATCTTTTCTCTATAAACTCCGTATTTCCAAGCTTGAACTCTTCTGTGAAGTTCATCAAGCTCTTTTTTCCCCTCCGTGAGGAAGACAAGGGCCGCTAACACTCCCTTTCCCCGAGTAATCACAGGGTATAAACGTTTCTTCAGTGACAGAGAAAAGTGGGGAAGGAGAGAAATAATACAAGTCTCTACTCCAGACTAAATCCCTCTAGTCCGAGGAAATCCTGGGAGGAAACGCCGCTCCTGGCCTCGGTGCGGTTCTAGCTTTCATGTAAGAGGTGTGTGTAAAGTCCCTTCCTCCCCCGAGAGCGAACGGGGAACTCCCCGGCCCCGGCCTTTTTCGCCGCTTCCTTCTCGGCGCTGCCGGCAGAGGAAAGTCCCTGTCTGCCCCAATCTTCTAAACCGCGGGGAAGGGACGCTCTCCAGAGGGACAAAATAGCCTTAATTCAATGAGACAAACTGACATACACAGACACAGACACAAAAGTCCACGATCGCCGTCCTCTTCCAATAAGTCTCCCACTCCGAAGTCTCCAAAGGAGAACCGAGAGGCTCGGCCCAGCCGGCCGCCAAGCCCAAGGGCAGTCTGTGCCGCCCGGCGGCACCCCCTCGCGCTCGGCGCCGACGGCCTCGGGGGCGTCCTCGCCGCCGGGAGAGGCCCAGCCCTCACGTCGAGACGCCCGCTGCTCAACTTCCTCTCCGCACTGGGACCGCGGGGGCTCAGAAGGCCACGATGGCAGTGCTCCAAGGGTTAATGTCTCTCAGCACCGGCTTATCGCAGCAGATCTGCCCGGGCTCAGCGGCTTCCGGACCGCTCTCCTCTCCCTCCGCTTCCTCCCGGCCGCCCCCGGGGCTTTTCCGTAAGAGTCCCGAGAAGCTGGAACCGAAGATGCTAATGAGGTTAGCCACGTTACCGGTCTCCATCTCCTCCTCCTCCTCCTCCTCCTCCGCGGCCGCCGCCGCCCCGCCCGGCTGCTCCTCTGAGTTCCGGCGGGGTTTCTTGAGCGGGGTCGAGCCGGGCGCTGGGCAGTCCGCGGGGCCGCCGCCCACCCACCCAGCGCCGCGCTTTCTGGCGCAGACGGGGGGCGACGCGGGGGGCTCAGCTGCAGCGGGGCGAGACGCGCGGCAGCCGTCCACGCGAGGGGCCGCGCTCAGCTTGTCCTCGTCCCCCGGGGGGCAGCCGCAGGGGCCGCGCGCTGCCTCGGGCCCTTCGGGGAAGACCCCCGAGACTTCGGCGGGACCCCCGGCTCCTCCGACCGCCGTCTCTCGCGGTCCCTCCACGCGGCGCCAGGCAGCTTCCGGCGCCTCCGCCTCTCCGCCCTGAAGAGTGTCCCCGGCGGCCGTCACCGTGGCCGCGGGCTCCGAGTCACCCGCCCTTAGCACTTCTGGGACGGCAGGGCGCTCTGGCTGAGGCTCGGGCTCCGGCCAGGCGGCACGGCCGGCCGGCGGAGGTGGCTCCCCCCAGCCCGCGGGTGGCCCGGCCGCCGACTCCTCGGGCTGCTGCGGCGGCGCTGGGGCCCCCGGGTGACCGGCCAGGTAGAGGCCGGGGCACGGGTCGCTCAGGTAGACCTGGCGGGCGCTGCGGAGCACCAGCGAGACCAGGAGGTTCTTGTGCAGCTTGATGCCGCCGCGCTGGACCCGCGAGTTGTAGATCTTGCCCAGGGAGATGCTGACGATGCGGTGAGCCTCCAGTTTGAACTCCATCCTACCTCCTCCTTCCCAGGGCTGGCGCGGAGGTGAGGGGTGAGCCCCAGCCCACGTTCCGAAGCTGAGACGGGAACAAGAAGTGCCAACAAGTCCGCCACGGGGGGTGGACCCTCGGTCTGTGAAGACTCCCGAAGAGAAACGGCTCTGACGACGCGCTCACCAGCCTCCACGCCCTCCCCACTACAGCAACACAGCCAGTTTCGCGTCCGGTCGCTAACTGAAGGAAAGCTGGCCGCCCGGCGCCTTATAAAGCCCTCTCGACAGCCAATCGCGAGAGGCCGCCAACCGTTCCGGGGCCATCGGCGCGCCCTCGTGCGCCTCGAGCGGCCAATCAGAGACCGAGGAGGGGCGCCAGGGCTATTCGAACGTTAGTCCCGCGGAGAAGGTTCTTAAAGGGGGAGACGCGCGCGACCGCCTGCAGGCGGTTAGCCCGAGACAGTGCTGCGAGCCCCGGTAATACGGAGAACGGGACAGCTACAGTGTTGTTTGTCCTTAAAGGTGCTGGCCTGTGCGCTGCTTCCCGGAACCAGAGCGAACTAAACCATTCGAACTTTCATCCGAGTATGGTGGTGGACTTCGTTCGGCAATAAAGCCTCGATCCTTCCTGGATCAGCTCTCCTCCCATTCCCACCCCGCACCACCGTTTCCAAGGCGACATACACCTGTAAGCTCCGCGCAACCTAACAGAAATGGAGACGAAGGCAAAATGCGGCACAGGGTTCGCCTAGATAACATACTTTTGCTACAAGATATTTGGCAGATATTAATTTTGGTTAAGTCCCTTGCCTCTTAAAGTCACATACACTCTAGTACCTGTCAATTTTAACACCAAAGAAAGAAAACGGGGGTTCTGAAAGTTCCAAAGTTTTTGTCTACTCAGGAAGGTTTTGTGTCTACCTACAAAGTTTTTGTGTCTACCTACAAAGAAGGCAATGGCACCCCACTCCAGCACTCTCTCCTGGAAAATCCCATGGACGGAGGAGCCTGGTGGGCCGCAGTCCATGGGGTCGCTAAGAGTCGGACACGACTGAGCGACTTCACTTTCACTTTCATGCATTGGAGAAGGAAATGGCAACCCACTCCAGTGTTCTTGCCTGGAGAATCCCAGGGACGGGGGAGCCTCATGGGCTGCCGTCTATGGGGTCACACAGAGTCGGACACGACTGAAGCGACTTAGCAGCAGCAGCAGCACAAAGTTTTTGGTTCTCTATTTAAGCTAGTATTTATCACTTTGTTCTCTAGTGTCTAGAACCAGTACAGTTGTAACATCAGCTACAGTGAAAGGTGGTTCACATTCTTGACAACGATTTTTCTTCAACACGAGGACTGACCAACCCACCCTTGGGGAAAAAAAAACTAACATGTCATAAAAGTACAAATAGAGAAGTCCTGTAATCCCATCATGATGTCATAATTTTATTTTGTGTCAAGGTAAAAATTTAGCGGAAGAGTGTTCCAGAATTTTCTGGTCAGTCGATGACTTAGTCAATTTACTGATCCTTACACCAGAGGGTTGTCCAGGGTCCTAAACTGGGTTCCTGGAGAGTCATTTTGAGTTTGTCCCAGCTAAGCTCCACCACAGACCTGCCTGATGCTGGGTGAATAACCTCAGGATGCTTCAATTTCTCCAAGTCTAAAAAGGAGAAATCACATACACATCTGCTCTATTATGCAGTATCTTCCGATGACTGGCAACTCTCATCCACAATCTGAGTCACCAAACTAAGCACAGTTTTCTTGGAGTCCACGTGGAACGCTAGCCTGATCTTGCATCAGGGTTTGGCCAAGTAATGTATTTACTTGGGAAAAGTACTAGTGAAAGACAGGTTTGATTAGGCTAATTCATAATCAGGATGTGATGGCTCAGTAATTATCTATCCTCACAACTTAATGATGATAACAGACACTAGTCCATAAGACCCAGAGTTTCTCTGCTCTAGGAATTTTCAGCTCACCTAAAGAAGGAGATAAAATGACAACACAAATAACTACAAAAACAAGCCATGTGTTTAATGTAAAAATGAGCAATTTTTTTCTTCTATTCTCTCTTTCTTTGAGAGCTAGTCATCACTATAAAACACTAAGAACTCAGGCACTGAAGATAAGCTTCCTGAGTTGCAATCCCAGCTCTACCTTTTGCCTGCTGTGTGACCTTTGGAAAATTAATTCACTTCTCTGTGCCTTGGTCTTTTTTATCTTAAAATAGAGATGATGTAATAGTGCCTACCTCTTAGAGCTGTTGTGAAGAGAAAACAAGGTATCACATGCTAGCAATGGATGTTTAGAACATCACACCTTACATGACTTGGGGTGGAAAAGACAAGGAAAGGAAGGAATCTAGATGGAACAAAGAATTTGTATTTGAGGAGGGTGCTGAAAATCCCAGAGGTGGGGTCCACAAGTTCCAAGCAGCAGGGGCCACTGAGTCAATTGTAAGGAACACTTCATTTGGCAGGGGTGCCAGGCACCTACAGTAAGTGGAAAGACAAAATAGAGGCTGGGGTTACATGATTGAGGGTTGTGGATACCTATGAGCAGATGAGGAAGCTACCAAAGACTGTTTACTAAGGGAACCACAGAATGGATTCTAGAGCAGTCAGCATCCTTAAATGCCACTTAATTATAAAGGGGACCACTTAATCATGAAGATCTAGGGGGACTTTAGGCAAAGAGTAGTAAAGGTCTGAACCAGGTGGAGGTAGTAAGAATGAAAAAGGCGAGAGACAAAAGGAACTTTAGTGATGATCTGGATGCTCTCCCCAACCCACACTGGTCCCTGATAGACCAAGCCTTCCTGACCCACCTGAGCGGGGAGTCCCCCCATCCTCCATACACCTTCATCACTGTCCCCGTTACTTCTTCCCATCATGCCTAGGGCTGCTCCCCAACTGCCCTCTGATCATAGGCAGGAGCCCATCTCATGTTTGTAGCCAGGAGATAGTGAAAATATTTTACAACTGTAGGACACAGGCACTGACCATCAGGTCCTGGAGGCCCTTCCAGTGCAGGGGTTTTGGGCAGGCTCCTGCAGGAGGGGCTGCGTGTCCTGAAAGAGGGGCACTCAAGAGTTTCTGCCAACTGGTATGGCAGCATTTCAAGCTTATGACACCTGAGGTGGCCATACCAAGTGCATGGTGGTTTAGTCACTAAGTTGTGTCTGACTCTTGCTACCCCAGGGACTGTATGTAGCCCACCAGGCTACTCTGTCCATGGGGTTCTCCAGGCAAGAATACTGGAGTGGGTTGCCATTTCCTTCTCCAGGGGATCTTCCTGACCCAGGGATTGAACCCAGGTCTCCTGCACTGCAGGGAGTTTCTTTACCAACTGAGCTACCAGGGAAGCCCACCAAGTGCATATACACTTGGATTAATGAATTCCACTACGAACAAAGCTAGTGGAGGTAATGGAATTCAGCTTGAGCTATTTCAAATCCTGGAAGATGATGCTATTAAAGTGCTGCACTCAATATGTCAGCAAATTTGGAAAACTCAGCAGTGGCCACAGGACTGGAAAAGGTCAGTTTCCATTCCAATCCCAAAGAAAGGCAGTGCCAAAGAATGCTCAAACTACCATACAATTGCACTCATCTCACATGCTAGTAAAGCAATGCTTACAATACTCCAAGCCAGGCTTCAGCAATACATGAGCCATGAACTTCCAGATGTTCAAGCTGGTTTTAGAAAGGGCAGAGGAACCAGAGATCAAATTGCCAACATCCACTGGATCATGGAAAAAGCAAGAGAGTTCCAGAAAAACATCTATTTCTGCTTTATTGACTATGTCAAAGCCTTTGACCGTGTGGATCACAATAAACTGTGGAAAATTCTGTAAGAGATGGGAATACCAGGCCACCTGACCTGCCTCTTGAGAAACCTATATGCAGGTCAGGAAGCAACAGTTAGAAGTGGACATGGAAAAACAGACTGGTTCCAAATAGGAAAAGGAGTACGTCAAGGCTGTATATTGTCACCCTGCTTATTTAACTTCTATGCAGAGTACATCATGAGAAACGCTGGGCTGGAAGAAGCACAAGCTGGAATCAAGATTGCCAGGAGAAATATCAATAACCTCAGATATGCAGATGACACCACCCTTATGGCAGAAAGTGAAGAAGAACTAAAGAGCCTCTTGATGAAGGTGAAAGAGGAGAGGGAAAAAGTTGGCTTAAAGCTCAATATTCAGAAAACTAAGATCATGGCATCCGGTCCCATCACTTCATGGCAAATAGATGGGGAAACAGTGGAAATAGTGAGAGACTTTATTTTTTTGGGCTCTAAAATCACTGCAGATGGTGGTTGCAGCTATGAAATGAAAAGATGATTACTCCTTGGAAGGAAAGTTATGATCAACTAGACAGCATATTGAAAAGCAGAGACATTACTTTGTCAACAAAGGTCCATCTAGTCAAGGCTATGGTTTTTCTAGTGGTCATGTATGGATGTGAGAGTTGGACTATAAAGAAAGCTGAGTGCTGAAGAATTGATGCTTTTGAACTGTGGTGTTGTAGAAGACTCTTGAGAGTCCCTTGGACTGCAAGGAGATTCAACCAGTCCATCCTAAAGGAAATCAGTCCTGAATATTCATTGGAAGGACTGATGCTGAAGCTGAAACTCCAACACTTTGGCCACCTGATGCAAAGAGCTGACTCATTTGAAAAGACCCTGATGCTGGGAAAGATTGAGGGCAGGAGGAGAAGGGGATGACAGAGGATGAGATGGTTGAATGGCATCATCTACTCAATGGACATGGGTTTGGATGAACTCCGGGAGTTGGTGATGGACAGGGAGGCCTGGTGTGCTGCAGTTCATGGGGTCGCGAAGAGTCGGACACAACTGAGCGACTGAACTGAACTGAATAATGATGTTGTTGACCAGGCACTGAGCTCGCCACTGTAGAGACATTATACATCATCCTTACAAAGTTCTGAAAGTAGATGTCTTTATCTCCATTTACAGGAGAGGAAACTAAGACTCTAAAAAGTCAAGTGATTTTTCCCAAAGTCATACAGCTGTAGATGGAAGAGAGTGTACTTCAGCTTCGAATCTGTTTAATTCTAAAGCGTGGTGAGTTTGGGACTCAGGGGCTATATTACCCTTGTTTCACTTCTTGCTGTTACCTTTAGGAACGTTATTTCACATCTAGGTGAAATAAGTAAAGCATGTTTTGTAACAGGGGCAAGTTATTTCATCTTTCTGTACCTCAGCCACCTATTGTGTACAATGGGAATTATAAGCATATCTACAGTGTAGTACAGTTCTGAGTATCACACAAGTATTTATTTCTCATAATTGTTATTATTATACTACTGCCTAGCTCAGTACTGAGCGCATAGTAGGTGTAATTGTTAGCATTTGTTGAATTTTGAATGCTTTTTTTTATTATACCAACTAGTAGGTGCTCAATAAATATCTGCTGACTTCAAATTGAGCATGATTGCTGTTATTGTCAGGAGTTCCTCAGTCTTGAGACAGTAAAACAGAACCTTGAGAGCTCATATCTGGAGGACTTGAGCTCTCAGGATCAGCAAGCTTCACCTTCACCTGCCAAAAGAGTGGGAAAGTATAGAACGTGTTCTTCTAAGCTTTAGAAAGCAGTTAGAATTTGCTGTCATCTTCAGGATTTTCTCAGTTAAAAAGAGTAATTGGTAGCATGATGAGACTGGGGGTATCAGAAGGACAGAGCAAGCAACTGCTTTAGAAGTGGCCAGAGGAAGTCCATGAAGTCTGTCTTGCCCTTTCACCCCATCTTCTCCACTGGGCACAAGCAACTTAGTACACTGAGTGTGGTCACAGCTATCCCCACTCAAGCACTGTCTAAGCTCTGATCTGAAGATTCCTTTTAACACAAGGCCTGTCCACCTACTTCTGCTACTGCTAAGCCGCTAAGTCGCTTCAGTCGTGTCCGACTCTGTGCGACCCCATAGATGGCAGCCCACCAGGATCCCCCATCCCTGGGATTCTCCAGGCAAGAACACTGGAGTGGGTTGCCATTTCCTTCTCCAATGCATGAAAGTGAAAAGTGAAACTGAAGTCGCTCAGTCGTGTCTGACTCGTAGGGATCCCATGGACTGCTGCCTACCTCTACTGACTTTATTTCTCATTTGCATGACTAGGCATTATTATCAGATGATGACAGAGCTAATATTGCCTTAAATGGGGTCTAGTCACTATAAGAACAATGCAAACCGGCCACGGATCATGGATACAATGTTGTTATGTAGTCCCTAAGTCATCTGACTCTTTTGCAATCCCATAGACTGTAGCCTGCCAGGCCCCTCTGTCTATGGGATTTCCCAGGCAGAAATACTGGAGTGGGTTGCCGTTTCCTTTTCCAGGGGATCTTCCTGACCAAGGGATAGAACTCATGTCTCCTGCATTGGCAGGTGAATTCTTTAGCACTGAGCCACCAGGGAAGCCCCATGCATACAACAGCTCTGTGATAAGTAACCATGGTTAAGAAGTGGGCGAGTGAAATAGCAAATTATCTGCACTGTACCTACCTTTCAATGTTTGAAATTTGGAATTTGGGAGGAGTCAAAGTTGCTTTATGTAAATGAGTAATCATATGTGTGGCATCCCATTCTTTAGGAGGAAAACTCTACAAAAGCATACTATAAACACTTTTATGTAAATAATACTGCCGTTGCTCTTCTGAAACAGGCAATCCTCATTTCAACTTTCTCTCACTATCCTGGCATATTTTACATCTTTTTTTTTCCTTCTTGGCACCTTGACAACTATAAAATTTCTTTATCTTCAAATAACATTCGACTAAGGGTGGACATCAAAACCTGACAGTCTTCTTCCTCCTCAAAATTTCCTTTCTGAAACTGTTACAGCCCCAGTCCCCATCTTGTCCTAAATTTTGTATGTTAGTTCAGAGAAACTTAGGTTGTTTTTAGGATCACCTTTGTCATACCTTGTCTCCTTTAATACTCCAAAGAAAAACAAATTCCCTCAGTAAGTACAGCATTCAAACTCATTCAAATGACCATGGTACCCTCTCAAGTCACAGAGTGTGAAAACACCACTGTAGAAAACCCTAGTCCTGCACTGCTCAATACTGGAGCCCCTAGGCCAATGTGGCTAGTGCCACTGAGGAACTGAATTTTGAATTTTGTTTCATCTGCATCTAAAAAATGAAATAGGATAAAATCCTTTGCCTGAAACCCAACTTGATTTTGCCATTTAAAAAAATATTTATTTAGGCTGCACTGGGTCTTACTTGCTGCAGCTCACAGGAGCTTCACTGTGGCATGCATGTGGGATCTAGTTCCCTGATCAGGGGCGGAACCCAGGCCCCCTGCATTGGGAGCACAGAGTCTTAGCCACTGGACCACCAAGGAAGTCCCGATTGTGCCACCTTTTCTTTTATTTGTTAGATTTTTTTGATGTGAACCATTTTTAAAGTCTTAATTGACTTTGTTACAATATTTTTCGTGTAATTATTTATTATAGTTGGCTGCCCAGGGTCTTAGTTGTGGCATGTGGGATCTTTGTTGCAGCATTCAAGATTTTTAGTTGCAGCAGGCAAACTCTTCGTTGTGGCACGTGGGCTCTAGTTCCCTGACCAGGGACTGAACCCAGGTCCCCTGCACTGGACGGCAAAGGCTTAACCACTGGACCACCAGGGATGTCCTTGTGTCATATTTTTGAAATTTGAACATTTAGCATCCAAATCGATGCTGTAATTGTAAAACATATAGCCGATTTCAAAGAGTTTGTATCGAAAAGAGAATGGTAACATGTTGAAGTGATAAGATTTTGAATATATCAGGTTAAATAAAATTATTAAAATTAACCTGTTTCTTTTTAGATCTGTGGCTTAAACTATATTTCTATTGGACAACACTGCCCTATGGGTAATAAAGGGATTGGGAGGTGTGGACATATAAATATGTATGAGCATATTGTGAGCAATTAACAAATGTCCTTGATTGGTGAAGGGGGAGAGCAGAGGAAAGATAAAATGAAAAGGAAATGAAACATGAAACACTTAGATGGTTATAGAGGTGAGGAGAAAAATCAAAGAAAAATGTAAAAAAAACCAGAGCTAACTGGCCAGAAGAAAGTTCTTTTTAGAACTGAGAAGTAGCCACAAAGTTAGCGAAGCCCAGTTCTCCTTATCTGAATATAATACATAAATTATCACAATATTATTTTAAAATTCAAAATACAACCATGCACACTTAAATTTCAGAGAGAAAACATACTCACTTGGACAGCCTCAGTTTTGTGCATTTGTAGGGTGTATTGATTCTTTTCAATTCTGAAGTCCACCTGGAATTGCAGGACCATTTGTTTCTAATGTGCCACTTTCCTGCACAAAAACCTTCAGTGGTTCCCCATGACCTTTATGGCAAAAATCCAACCCTCTGGCCTGGTCCCCAGAGTACTACACAATACACTGTTAAAGACAAATAGCCTGGAGTGGAACAAGGGGACAGAGCCTGGCTTCTTACCAGCTATGCATGGACAGATTTGCAGGTGGCCCTTGTCTTGTAAAATTGGACAGTTGGACTAAAATCAGTGGTCCTCAAATGATGGCTGCATATTAGAATCACCTGGGGAGGCTTTAAATCTGGAGTCTTCCAGCCCTCACCCCAGATGACTCAAATCAGAACGTTTGGAGTGAGACCCAGGCAGTGGATTCTTTTAAAGCTCAGTGTGCAGCCATGTTTGAGAACCGGTGGCCTAGTTGATTCTTTTAGGATCATTTCAGGTTTAGAATTCTACGATTCTATGAATCTAGGCAAATTTTTCCAACCCTTCTCTTACCCTGAGCAATATAACTGTCCCACCTCTTCCTCAGCTGGACAGGTCTGATCAAAGGTATATATCTCATCTCCTACTTCCTCAACAGAATGCACTCTCTCCTCCTGCCCAAATGCTGCACCATCACTTCTTCCAGGAAGCCTTCCATGCCCGCTGGTGTTTGCAGTGTGCTCACTTGGGCGCACATACTCTCTCATAACCCAACATTCATTTGTTACTTAAAACCACAATAACCACTTATTATCTTATGATATCTATTTTTTTCTTTTTTTGTATTTTATTTACTCACATGTCATTTATTTAACTTTGATGTGGATATATTTATTTCCCAATAACATTAAAAAGTGCTGAGAAATGCCACATTATATTTTTTTTCATCCCGTCTCCACAACACCCAGAAAACTGAGTATTGCTATGTACATATCAAGGGATCAGTAACCATCTGATAAACTAATTAATGGGTTCTCCACATTTGAGACTAACATATTCAAAGACAGCCAACTAAATTAGAGGAAAGAGTACCTGACAAGTTATTCTAGTGGCAACGTTAACCAAACTATCACAGTGAATACACTTTATCTTACCCTGGCTTACAATTATTCATGACCCTAAGCTCTACCATTTCCCTTTAAGAGCTGTTTTCACATAAAATAAAGTGGAGTTTTTTTGATAGTTTGTTTTTCTGCCATGCTATTTACAAGTGTGGGATATTATTACTGAGGAAGTAGTTACTTGCCTGTGTCCATGAAAAGTTGCTTCAGTTCTGTCCAACTCTTTGTGACGCTATAGGCTGTGGCCCACTAGGCTTCTCTGTCCATAGGATTTTCCAGGTGTGAATACTGGAGTGGATTGCCATGCCCTTCTCCAGGGGATCTTCCGCAACCCAGGGATCAAACCCACATCTCTTGCATCTCCTGCATTGGCAGACAGATTCTTGACCACTAGCGCCATCAAGGGAGAAGGCAATGGCAACCCACTCCAGTACTCTTGCCTGGGAAATCCCATGGGTGGAGTAGCCTGGTAGGCTGCAGTCCGTGGGGTCGCTAAGAGTCGGACACGACTGAGCGACTTCACTTTGCCTTTTCACTTTCATGCACTGGAGAAGGAAATGGCAACCCACTCCAGTGTTCTTGCCTGGAGAATCCCAGGGACAGGGGAGCCTGGTGGGCTGCCATCCCTGGGGTCGCACAGAGTCGGACACGACTGAAGCGACTTAGCAGCAGCAGCAGCAGCGCCATCAAGGAAGTCCTAGTAGCTTTCCTGTTAGTCACTCAGTCATATCCAGCTTTTTGCGACTCCATGGACTGTAGCCCACCAGACTCCTCTGTCCATGGAATTCTCCAGGCAAGACTACTGTAGTGGGTAACCACTCCCTTTTCCAGAGGATCTTCCCAACCCAGGAATGGAACCTGGGTCTCCTGCATTCCAGGCAGATTCTTTAGTGTCTGAGTCTGTTCTAATTAAACATTACTGGTTACCAAAAAGCCTATTGGGTATCAGCACCTCGTTTAGGGGTAACATATATCTCTTTCAGCCAGTAAGAAAGCCTTGCCTCATCTCCCTGCTCCCCTTCTAATTGCTGTAGCCAATGGAACAAATTCTAAATCACCAATCAAGTCCATTTTAGATCAACACAGCTGATCTAAATTTCAACATGAATGTTCATTCAGTTAAAAAACCCCAGATCACTAGCCCATCTCATGCTCATTTTGACTAAGCAAATTCTGAGTAAATTTATACAGACACATCCTCCAGTGTGAAAGAAAGTTTCAGATCTGCTCTCTAACCAGGAGCTAGTGTGTGGATTAGCATATTTATATTTATAAGGCAGCCTGAGTGCTTTTGAGGAAAAATGAATATAAAATAGGCAGCATTCTCATACCCATCCCTGCACCATTATCACTTCTAAAGTTCTTGGAGTTCAACTCCTTTCATACTAAAAGATAATTCCTTTTGACATTCCTTGAAAATATCAAAAAGATCATTGTGTGTTGTGGGGGAGGAAAGTGGTCTTTGAAAGTGAGGTAGGTCTAGACATCCTTCCATGAGAACGGGTTAAGGAAGAAAAACCAGTTAGAAAATGTTTTGTGGCATTGCCCTTTTAAGAAGCGTAAGATTTTGGTTCCCAGTCTTTTCCTCGTAGGCTGACATAATGCTTATGAAGTTTCAGAGTCACGTGGGGGGCCCCTGAGGTCAGAGTCCTGAGGAGCCGGTCTCAACGTGGGTCTTTTTCTGTTTGATTTTGAATTTGTCCACGCTGTGATGGACTGAGTGTGTGTCACCACGGCTGTTCCGATTAGTGTGCCTGTGTAGAATTGTTTTCCAGTGTGTCAGTGGGAGTCGGCAGGGGCAGGGGCAGGGGCGGGGTGGGAGTGGGGAGGGTGGTGCGGGTGTGCCGGGGGATCTGCTTAGTTTGGCCACAGTGGTTTGAATAAATGCTGCGGTCCCCCTGGATAACAGAGACCCTGATATTTCTTCCATTGTGACGGGATTTTTGTTTATTTGGGATTTTGTTGTTGTTGTTGTTTGTTTTGAGGCTTATAAACAATTTTAAAATTACTTTGATTGGTTCTTGGGCCAATATTATGTTTCCAACTGGGCAGAAGAATTTTTTTTTTTTTTTTAGACATTAGATTGTGTGCTTGTGCTTTTGAAGAGGAAAAGAAACCCCTTATTCCCAGCTTCTCCCTCCCCCACCTCCCCCCGACCCCACAGATGGGAAAGTAAAATAGAATGAAAAAAAGGGTATGGCTTTGCCCCCTCTTTTTTTTCCTTCCATGAGACCTAACTAGACTGGAAGGGTTTGACAAACAATTAACAATCCTCCCCACTCAGCTGCTGTTTCCCGAAATAGCATCTCCTTGGCTGCCAGGATAGATGGGGGCCTTCCGGGGAGGAAGGCACAAAGGTGCCCTCTTTATGAAGCCTGCATCTCTGTGAGATCTTGAAGGCAGAGGGAGAAGCCCAGGGGATTAAATTAGCAGGCAGCCCAGGCTCCACCTGGAAGGGAAATAGATAATAGGCTTTAAAGACAGGAAACAGCTTGTGCTCCAAAATAATAATTTTCGAAAGCAACACATTATGGATGCTGGGAAGGTTTTCTCCCCACCTCACACCCCCAGTTCATAATTTCGAAGCAAAATCTCTGTTTAAGAGGCAATTCGCGGTGAGTGAGTCAAGTCCTCTGGTATTCCTGTAATTCTGCTCCACATCGCCCCCATGTTGGGCAAGACCGTTCCAGCCAGCTTTTTTCTAAACCTGACTCCCAGCGACAGAAATTGCTCAACACCAGGTCTGGAGAGATCTGATTAAAGCTGGGGTTGCTGTTTTTTTCTTTTTTCTTCCTCCTTCCTTCTCAGCCTTGTCCTCTTTCTCTCTCTGCTCTCTCAGCCTGCCATTTTTACCTCTTTCTCATGCTTTTCTGTGAAAGACGACCTCTCCCGCCTCCCGCATGTCAACTTGCTCTGCCAACCCGAGCTCTCTGGGGTCCTGAAATGTCTGCTGTCGTGAGTGGGAATGTGGATGGGAAGGGAAAGCACAAGATGCCCTAAACAAAGGAAACAGACTAACAACCTGCCTTTGACAAGGTCGGGAGCCTGAAGGTAAAGGAGAGAAGCGGAGAAACAGAAGGACCAAATACGCCCCCAAAGGATTAAACGTTTATACATATCAAATTGAATTCTAGGTTTTGCTGTTTCTAAATTTCCTTGAAAATATACCCAAAGGGAATTAAAACAGTTATCAAGAACTGTTCCATGAACTAACTCACAATCAGCCTCAGCTGCTAGAAGCCATGGGCTTGGTTCCTTTTGTGTTGAGTACATGCTTCCACTCTAACAGTAGTGTTCTGGCTCATGGTCTGATCATACAACCATTTCCCTCTGGACTGGAACTTCCCCGAGGTTGTTAGCAGATGGGTGTGCATCCTCAGTGCATAGTACAGCATTTGGTCCAAAGAAGGCAACACAATGTTGCAAGTGTTGGGGTGAGTGGCTGGACAGATGGACGGATAGATGGATGGATGGATAGAATTCATAGTAGAGGAAGACACTCGGAACATTCAGAAATTATCCCTTTTTCTGTTGATATTTTAGAAAAGGGATTATACAATTGGCAAACTTTCTTCTAACAGATAAACAAAATAGAAAAGTGATGGGATTAACTTTGACCTTCCAACAAGAGTTGTTCTTCATGTATATTCTTCAGCACCTAGCAGTGTACATGGCATGCACAGGGTTACACTCAGCACACATTTGTTGAATTAATGATTTAGGAGAAAGACGGGTATCCTCCCGTGAGGAAAGTTTCCAGGGAAGAGGATGGAGGAGCGGTATATAGCTCCATAAATGTAAAGTGTTTTGTGACTTTATCTTTTTCAGCCTTGACTTTGTCAAACATCTTAAAGAAGAAAAATGCCTCATGAAGTGAAGGGATATTCTGGAGACCTGAGAAGGGCTTTTAGAGTAAAGAGAGGAATATATGCTGTTATATTTCCAAAGGACCCTCCCACAAAGGCATCTGTGACTGACTCAAATGTTAGATGTTAGGATCCAGAGATGCTTATGTTCTTTTTACCTTGGCAAGGACTCTGCCTGATACAGGGATGTTAATTAGAGAGCAAAGTTAGTGCCAGAATTAACAGTCAAAATAGAGTACTTGCAGCTCAGAGAGCACTTCTGTCCTGACCCAAATTGGGTGGAGGGGAAGACTGTGTAAATCCATAAAGGACTGGGATGATGCTAAACAAATATGTGATTTTCTGATATGTAACCAGGGCTTCCTTGGTGCCTCAGACGGTAAAGAATCTGCCTGCAATGCAGGAGACCCGAGTTTGATCCCTGGGTTGGGAAGATCCCCTCGAGAAGGAAATGGCAATCCACTCCAGTATTCTTCACTGGAGAATCCCATGGACAGAGGAGCCTGGCGGGCTGTAGTCCATGGGGTCTCAGAGAGTCGGACACCACTGAAGCGACTTAGCACGCATGCAATCAGTATTTGATATAACATCAAGATAGCTTAAACTGGGATTTGTCACTCAGCTAACTTTTCATTTTCTAACTCCTCTCCCATTCCCCAAGCCCTGCCAAAAAAAAAAAAAAAACACACACACACACACAACAAAAACCATAGGAGAGCTGAGATTTACAAAGGCTAGGAGATTTACCAAGCTCTGAACACAGAATATGCCTGGGAGGTTTTAGAAAGAGCGGTTAATTGGTTGGCTCCCGAATGTGTTAATCCTGAGCAAAGCTGTGTTACTACCTCATTAGCACATTAATTCTACTGACTGTTCTCTGCAGTCCTGTATCACTTAATATCCTGGGCATTTCTGGAGGTGGTTTTACAAAATCAAGTTGAACCGACTATAACTGCAAACTAAGACTCTTGGCTCGAAAAAAACTTCCTTTAGGAACATTGTAGATTACGAAAAAATAAGGACGTAAGTATGTGCCTGAAATATTGAGCCTGGTTCTTTCTTCTCTGCTCAGAAAACCTGTGGTTGGCCTAGACATTGTCGTGGTTCCTGGCCTCTCCTGTAAGAAGACAGTGAGAGGTGAGCAGCGTTCCAACCCCACCAGCTATGCTGAAAATGGTCTCTGGGACCAGTGAAGGATTTGACGCCCCCACCTCTACACACCCTCAACCGCTCTCCCTATGGAGCAGAGTGGGCACACTTCAGGTGTCACATTTGCTCCAAAGTCTTCTCCCATTCAAGTTGAAATTCATTGCCACATGGATTTATCCACACAACTTATTTTTTGCATATATTTTCTAGAATCTTCCTCAAATGTGTATTTCTTTCCATTCATTTATAAAATTGTTCAAGGTAGGGACCTTTTTTCAATCTGACTCTCCAGTGGAAACCGCCAGCTTACTGTCTTATATCTAATTATCGTTCAGCTGCTAAGTTGTATCCAACTCTTTTGAGACCCCATGGACTGTAGCCTGCTAGGCCCCTCTGTCCATGGGATTTTTCCAGGCAAGAATACTAGAGTGGGTTGCCATTTCCTTCTGCAGGGGATCTTCCCGACCCAGGGAGCAAATCCGAGTCTCCTGCGCTGGCAGGTGGAGCATTTACCACTCGACCACTGGGGAAGGCCTTGTATCTAATAGGTACCCCCCAGAAACATCTGTTGTTTTGAATTTTTGAGAGAGAAAAACAGCAGGGGACTGTGGAGAGATCACTGGGTGAG
The DNA here is from genome assembly GCF_001704415.2 of Capra hircus. Taxonomy (NCBI): domain Eukaryota; kingdom Metazoa; phylum Chordata; class Mammalia; order Artiodactyla; family Bovidae; genus Capra; species Capra hircus. The sequence continues at coordinate 60,774,101 of NC_030823.1, read as the reverse complement.
GAGTTAGATTCTCACAGGGTTCTGCCCCTAGCTGGTCTGGTGACCCTGAACAAGCCATGGGACTTCACAGTCTCGGATCCTAATCTATGAAACGATGAAGTTCATTTAAGGTCCTTTCCAGCTCCAACAGACTAGAAAAAGAGGAACAAAAAAGATTTTGCGTAGCCCAATTTTATTTGCTGAGTTAGTGGCAGTGGAGAAATATTTTAAGGTAAAAGGAATTGAGATGTTTCCTAAATATTTCCAGCGTTTATTAAAATCCCTGAAGTTTGGGTTCTAAACTAACAAAATATGAGAGAACAGAAAGAGCCAACACAATATTCTAGTTAACTCTTAAAAATAATTATTTGACGTCATTCATCCAGTGAAGAGGCACTGTATACTCGTGCTGGGCCACATGCTGGGCCCTGGGAACACCTGGTATGGCACCATTCAGCCCCACGCGATATACGACATGAATTAACGTCACTGAATACACTTTCTTCCTTGAAATTGCCTTTCTTGGCTCCTGTGATGCCACTGTGTAACACTCTGAACTGATGGAAAAGTAGTTAGGGATAAGGTGATATAGAGGACGAGTTTTAATGTATTCTTTTTATTTGTTCATTCAACAACTATTTTTTTGAGCACTTCTATGTGCCAGCTACTGTCCTCGGTGCTAGAGATACCTCAGTGAACAACGCAGATACCTGTAGTTCCCTGTTTCGGGGGCAGATGTTGCTTTGTTAAGGGTTGGATAGTGGCTGGAACTCCCCTACTCACTCTTATCTTACTGTACGTTATCTTCTTCTGCAACTACTAGAAGAAAAAGCAGCTCAAGCCTCTTTCTCTGACACCATGAGCCTTGGTCCCCAGCACTCCCCTTGCCCTCTCCTCAAAGAATTTGCCGTCTTCTATCCTACCTTTCTTCTATTGTAGGACCAATCACGATGAATTTCTATTGTACTCTTACCTGTCTGTCTTCCCTACAAGGAGATTAACTGCATCACACCTAACCACATATGCAGATCAATTCCACAAGGATCTGCCCCTTAAGGAACTATGCACTTAACTGGTTTATTCATTAGGTTGATCAGTACAGTCATAATGGAAAGCATTAGTCATAACTCTTAGGTCACTAAGAGCCACAGAAAATGGGTGATGTATTTGTAGACTCAAGGTACAGCTGTAAGCAACTAGAAAACAGCCACTGCAAGGGAACTAACTTGAGAACCCAACAGTCAGAATGGCTGAAGGATAATCAGTCTTAAGACTGTGCAAAAAGAGGCTTAACATTCAAATCATCTTGAGCTCCTCACCACTAAGTGTTGAGTATTGTTGCTCATATAAGTCAGTGATGCTTACCTTGCCTTGGGTGAGGGTGCCTTCAAATGGCAGCAAGATCCAGGCACCAAATACCTTACACTTCTTCTATTATGGGGTTTTAAAACAGTGGAAATGTTCCAAAGACTTCCCAAACAAATTATTTTAATGTTGTAACATGAAATTACCAAATTCTAATAAGACAGCTTTTTCAGATTACTCCATTGTTAATGGGTCTCCGTAAGTGTCTTAATTTTACAATCTTACTGATTGCAAACGAAATGGAATTTTTCGAAAAAGGGGTTTGGAGGTAGCTATGATAACAGACACAGATCATTTTAACAAGCTAGGAGTATCAGTCTGTTATCTGGCCAATATCTATGTGGAACTTGTTTCAAAGAAGCCAAATAATTACGAGTATCATAATTACAAGTGGCTTTGATTTTAGAAATATTTTATTTTGAAATAATTATAGATTTCCTGGAAAGCACAAAGATAGTATAGAGAGGCCCCCTGTACCCTTCACCAAGTTTCCTCCACAGTTACAGTTACATAATTATGGTTAATGTGGAAGCCGAGAAACCAGTACTTATACCATATGTGAGTATCAGTTCAGTTCAGTTCAGTCTCTCAGTCGTGTCCAACTCTTTGTGACCCCATGAATTGCAGCACGCCAGGCCTCGCTGTCCATCACCAACTCCCAGAGTTCACTCAGACTCATGTCCATCGAGTCCATGATGCCATTCAGCCATCTCATCCTCTGTCATCCCCTTCTCCTCCTGCCCCCAATCCCTCCCAGCATCAGAGTCTTTTCCAATGAGTTAACTCTTCGCATGAGATGGCCATAGTACTGGAGTTTCAGCTTTAGCATCATTCCTTCCAAAGAACAACCAGGATTGATCTCCTTTAGAATGGACTGGTTGGATCTCCTTACAAGTCCAAAGGACTCTCAAGGGTCTTCTCCAACACCACAGTTCAAAAGCATCTATTCTTCGTCACTCAGCTTTCTTCACAGTCCAACCCTCATATCCACACATGACTACTGGAAAAACCATAGCCTTGATTAGATGGACCTTTGTTGGCAAAGTAATGTCTCTGTTTTTGAATATGCTATCTAGGTTGGTCATAACTTTCCTTCCAAGGAGTAAGCGTCTTTTAATTTCATGGCTGCAGTCACCATCTGCAGTGATTTTGGACCCCCCCAAAATAAAGTCTGACAGTGTTTCCACTGTTTCCCCATCTATTTCCCATGAAGTGACGGGAGCAGATGCCATGATCTTCGTTTTCTGAATGTTGAGCTTTAAGCCAACTTTTTCACTCTCCTCTTTCACCTTCATCAAGAGGCTTTTTAGTTCCTCTTCACTTTCTGCCATAAGGGTGGTGTCATCTGCATATCTGAGGTTATTGATATTTCTCCTGGCAATCTTGATTCCAGCTTGTGCTTCTTCCAGCCCAGCGTTTCTCATGATGTACTCTGCATAGAAGTTAAATAAGCAGGGTGACAATATACTGCCTTGATGTACTCCTTTTCCTATTTGGAACCAGTCTGTTGTTCCATGTCCAGTTCTACTGTTGTTTCCTGACCTGCATACAGGTTTCTCAAGAGGCCGGTCAGGTGGTCTGGTATTCCCATCTCTTTCACAATTTTCCACAGTTTATTACGTTATTTTATCACATGTGTAGATTTGTGTGACCACCAGTGCAGTCAAGACACAAGTCTACTATCTCTCACATGCCACCCCTTTATAGCCACATCCAGCCTCTTCTCTCCAACTACTCCTGACCTTGGTAACTACTAATCTGTTTTCCATTTCTCAAAATTTTGTCATTTTGAGAGTGTTGTAGAATGGAATTATGTAGTATCTGACCTTTTGAGATTGGCTTTCTTCATTTAGCGTAATGCTCTTGAGGTTCATCCAAATTGTTGCATGTATAAATAGTTTATTCGCTTTTACTGATGAGTAATATTCCATAGCATGGATGGACTATTGTTTTATGGAGGGACCTTTTGGTTGTTCCCAGTTTCTGGCTATTACAAATAAAGCTGCAATGAACAATGTGTACAGATTTCTATGTGGACATAGGTTTTCATTTCTCTGGAGTAAATTACTAGCAGTTTCACTTCTGGATAAGTATAGTTTTAGTTTTTAAAGAGATGGCCAAACGATGCTGCTTTGACCATTCGGTGTTCTGTAAACAATGGGTGAGTGATCTAGTTTCTCTTTCTCTGCATCCTTACCCGCATTTGGTGTCGTCACTGCTTTTTATTTTAGTTCTTCTTATAGGTGTGTACTGATAGTCCGTGATCTTTATCTGTTTTTCCCTAATGACTAGTGATGTTATGTTATAAAGATATAAAGTTTGTAATTAGTTTTAGCATTTCTTTTGTCAAATCATTTTATTCTCTCTAAGCCTCAACTTTCTCATCTGTAAAATGAGAGAATTTAACTGTATAACCCCTAACCTGACATCCCAGTTTGAAAATCCTTTGTATCCCTGGATCTACCTTGGGTGAGTTTGTTTGCAAGTTGAAGAGCTTTCCGTTTTCCCCTTGTGCCTCAGCTCTTCCCATCTGCCGACAATTGCCAAGGAATGAATCTTATCCATGGCCTTCACTGACATTTCCATGGAACACATGACAATTCTCTATGTGCTTCATTTGGCCCTATTCAGCATTTAAGTCACATCACCAAAGGCTGAGCAAAAAGATCCAGACTTTCACAAATTTATGAGGGACTTTATTAATTTTCTGAATCATTGTAAAGCTGTTTTGATTCCTTTGTTCCCAAGGTTCACCATGGAACATAGCTTTTCGCTTTGTTAATTTTTATTTATTTATTTTTGGCTGCACTAGGTCTTGGTCGCGGCTTTCTCTAATTGCGGCGAGCAGGGACTACTATCCAGTTGCGGTGCTCAGGCTTCTCACTGCAGTGGCACCTCTTGTTGTGGAGCACAGGCTCTAGTAGTTGCAGCAGGCGGGCTCAGTAGCTGCAGCTCACAAGCTCTGTAGTTGCGGCACATGGGCTTAGTTGCCCGATGGCATGTGGAATCTTCCCAGACCAGGGATCAAACCTATGCCCTGCATTGGTGGCGATTCTTTTTTTAAAAAACTTTTTATTTTATATTTGTGTATAGTTGATTAACATGTGTGTGAGTATGTATTTACATACATATACAGGTATCCACGCTGGTAAAGAATCTGCTTGCAATGCAGAAGACCTGGCTTTGATCCCTGAGATGGAAAGATACCCTGGAGAAGGGAAAGACTACCCACTCCTGTATTCTGGCCTAGAGAATTCCATGGACTGTATTAGTCCACGGAGTCACAAAGAGTCGGACATGAATACCTACTTTCACAGGTATTCCTTCTCTCCTATAGATAGACATGTATCCATTCTACCCCAAACTCCCCTCCCATCCAGGTTGCCACCTAACATTGAGCAGAGATCCCTGTGCTATTTCATAGGACCTGTTGGTTATCCATTTTAAATATAGCAAAGTGTACATGTCAATCCCAAACTTTCTATCTCTTCCTCGTATTCTTCCCCTAACCCCGGCAACTTTAAGTTTGTTTTCTAAAGCTGTGAATCTGTTTCATAAATAAGTTCATTTGCATCGTTTCTTTTTATATTTCACATATAAGAGATGTCATATATTTGTCCTTCTCTGTCTGACTTACTTCACTCAGCATGACAATGTCTAGGTCCATCCATGTTGCTGCAAGTGGCATTATATAATTCTTTTTAATGGCTGAGTAATATTCCATTATGTATATGTTTACCACATCTTCTCTGTCGATGAACATCTAGATTGCTTCCATATCTTGGCTACTGTAAACAGTTCTGCAGTGAACATTGGTGTGCATCTATCTTTTTGGACTGTGTTTTTCTCTGGATATCAGCCCAGGAGTGGGATTGCAGGGCCATATGGGAGCTATATTTTTAGTTTTTTTATAAGAAAACTCCATACTGTTCTCCATAGTGGCTGTACTAACTTACATTCCCACCAGCACTGTAGGAGGGTTCCCTTCTAAGCACATCCTCTCCAGCATTTATTGTTCGTGGATTTTTTAATGATAGCCATTTTGGCTGGTATGAGCTGTTACCTCATTGTAGTTTTGATTTGAATTTCTCTAGTAATTAGTGATGCTGAGCATCTTTTCATGTGCCCTTGTTTTGGCAGGTAGATTCTTAACCACTGGACCACTAGGGAAGTCCTAGAATATAGTTTAGAGTAAAGTGAAAGTGAAGTCGCTCAGTCATGTCTGATTCTTTGCGACCCCATGGACTGCAGCCCACCAGGCTCCTCCGTCCATGAGATTTTCCAGGCAAGAGTGCTGGAGTAGGGTGCCATTGCCTTCTCCAGGGAATCTTCCTGACCCAGGGATCGAACCCGGGTCTCCCACATTGGAGGCAGACGCTTTACCATCTGAGCCACCAGAGGAGCCGTTAGAGTAAATGATACCTTGTCATTTTCATCAAGCGTCAGTCGAGTGCCTACTATGTGCAGATAGGGTGAGGTACTGGAAAGAGCACAGCTCTATGTGGAGAAGGACTTGGGTCTGACTCGTGTGTCTGTCATTTATGAACTCTGACCTCATCAAGAAATGTAACATCTGAATTTCAGTGACATGGAGATAAGACCTGCTGCTGAAATTATGACGAAAAGAGACCCATATATGTAAAGTGCCTAGTTCACAGGAAGTATTCCGTGAATGGTAGCTATGATTATGTGGGGCACAAGGTGTCGTCCCTGGAGAAAACCTAGAGGAAGAGACACACGCTGTGCCAAGTGCTTTCACACACACACACACACACACACACACACACACACATCTCCTATGACTCCCACACTAACACTAGGAAAGAGGTACTTAACTGTTTTTTTAAAACTGAGGCAGAGGTTGAGTTCAGACTGTGTCCTTAAGCAGCATCCAGTCTAGCCAGAGAGATCAGCTGTGCAGAAACATAAATTTTAGCACAGAGTAGCCAGTGTCCTTTGAGGGCCAGAGCCAAAGGCACTGAGGGGTTGAGAAAGGGAGTGGATTCTGAGGACTGGCCAGCTGGGGAAGGCAGAAGGAAATTAGAGGATTAGGACTTCCTCTGTCTCGCTGGACATCTCTGAGTTCCTCGATGTCACCACCACAATTGCCTGTTGACCTTGGAAGCCCAGCACAGCTGCTGCGGCAGGGGGAGGGGGGTTGAAGAGCGGGAGGGCAGCCCTGGGCTCTTCCAGCCCTCCCCTCTCTCTCCCCTCCCCTTCACTAAAGCAGTGCTTATAAACAAGCCTTCCTGTCTCCATTAGGCTCCGGAGTTCTATCTAACCTGTGTTTTTCGGCATTATCCCCAAAGGTCATTATCAGAATTGTATTTCTTCTATTAACATGAAGCCCAGGGTCTATTTTACAGAAGTACATTCCAGATTATCTTCCCTAGAATCATTCTCTATCACGTGAGCTTGACTTGCTTATAAGTACATGTCTGGGCCATTTCTGCACTTGACTTTCAGAACATCATTGGGTACCATTTTCTGTATAGTCTGGCTCATAGTAGATATTACAGAAAGTCATTTAGTCAATATACACAGTTATTGAATGTCTACTCTGTGCCAGGTACTGGTGTCTTGGCCCTCATGGAACATACAGTCTATCAGTGGCTGATTAACTAATAAAGGACATATGAATTTAACTTGAGTATCAGTATCCGTGGCAGATTATTAATGAGAAATTGGAATAAATAAACTCTATGGCTTTAATGAAGGTATGGTGTATGCAGTGCCACACAAAGAAATGACTAATTCATTGTGGCAGAAGCCAATCCTTAAAAATGGCATCACTGGGCCTATAAACATGTCATCTTGTAGACAAATCACAGGTCTGTGAAGCTGGGCAAGTTTACAGATTTTTGAAATTTGATCTCAATTTCAGTTGCAAGACCTAAATTGGGTTAGAGCAGCTTGTCTTTCATCCTCAACCCTCCTTGTTCCTCAGGGATCAATGACTAATTCAGTTTTTTAAAAGTCAGATGGCAGACAGCCCAAGTTCTCAGCCTCTGGGGGTTACATCTGGTTTAGTGACTTCCGTGGTGCGTCATGCAGGGGCCACATATCTGCAGCCATTATGTGAGTGATATGCAGAGTATAAGCGCTGGAATCTTTTCAAGTACGTCAAAGGGCTGTATTTCGGCAGCTGATGGACTCCAAATGTTTTACTTTTTATTATTCCAGATTTTCCTGGAATTGTCTCACCTTTTGAGTTTGTGTTGTCTCTGTGTGTTCCCAGAATTCTTTATTTAGGCTACTGTCATGTTGCTGTTTAAAAAAAAAAAAAATAGAGAGCTTTTACTCAGTTCAGTTAACAATGTCACCTTAGAATCTACAATGATTCTTCAAAAAGGGAGAAAAGCAGACTGCTTTAGCTTGGGGGTGAATGTCTCATTTCTCCCTTGGTTTCACTTCCTTTTCCATTCTGGTAGCTTCCCATTTCATTCTGGAGTCTCCTGTTCCCTGAATTTAGTTTCCATTTAAGAAGCTATTTTCTCAGAATCTGTTTTTCTCCTTAGTTGTTGCCACCTTCTGGCCCTGGTTTTGCATCTTCAGAGGTCTGGCTGCTGCCACAGCACTTGCCTTAGCCCCAGCCTCGGCTTGCCAGGGCTCCAGGCCAACTCAGCTTTACTGCTGCCACTCAGCCGCTCACTCCAACTGTCCAGCTCCAATGGACTCAGAACCTTCTGGTCCCAAGCATTCTCTCATACCCAACCCCCACCACGGAACAAAGGCAGACGCTTCTCCTGGGTGCTGCTGAGGGTGCTGCTGCTGCTGCTGCTGCTAAGTCGCTTCAGTCATGTCCGACTCTGGGCGACCCCATAGACGACAGTCCACCAGGCTCCCCCATCCCTGGGACTCTCCAGGCAAGAACACTGGAGTGGGTTGCCATTTCCCTCTCCAATGCATGAAAATGAAAAGTGAAAGTGAAGTCACTCAGTGCACCTAACCCTAAATGGGAGGAAGCAGGAGAGGAAAACATATACATGATCAATTCTCTTTAGCACTGTTTCCTATACTTCATAGGTGATGAGTAGGAATTGATGGAATTTGTATTTCAAGAATCTTCATTGAGTTGCCCTGGTGGCTCAGTGGTAAAGAATCTGCCTGCCAATTCAGGAGACACGGGTTCAATCCCTGGTCTGGGAAGATCCCACTTGCCACAGATCCCACTTGTGTAAAGCTGCGTGCCACAACCGCTGGGCTCGTGCTCTAGAATATGGGAGCCACAGCTACTGAGCTCGAGGTCCACAGCTACTGAAGTCCTTGTGCCCTAAAGCCTGTGCTCCACAGCGAGAGGAGCCGCCTCAGTGAGAAGCCTGCACATAGCAACTGGAGAGTAGCCCCTGCTCACCACAACTGAAGAAAAGCCCGCACAGCGAGAAAGACCAGCACAGCCAAAAGTGAATACAAGATAAATAAGCAAAGAAAATGTAAACTTGCATTATTAACTAAATACCTCCAAGTAGTTTCAGAATCCTTAATAAAAAGAAACATATTAAGTATCAGATATCTGGGTCCCCAAGATGGCTGAGTGATAGCCACAGATTTTTTTCTTTAGTCGCTAAGTCGTGGCTGACTCTCTGCGACTCTATGGACTGTAGCCCGCCAGTCTCCTCTGTCCGTGGGATTTCCTAGGCAAAACTACTGCAGTGGGTCACCATTTCCTTCTTCAGGGGATCTTTCTGACCCAGGGATTGAACCCATGGCTCCTGCACTGGCAGGCAGGTTCTTTACACTGAGCTACCAGGGAAGCCCCCGAGATGGCTGAGAACTCTTTTATCAGCACCTCTTCTTGGAACCTTCCAGAAAAAGGTGGCTGAAGGTAAGAACCTCTGAAATCTGTCCTTGTCGCTAATGTGTGTGTGTGGGAAGAGGAGTGTGGTTAGAATGTTTGGGATACCTAATCTCACAGACAAGGCAATAACAGGATAAAGTATTAAACAAAGAATGTTGATGCTGATGAAACCTTTGAAGAATTCGGATGAATCCTTGGAGTGTTCATCCTGGGCCCCTTGAATGTCACGCAATCCTGAGTGGGATATTTCCCGTCTATGACTTCATTTGTAAGATGACACTGTTCTTTTGCACCAGTACACGTGGACCAGCTAATTAAAATACTGTACTGGTTCATTCAAGAAGTATTTACTGAGTTCCTACTACATACAAGGCATCGTGCAAATGGACTGTCTAATATGACATAGAAATTTAAAAATAGATCGCCATAAATAAACTCCATGATAGGGTTATGTAAAGCCTTTCAGATAATTTTAGCCATTTGTATACACAAATAGGACTTCTAATTCTACCATTTGAATGACTTAACTTGTATTTTTCCACCATCACCCTTCCCTTCCAAACCAATTCATTCGTCTTAGTCTACAGCCAATTTCTATCCATTTTCTAATGGTAGGATTAGAGCTGTCATGTAAGATTGTGCCCTCTACAAGGACATCTCACCAAAGGGGCACACAGGGTAGAAATACTCTACGTTCTGCTGGCTAAGCCATATGACCTGGCCTTGGTCAGCATTCACCCAGAGGAAGGAAATAGTTTTCTAATTTGCACAAATGTCCCTTGTATTTTAATTGTGGCCCTCCTCAGTTGGTTCAGAGATGGAGTAAATGGACAGAGTTTAGTACTGTAATTAAATAAGATTTACAATAAAGATACATATAATGGCATAGATGGTGTCTATCTAGCCACATGGTAAATCATTCGTGTAGGTGGCTATAATTGGTGTTCTTTTTACTCAGCCAAGCCAACTATGGGGAAGCAAGAGAGAAGGAGAAGGAGGCCACAGTGAAAGCTTGGTGAGTTCCTCTGGAGCCCCAGTTTGGGCTTCTTCCTCAGCAGAGGGTCCCCATCAGCTAAATGTTTCCAGAGATCTTGTGTCCAGGGGTCTGAAGGCATATTTAACCTACTGAAAAACACCAGCATCTTCCCTCTGAACCAAAGAGAGCAGGCATCAGAAGTCTCAGTCTCTAAAGGAGAAGCTGTTGGGCAAGTATATCAATGAGCAGCTGCTTTCACCATCAGGGATGAAAGCTGGAGGCCAAAAATACCTTTCCTTGTCAGGCAAAGGTTGGGGGGATGAGCCTTATAAATGAAAAAAAACCAAGTGGTATGATTTAAAGAAAGGATTGCGGTCCCCCAAACTCCCCCAAAACCATATGCAAAATTCTGCCAGATTCATTTGACTAAACTCCTCTTATGCAGAGTTAAGGTCAGGTGGACTGCTTACGAGTCAGTCTCACTCTGGGGAGATTTTGTTTAATTATTTTGATTTCCTAAGTGCCAGCTGATTCACTGGAGCAAAACGAAATTTTGCTAGATTGAGAAGAGCTTGCAGAGGTTTGGCAGAGGTGTGCTATGGGTTAAACTGTGTATACCCCCAGTTCAAGTCCTATGCCCAGTACCTAAGAATGTGACCTTATTTGGAAATGGAGTAGTTGCTAATGTAGTTAGTTAAGATGAGGTCCTATCGGAGTAGCATGGACCCCTAATCCAGCATGACTGCTGTCCTCATAAAAAGGGAACGTTTGACGCAGAGACCCACACACAGGAAGAACACCAGTGAGGACTGGAGTCACACAGCCACAAGCCAAGGCACTACCAGCAGCTGGGAGAGAGGCCTGGCACAGACTTTTCCCTGGTGGCTTCAGAGGGAGCACAGCTCTGCCAGCACCTTAATTTTGGGCTTCTGGTCTCCAGAACAGTGAGATGGGAAATCTGTTGCTCCAGAGCCGCCCAGTCTGCAGTGGGTTGCTGTGGCAGTCATAAGACACTAATGCACTGTGGAATGGGGAGAGAGTGGTGAGACAGTGTGTGACGGGCTCTGGCTTTCCAAACAGGACCACAACCATAGCTCCCACCCACATGTTCTTCCCACAACGTGACTTTGCCAATTTTCCCATTGAGTGCTGAGGTCTGTATACCCTCCCCTTGAACCTGAACAGGATTTTGTGACTTCTTTGACTAACTAGAGCATGGCAAAGGTGACATGGTGTGGCTTCCAAGGCTAGGCCACTTCTGCCCTCATCTCTTCGGACACTTCCTCTGAGGGAAGCTAGCTGCCGTGTTAGTGGTCTTGCTGCCCTGAGGCCACCATGCTGTGAGGAAGCCCAATCTAACCCACACAGAGAGACCACATGGAGAGCCCTGGAGTCTACACAGAGAAAAAGATGCCTGACCCTCCACCCTGAGTTGCTCCAGTCCTGCACCGTTTTAATTCCAGTCACTATTTGACGGCAACCCCAAGCCAAAACTGCCTACCCAAATCCCCAACGCACAGAAACTCTGAAAGATATTAATGATGAAAACAATTGCTGTTGTTTTAAGCCACTAGGGCTTGGGATTTGTTACACAGCCTGCAGGGGTAACTGGAAGATGAAAGGACTTTGGAGAAAGGGAGCCCAAAGGGAAAGAGAGATGCAGAGATGTTACAGTGAGATCAAAGGCTAAAAGATGGCAAAAGTCCAAAAAAAGAGAGGTGGTGAAGGCATTTCAGGAAGGACAGTGGCAGCTTTTCCTCCAACAAGGGCAGTGCAGTCAAGTGGAAAACATCTGGGCTGGAAGACAAATGACCCCACACCCCTCCAGAGCTGCTGCCCACTGGCACTTTGAGCAAATGCCTTTCTCTCCCTGGAGAACGTTTTGTGAACTCATGGTGCGTGGAAGAACAGCTCACCCTGGAAATGCGGAGCTAAAGAGCAAGAATTGCCCCCCGACACACACATACCCATGCATCAATTCTGGGGCCTCCAGGCACTGTCTGACCGTGAGGGGTTGTTCTCATGTAGACTCTGCTGCTGGAAGATGCACCGACCAGCCGAGACAAGTATCTGACCACTTGGCAACCACAGTAAATGAACCCAATGACACTCCAGTTTATGCACCTACAGGGATGCTTGACCTACACGTTAGGACAAAGACCTCAGACACGGGTGATGAAAACAAGGTGGGACCACTTGGAGGGACCCTGCCCGAAAATGATCAACTGGCCTCCCTAGAGGATGACTATTCCTCAGGGCCACAACTGCGAAACCAATCTCTCCTTAGGTTAAAAACAGAGAGAAGGGGAAAAACCAAGTATGTAGTTCCTTGGAAATAAGGAATGAGCCAGAAGAACTTGAAATAGTGGGAGAGGCAGAGGAGGCCAGCTCTCTGATGGGACAGCTCCTGCGTACGACAGAGGAGCCTGGGCCAGGACAGCCTTGCCTGACTTTCACTCTGCTCTTCAAACCGCTTTCCTCCCTTCCCTCATACACTGTCATTTAAGTATGCTACATCTTGGTCTGTATGTGCTTAACAAGAAAATGTATAATAAATAGAATCTAAAAAACAAGATGAATAAGAAGAGAGCTGAACATATTTCTCATCCAGTATTCTCAACCCAAATAGTAGCCTGCCAGGCTCCTCTGTCCATGGGGATTCTGCAGGCAAGAATACTGAAGTGGGTTGCCACGCCCTCCTCCAGGGGATCTTCTCAACCCAGGGTTCAAACCCAGGTCTCCCACATTGCAGGCAGATTCTTTACTGTCTATGCTCCCAGGGAAGCCCAAGAATACTGGAGTAGATCGTCTATTCCTTTTCCAGGGGAATTTCCTGACCCAGGAATTGAACTGGGGTCTCCTGCGTTGCAGGTGGATTCTTTACCAGCTGAGTTACAAAGGATGCCCAAGTAAAGACAATCCAAAGTCAAAAGATGATTGTGGTGATAGCACAATTGTTTTTAATGTTTAATTAGATTATCAAATATTTCATAGATTCCAGTTGCTGAGCATCTGTAATCAACAAACATGAGCTAATGAAGCAAGAAGTCCAACATTATAAAAAAATAATGTAATCTTGAGCCACTTGTAAAACAAAGGTATAAAATCATCCCTTTATATTACATTTATATAACTCTCTTTATGTTATAAAATCCCCAAGGGAGAAACAGAGATGCTGCTAGTGCGTTACTGGATGTCTCCTCACTACATCCTTGCCCTTGCCTCTGCCTTCTCCTCTTCATCCATACAGACATTTTTATTACATGTTAAGTGCAGGGCAAGGCTCTGGCAACACAAAAAGGCTTTGACTATTAACATCTTTGATGAGAGTACCGTGCAGTTGGAGAGACAAGACATTTATATAGATATAGCACCTGAATCACTGTAAGTGTCCATTCAAAAATATATTAAGTCCCTAACTATTCTAATTGTAAGAAGAAACCATCCCAGAAATAAAGCTGCTCTCTTCACAGTGCAACACTGCTTAAAAGATGGTATGGAAATCGCCCATGGCAACGCTGAAAGCAAAATAAACAAACACAAATGTGCTCTTATGCAACTCAGCTGGTGCCAGGAAAGAGACGCAGGGTGGGAGCTTCATCCATGGATGGAGGTGGGGACAGTGGAGCAAGGAATCGCCCTGGCACACTGAGAATGTCTGTACCTGCGACTGTGATGATTAAAGCCGGGGGGTAAATGTCACAGTCAAGAAAGAGCAAAGGTCAAGTCTGATGTACACATTTAAAGTCAGCTGTCAAAGCTGGGTCTGTCGAAGTATTAGAGCTGAGGTGTGCTGTCAGACAGAGTTGGTGAAGTGGGACAGATAATATAGAATTGGCGGTCAACCAGAGGACCAGTGGCTACACAGGGGCAGGATGAGGGTAAGTGATGGTGAGGATTTTAAGAGGCTGGAAAGAGTAAGGAGGATCAAGGGAATCTTAATTCTCACAGTGGGATTTCTGTTTATTCCCAGTGCAGATGTATAGAGAAAAAGCACGTATATAAAGGTGAGTTGAGCCCATCTACAATAAACCTGTAGAGGAAGGGTAGAAATTAGAACTGAACCCTCTTCTGAGACATACTATCATTTTTACATTAAAAGATGGCAGTTGGGTTCATGTTTCTGTATTTCCACTGATGGTGATAATGTCTGATTATTATTTTTCTTACTTTCCCATATAAGACAGAAGGACAGATCTGACAAGGTATATTTCCAAGATGCCCAGCTGCCAGGCAGAGCTGCCATAAGAACAGGGCACTTCTGCTTCCTCTTAGGCCAGGAAAGGTGTAAAATGATCCCACCATTCACAGGCTGTTGTAGAAACTTGCTGACTGTTCTCATGGAATGGTCCCACCTGTCTGTAGGGTCACAGCCATGGCACCCACAGCTTTTGAATAGTAAACACTTTCCTGAAAGAAGAGAAAAGCCTTTTATGATATAGTGAGGTGCCCGTCATTGGTGGAATTCAAGCGGAGGCTAGATGCTCAAGGCAAAGGCACTGGAGAAAACATTTCTGGCCTTGGATTAAAGATTTCTCCCAGCCTTGAGGTTCTCTAATCTACCTGTAAACCACTGTTGACAAATGGGATGTAAGGAAACGTTGTGTCAGAAGAGCAGCCATATTTAGAGGAAATGTGATAAAGGATACTAGTGGTAAAGAACCCGCCTGCCAATGCAGGAGATGTAAGAGAGGTGGGTTCAATCCCTGGGTGGGGAAAATCCCCTGGAGGAGGGCAGGGCAACCCACTCCAGTGTTCTTGCCTGGAGAATCCCATGCACAGAGGAGCCAGGCAGGCTATAATCCATAGGATGGCAAAGAGTCAGACACGACTGAAGCAACTTAGTATGCACATTCTAAAAGATTCCATCGAAAGAGCCTGATACCTGACAGTCTTTTTAGAGCCAAAGGACAAATAACATTTTGTAGCTCCTATTTTTCTGCCATGTGTACAAATGTACATAGATTACAAATGCATAGTCCTGCAACATCTGTGTCTCTTGCAGCTGTGATCAAGAGCTTTGAGTGCTAGACTTGAGTCCATATGGGAAAGAGGAGGCCATGGTTCCTAGAGAAGAGACAGCTGGAAAACAGCCATCTCCCATCAGTGATCTGGTGTAGAAAGGTAGATGACTTTGTTTTTCCCTGAAAGAAAAAAGAGTTTGTAGTTAGATATGTGTGTGTTTTTCTTATAGCTCAAAAATAAATTATACAGTGCTCAGTAAACTCTGAGATTCAAGGGATTAGATCTGATAGACAGAGTACCTGAAGAACTATGGACGGAGGTTCGTGCCATTGTACAGGAGACAAGGATCAAGACCATCCCCATGGAAAAGAAATGCAAAAAGGCAAAATGGTTGTCTGAGGAGGCCTTACAAATAGCTGTGAAAAGAAGAGAAGCAAAAGGCAAAGGAGAAAAGGAAAGATATTCCCATTGGAATGCAGACTTTCAAAGAATAGCAAGCAAAGAAAGCCTTCCTCAGTGATCAATGCAAATAGAGGAACACAATAGAGATTTCTTTAAGAAAATCAGAGATACCAAGGGAATATTTCATGCAAAGGTGGGCACAATAAAGGACAGAAATGGTACGGAACTAACAGAAGCAAAAGATATTAAGAAGACGTGGCAGGAATACACAGAAGAACTATACAAAAAAGATCTTCACGACCCAGATAATCATGATGGTGTGATCACTCACATAGAGCCAGACATCCTGGAATGTGAAGTCAAGTGGGCCTTAGGAAGCATCACTACGAACAAAGCTAGTGGAGGTGATGGAGTTTCAGTTGAGCTATTTCAAATCCTAAAAGAGGATGCTGTGAAAGTGCTACACTCAATATGCCAGCAAGTTTGGAAAACTCAGCAGTGGCCATAGGACTGGAAAAGGTCCGTTTTCATTCCAGTCCCAAAGAAAGGCAATGCCAAAGAATGCTCAAACTACCACACAATTATACTCATTTCACATGCTAGCAAAGTAATGCTCAAAATTCTCCAAGCCAGGCTTCAATAGTACGTGAATTGTAAACTTCCAGATGTTCAAGCTGGATTTAGAAAAGGCAGGATTTAGAAAAGATTTAGAAAAGGCAGAGATCAAATTGCCAACATCAGTTGGATCACAGAAAAAGCAAGAGAGTTCCAGAAAAAACATTTCAGTTCAGTTCAGTTCAGTCGCTCAGTTGTGTCCGACTCTTTGCGACCCCATGAATTGCAGCACGCCAGGCCTCCCTGTCCATCACCAACTCCCGGAGTTCACTCAGACTCACGTCCATTGAGTCAGTGATGCCATCCAGCCATCTCATCCTCTGTCATCCCTTTCTTCTCCTGCCCCCAATCCCTCCCAGCATCAGAGTCTTTTCCAATGAGTCAACTCGAAAAAACATTTACTTCTGCTTTATTGACTACGCCAATGGCTTTGACTGTGTGGATCACAACAAACTGTAGAAAATTCTTAAAGAGATGGGAATACCAGACCACCTGACTTGCCTCCTGAGAAATCTGTATGCAGGTCAAGAAGCAACAGTTAGAACTGGACATGGAACAACACTGGTTCCAAATTGGGAAAGGAGTTCATCAAGGCTGTATATTGTCACCCTGCTTATTTAACTTATATGCAGAGTACATCATGAGAAATGGATGAAGCACAAGTTGGAATCAAGATTGCTGGGAGAAATATCAATAACCTCAGATATGCAGATGACACCACCCTTATGGCAGAAAGTGAAGAGGAACTAAAGAGCCACTTGATGAAAGTGAAAGACGAGAGTGAAAAGTTGGCTTAAAACTCAGCATTCAGAAAACTAAGATCATGGCATCTGGTCCTATCACTTCATGGCAAATAGATGGGGAAACAGTGGAAACAGTGAGAGACTTTATTTGAAGGGGGGCTCCAAAATCACTGCAGATGGTGATTGCAGCCATGAAATTAAGCAATGCTTGCTCCTTGGAAGAAAAGCTATGATCAACCTAGACCGCATATTAAGAAGCAGAGACATTATTTTGCCAACAAAGGTCCATTTAGTCAAAGCTATGGTTTTTCCAGTAGTCATGTATGGATGTTGTTGGACTATAAAGAAAGCTGAGTGCCGAAGAGTTGATGCTTTTGAACTGTGGTATTCGAGAAGACTCTTGAGAGTCCCTTGGACTGCAAGGACATCCAACCAGTCCATCCTAAAAAAAATCAGTCCTGAATATTCATTGGAAGGACTGATGCTGAAGCTGAATCTCCAGTACTTTGGCCACCTGATGGAAAGAACTGGCTTGTTGGAAAAGACCTGATGCTGGAAAGATTGAAGGCAGGAGGAGAAGGGGACAACAGAGGATGAGATGGCTGGATGGCATCACCAACTTAATGGACATGAGATTGAGTAAGCTCTGCGAGTTGGTGACAGATGGGGCGGCTTGGCGTGCTTCAGTCCATGGGGTCGCAACGAGTCAGGCACGACTGAGCAACTGAACTGAACTGAACTGAACTGAAACTCTGAGAAACATTTTTAGCTCACTTGGTCAAGATTCTCTTACTACTTGAGAAACTTCAACTCAAATTCACAAACTCCACAAGATGAAAAAGCAGGAGTTCACGGTGCATATCATCCTTGAGAGAGGTTTATCATTATAAGAAAAGAAGAAAAAGTTTTTTTTTGCTTCAGCAGTTATCACTTATTAGATTCGGGTTAGAACTATACTTTTTATAAAGAAAACAATGATCCATTAACTCTGAGTTAATTTTCTTGTACAGGGTTGGTGTGTCTTTTAACTAATAGCACACTTTGAACAGTATCACCTGAATTGGGTGATACTATGGCTGTGAAGTAGAGCCAAATTCCTGGCCCACAACTAGGTTCAAACCCATAATTCAGGTCTCATCAATATTATGCTCTTATCAACTTGAGCACCTAGTGAAGCCAGAGGTGGGAAATGACCTTTGCAAGACTAGACTGTAAGCTTTCTAACAGGGATTGCGTCTGTCTTTTGAATTGTGATAGCCCAGCATTTAATACAATCCCTAGAACACAGGGGGCATTTAATACATGTTTATGGAATGGATGAAGTTTTTCCCCAGGTACCAAGAACCCATATGTCTCATTTCTCCTTTCCTTTTTCTTACCCTGAGTTCCATTTTCCAAAGGGATCTACTCTTCCACATTTCATGGGTTGAAAGATGAATTTAGAAGAAAAAGCAGGGATTTCCTTCATTGTCCAGTGATTAAGAATCCACCTCTCAATGCAGGGAATGCAGATTCAATCCCTGGTCAGGAAACAAGATCCCATATGCTACGGGGCAACTAAGCCCAAGCGCTGCAACCAGAGAAAGTCTGGGTGCTGCAGCAAAGCCCCAGTGCAGACCAAAAAAAAAAAAAAAAAAAAGGAGAAGGAAAAGGACTTCCACACGATTGTGACAGAATGTTTGTCAAAATGGGAAAAGCTACTGAAGTCTTGAAACAAAGGACAAAATCCTCTCAAGTCAGTAGTGTGGGATGATTTGAGAGATTAGCATTGAAACATGTATATTATCATATGCAAAATAGATGACTAGTGTAAGTTAGATGCATGAGGCAGGGCACTCAAAGTCGGTGCTCTGGGACAACCCAGAGGGATGGGGTGGGGAGGGAGGTGGGAGGGGGGTTCAGGATTGGGGGGGACATATGTGCACCCATGGCCGATTCATGTCGATGTATGGCAAAACCACCACAATATTGTGAAGTAATTAGCCTCCAATTCAAATAAATTATTTTTAAAAGGTGAGTAGTGATTAATAATAATGAGATCATTTGGAAAAAGACAAATCAATGTCACCATATCGTCTCTGAACCAACTGCACAAAGGACAGTCCATCTGGACAGGAACTGTACCACTTTGTTGACATCAGGCACCACTTAGGAAACAGACCACTCTCCTTGCAAGCATCATCCATGGGGTGTGTTCCCTATATGCTGAGAGAGGTATTTTGGGTCCTATGGTACAAAATGAGGCCAAACCCAGTTCTAAATGGGGCTTGGAGTGGCAGGTGCAGAAAATAAAACTCTGGAGCTGTGGAGAGACAGTCTGTCATCCCCAGGATCCTTCCACATGCCTCTTACCTCGGGGCCTCCTTCGCCAGGCTAGGATGCCAACTCCAGCCAGGGCAATGGCGAGGACAATGAACCCAACAGCTTTCATCACCAGAAGCATAGTTTCCGAATCTGAAAGTAAACAAATCAGGGAGGAAAAACTCCACGTGTCCTCCTGCTCTTCTCTGTTATCTTTTGGGGACTTTTTCCTGTGATCAAGAAGCCCAATACTACTTTTCTTACTATGACTTCTTCACAGCTGTGTGGAGAATAATCTGAAACAGGAACAGCTGTTCCCACAGTATGGTCTGAATGCCCGAGGTATCCTCAGGACCCAATCAGAGAGTCAATGAGATCTAAGTCATGATTCCCCACCTCCCCCTTTTTTTAATCTCCATCTCTCACATGGGCACAGTGTAATTTTCTAGAGGCCACACAATATGAGATGACATCATCACTCTGACAGCAAATAGAATGCTATGTTTTCAGTGTTTACTTTTTTTAAAAAATGTTTAATTTGCAATAGAGTAAATAGAAATAGATATAACTTACATAAACAAAAGCTCTTTGGGGTCCTCAATAATTTTTTGAATACAAAGGAGCCCTGGGACCAAAAAGTTGAGAGAACCTCTGATTTAACAGACCTGTTCCAAAGCACACAGTGATCCACGGTTCCTGCTCACCACCTTTCCTCAGTCTTACTACCCAGGCAGCCACAACCCCAGCCTTACCCTGGAAACCCGGAAGAACCATGTGGACGCCGCCATGCTCCACGTGACAGGAGTAAATGTCACCATTCTGAGAATCCAGCTCAACAGACACCCAAGTCTGATAGGTCCCATCCCCACTGGGAAGAATGCCTCCATAATTTGTGTCTTGGACAATTTCTTCCCCGTTTTTCATCCAGTTTATGGAAATTTCTGGGGGGTAAAAGCCATGAGCTCTGCAGTAAAGAGTTGTAATCCCTGGGAAAGTTTCTTTGTAATTGACTCGGACTTTGGGGGGCTCTAGAAAAAAGAAGTTCAAGTTATAATTAAAGTATCTTATGTACTGAGTGTACAATATTAGAAAACAGCAACTGCATTTCCCAATTTTCTTCATTGCAGGAAACATCTAAAAATAAGAATGACCCAGAACCCAGGTTCACCAATAACAAATTCTTTGATCTAAAGCCAGTTTGAGCAGATTTCTGTTACCTGAAACCACTAAAATGAAAATGAGTATTCAGCTAGTGAGTGGGAGAATTGAAACAAACTCCAGTCATCTGCCTCCAAAACCGATGTGCTTGAACAGAGAGTTCATATTCATACCTGTAGTGCAGGTGCCTCCCCAAGGGGCTGCCATAGCTCTGGAAAGCACCCCCATTAAACATCACTCCTGTGGGAAAAGGCACATTGTGTCTGGGAGTTTCCCACAGCATGATACAGACATAATTCATTTTGAATAATGAGATCATACATGAAAAGGTCTGTGTTAACTAAAAGTTGACCACTTGAATCATATCTTTGATGTATAAGAGGAATTTTTTACTGAAAGGAATCTTATCCTAACCTCTTAAGGAAAGCAAAGACCCTCTGTTTGTCTTTTTTTCTAATTTCAGATTTTTACTCATCCGGGTGTTGTATGATCTCTTGGTTACTACAAAGCTTGAAGAATTGCATTACCTCCCAAAGTATTGGGGGGCGGCCCAAAAAGTTCATTCAGGAAAACCCAGATGAACTTTTTGGCCAACCCAATATTACCCAACTTATCATTAACAGGAGATGGGAGGATTCATCTCACTGAATCCCCCAAAAGGAAGTGTCCCTGGACATACTGCACTCAAAACAAGTAGAATTGCTGAATGTTGTTAAAATGCTGATAAAAAGGTACCTAGGGAAAGTTTTCATGGGGGAGTTACAGGTCACTGTAGCCCAACTAACAGAACAGATTTCAGAAAAGGATGGTTAAAAGCTAAATTAGAGGACTGTTACACAGGAAACCACTAGTTCTGAGGATGTGGGGACAAGGAGTCCCCCTCCTCTTTACCTGTCCTTTGTAAGGTATCTTTCCCATACTCCAAGAATCTCTTTAACCAAGCAATACATTCTTCTTCCAGCCAATTCTTCTGATATTGTAACTCATGCCGATTGGCCTCCCATGCCCGCCTGATGATGTTAGCCACATTATCCATGGCTATCCAGGAGAGGGTATCTTTATTGAAGATAATGAAATCCTGTCCATCATACGCATATTGGAGAAATCCCGTGGTGCTTCCATCATCCAGTAACTCACAGCCAATCATTCTCTGGTAAGTGTTAAACCCTGGAAGACACATGAATGGCAGGAAGGGAGGGGTTGACATGCGTATGTAAAGGTGGGTACCAGGATGATCTGACTAGGGGCATGGCTGGAAGCATCTTCTACCCCAGAATACATCACTGCACAGGCCTGGCATGGCATCACTGAGTCTCCAGGAAGTTCCTGTGATATAAGCCCACCTATACATAGGTATCTACAGAGTACCTATTGCATGTCAAAGGAGTATGATAATTCCTGCTTTGTGGAGTTATCCTATATTGGGAACAACTAACTGATAAATTTTTACTGCAGTGGAAGAGGGAGAGATATCCAGGAGCCAGAAATAACCCCAGGGAAAGTTAATGTAGTAAGTCATTGCCGATAAGCAAGCACCTCATTAAGCCTGGAAATAAGACATGCAACGGCTAGATTCAGGAGGAGAAAGGAGAAGCTGCAGGTCAGCAGCCTGAATGGGGATGGGACAAGGACATGGGGGCACATGGGGTCCTGGGGAAGAAACAGACAATGTGGAAAAGGCACAGGACAGATGGCAGGCACTGAACCCCATCAACAAGATTGCCGAGCTTTGCCAAAAGAATGCAGCTCAGCTCACAGTCACTGTCAGCCCAGGGGCCTCTACCGGGTTGGGGGCTAGAGACGGAACGTGCTCATCCCCGCTGCCTTCACCACCTGAGTGATTGTAGTGATGCTGCAGCTGCTTCAGTTCCACCTTGAACGCCTGCTGCCAGCCCCGCAGCAGCTGTGTGTACCTCTCCCAGTGATCAGGTTCCAGGTTCTCCGCCATCCACGGGGCACGTGGCTCCTTCAGCTGGGAGACACTGTTGTACATGGTGATGGGATGAGAATCCACATACCCAGCTGAAATAAATTCAGGGATCCCATAGCCAGGCTCTGAGACGCCCAGGCGAAAATATCTCAGAGAGTGAGTCCCTGCGAGAGAGGCAGAGAAGGCAGATATTTAGGGTCATGGCTGATCCAGATACATAAGCTGCTAGATTCCATCTAAACCTCATGATAGTCCTCCGTGTTCATTTGCACCCATTCTTTCAGGGACCCGGCTGCTACTTCCTCTTATGGAATCACAGAATCCCAGGAACTTCAACCTGGAAAGGACTTCAGAGCTTTAGCCAAGACTTGGAGCCTGTTTTGTTCAGGTTGGAAACCTCAGGTTGAACATTTTCACATGCAACTCAACTTGTAGGTGAAGTAAAGTGCTCTGGTCTTTTGAGGAGGGGCCCAGGACCACTCACTGGCCCCTCCAGGGAGATCTATCCCTGAGGGATTCTGAGGGTTTGAAAACCCTGATAACCAACCCCCAGGTTTCACCAGCAGAGGCTCTAGGGTGATAAATGAGGGCCCCTATCTTACTGCTGTGCATGCACATACACATGTACACACACACACACACACACACACACACACCCCAGGTTGGTTAGTCTGCTCGACAGACCCACAGTGAGACTCAGGCCTCCCAAGGAAAATTTTTAATTTTTCCTTAAAAGATTTAATTTTCAAATTTTAAAAAGCAGAATGCTTTGTCTATTATATCAAACCAACTCTGAAAACCAGTTTCCTATTCTTTCTCTACTTTTTCCTTCTAGCCAAACCTCACTGTAAGAATTGTCATAGTCCCTGATGGTCAAAGGCCGGCTAAGATGAAACAAAACTGCATGACTTTCTCTGCTGCTTTTGCACTGAACTTCTCTCGTGTCAACCAGGAAGCTCCGCACCTGGTGGAGACAGCCAGCACAGTCTAGAAGGAATGGGATGGTGTCATAATGGGGTCAGTGCAAGGTGTGGGCCCTCAGGGAAGACTTTCTAGAGAAGATACGTCTTAGGGGAGATGCTGGGATGGGGAGGAGGTGAGCAGGCAATGAGGCTGAGCAGGGACACAGGAGAAAGGACAGACAGTAGGAGCAGAACAGAAAACAATTTGTACAGACAGAGGCTAGGAGAGCGGGGCTCACTGCGGGAACCAGAGGCCTAGGATGCTGGAGCTCAGCAAGCATCACAGAGGAGAGGAGAAATGACACCTAAGAGGTAAGCAGGGCCGAGGCCGAGGAAACCAAGGGCCTCCATGTCCTGCCAAAGAGCTGGCGGGGAGGAGACATGCAGCACGGTGGCTTTCTTTCCCTGCTCTGCTCACTGTTGTCTGGAAATGCCCATCTCTAGGCCTTTTATCTTGTTACCTCCTGCCCCCTGACCCATCAACATCCTCCCCAATCAGCAAAATGCATCTCTAAAGACAGCCGCCGAGACCAGCCCTGACATTTGCAAGGCTGTGTCAAGAGATCAGAAGAGGCCCACATGCCAGAGGCCCAAATATCTTACAGGGATAAATCAAGCTAACGAACTGTTTAGTATGTTCTACCCTCCCTACCTTGACAAATATCCCTTTGTATGACCTCAAAGCCCAAGTTCAAATTCAAAAACCTGACTTGGTGGTGGCACAGAGAAAGCTAGCCTCCGTCCTCCAGCCCCTGGGCCTTAGCCTGAGACCCACCTTCTTCTCTACCTACCCCAACTCCCCCAGCTCTGCTAAGGGCCTGGTGCCCACATGTAGACACCCTGCTCTCTCTTTCAGGCTCCATCTATAAACACTGCCTCTTTGCCACCTCTTGGACTTAGCAGAGGCTTTACCAGCAGCATAGTCCATCCTTAGGCGGATGGACCAAAGGAAGAGGCCCATGTAAATTCAAGCAGCCCTGAGTCATCTGGGCAGAGAGCTGCAGGTTCCAGATACCTGTGGCGAGGTGCAGACCCAGGGCAAGCACCTCCGCTTGGCCTCATGGACGCCTTGCTCTGTGGGGAAGGATGTGGATAAGGGAGTTGTTGGAGCAGGGCACTCTGAAATGTGAAGCCACATCCACGGCTTCTCTTGTATGTGTCTAACCGCTGCCCTAGACATCATTTCCCCCAGTTTTTTCCAGGTAGCTCATTCCACTGTTGTCCCTTTTGTGAATGCTCAGATCTTCAGGCACGGCCTTGGTCACTGTGGAGAACCTCAGATGAGGGTCAGGGTGAGCCCCCAGGTTGAATGCCACTTAATGAAGTTTACTCTTTCCTCTTCATTTTAAATATGTGTTTAAGAAAAAAGTCAAATTAAAAAAAAAACACAATTCACAAAATGGTTGGGTTCATTTTTGTGCATGCACGTCTGGCTATAACTTTTTCTAAAGCTGTTTATGAAAGAATCCATACTGTGCAGACTGTCTTTTAGAATAGGCCTCCCCAAGGCCAGGGAACCCTCACCTCAATAATGCTGGGGAGTAGGATTCCCTGAGGCCGAACCAGGCCTACTCAGCCTCGGCCCCTTCCGACCAATTGCACTAGCTCTGTAACCTGCAGGCTCCTCCAGTTTTTTTTCTTTCTTTCTCAGTTTTCTTTCTCTCTGCTCCTCCAGCTGGAGTGGGAGCAGTTTTTGGCAGCACCCATGTCCCATGGGCCCCCTCCCTGGAGGTAGTATCCTGCATGTCAGCTGTGGTGCTGAGCAAGATGGAGGCTGGTCTCCCCCAGGCCTGGGCAGAGCATAAAGGCCCCACGGTCCCTCTGTACTGCTTTGACCTTTTATTCCCCACCCCTCTCCCTTCCTGTGGCGGTGGGGGCTGGAATGGGGAGGCAACCTACTGAAAACCTCTGAGACTGGACATAAGACCATCAAAGAAGTGTTGGTTCTTATGAAAACAAGTTAGGGTAAAGCAGAGGCATAAACTCTATCCCCAAAACAATAGTTCTGTATTCTGCCTTCTATTTCTTATCTTTGTTCACCTTCTACCCATTTCTCAGTCCTAAGATACTTAAGAACTGGGATTTAGCTTCTTCCTTCTGTATTTCCTACAAGTCCTAGCCACAGGGAGCCTAGCCCATGGTTGGAACTTAAATATTTGTAGGTATTTATAAACTGTGTGCAAAACTCTATTTTTCTGCTTCAAAATAATTAATTATGCTGGAGTGAATGTGAATCAATTTAACTTCAAACTTATGCTTTATTTAAAAAACATTTTTGGCCTCACCACATGGGTATCTTAGTTCCCTGACCAGGGATCCAACCCAGGACCCCAGCAGTGAGAGCTCCAAGTCCTAACCACTTGACTTAAACTTTAAAATAGAAGTTTTAATAAAATAAAATAAAATTTTAGTTTTATAAAATTAAATTATAATTCCCAGGGAATTCCCAGGAACTTATACTTTAAAAAGTACTTTTCATAAGGGGCAAGCTGGTGAATGGGAAGCAGAGCTGAAATCTAATTTACATGCAGCCTAGAGTCTACAAAAGGTGTAATATGGTGGAATCTGCAACCGATTTTGCAAACGGTTCTATTTCTCCACATCTGGAAAGGTTTTGTGGTTCCTCCATAGATTATGCAAATGCTCAAAGATGGAGGCAAAAGGAAGAGCAAGTCACGAACATTTTCTCACACTTTCTTAGTCTCCATCTGAGTACTCAACAAACATGTGAGTACCTTCTCTGTGCTAGGCGCTGTTCTGGACTCTGAACACATCACAGACAGAACAGGTGAAAATGTCTGCCTTCCTGGAGCCTACATCCCAATGGGAGGACACAAGAAAGGCAGACAATATAAAATAAATACATATAACCCGTCATTTAAAAAGTGCAGTGGATAAAAATAAAGGTGCAAAGAGGACTAAGCAATGTAATTCTAAACAGTGTGAGTTAGGGAAAGCTGCTCTGAGAAGACTTTGAACAAGTGCCTGCAGGGAACAAGAGAGCCAGGCAGATGTCCGGGGACTGCGGTCCAGGAAGAGAGATTTTGTACAAAGGCCCCAAGGAAAGGTCAACCTGGCACATTCCGGGAAAAGCAGTGAGGCCTGGGGCTGGAGCTGAGGGGGTAAAGGGAAAAGAAATAAGTAGGAATTGCTTCCATGCTTCTGATAGCAAAAAGCCTCACAGAAATCAAGTCCCAGACAAAGAATGAGAGAGAGGGAGGAAGAAGGATTTTTAAAAGAGTTCAATGACATATAGACAAAAAGAGTCATTGACACATAGAACTTCCCTCGGAAACTGGGTTTCCTTCTATGACATCTGGGGTCTGCATGCCTAGCAGATGTCAACAAACAAACAAACAAAAAATAGTATTACCAACTTGGGGGTATTACTGCTCAATGGGGTTATTTATTCTAAATGAGTATCACTGACATCATCTCTATACATAATATCTACAATCCATGTAATTTTACTTTCTTACAAAAATGTAACTTCATAAAGATTTGCATAATCCAGAGTTTAGAGGCCAATAGAGAGACACATGTTTCAAGGACAGTGGAATGCCCTTTTCTCCAACCTCCAAGTCTTGTTCCTGGTTTCGGAGCAGTTTTTCTCCACTAGCCAGCCCTGACTTCAAAGGGTTCTCTGCCCCTAAAGGCTGGCCTCCATCTGCCAGTCGCCTGCCCATCCAGCCTCGTGCAGTCAAGGTGTGGCTCTGCTCCAAGACATCACAGCCTGGTCGCCTTCCTCTGCCATGCACCCAATTACCCATCTGGTGTATCCATAGGTATGAGCCACGCTTGCTTCTTACTTGGGCTTCCAAAATGTTACCTCAGCTGTGATGGGAAGTTGGTTGACAGATGTTAAGTCAGTAACTCAGAACAAAAAAAAGACAGGAGAAAATTCATGGTATCCTTTCTCTCATGATACATTAGACCTTGTGATAAGTTATATTCCTATGGATATGCTGCCCAGATGATTAGATTTCCATGTAACTATGAAGGTTGAATCATTTGAAAAGACCTCTATTGGACTAGTTTTGATCTACCAAAATGGCAATTTCATATGATTCATTCTGACCTTCTGATTCTTTTTTCTTGTTGCAATAATTACAAAATTGGGTTTTTCTCTCTCTTTCCATGAGCAGATTATCGACATCAATCCACTTAGTGGACTGAAATCTACAATTTTGAATTTGGTCTTCTGTCTAGGCCAGTCAAGCTGCTTCTCAAAGAGGCTGCTCTGTCCCAATAGGCTCTGATAGACATTGCTTAAAAGCCTGAACAACACAACTGAACAGCAATCAGATCAAATATAGTGGTGACTTTACATCCGAAATTATGTTCCTTTTAGCCTGTAGATGAACTAGCTGGACCATTTTGACAAAGGCTGTGGAAATGACAATAACTGCTAATGTATTTTCAGATAGTCATCCATGAGGGCAATTGATATTTGAGTTTCTACATGTAAGAGGAATACAGTATTATTGCAGAGCCAAAGTGAAAACGAAAGCGAATGGCGCTCAGTTGTGTTCAACTCTTTGCAACCCCACAGACTATACAGTCCATGGAATTCTCCAGGCCAGAATACTGGAGTGGGTAGCCCTTCCCTTCTCCAAGGGATCTTCCCAACCCAGGGATTGAACCCAGGTCTCCCACATTGCAGGCGGATTCTTTACCAGCTGAACCATCAGGGAAGCCCATTGGAGAGCCAAAGAATGGGACAAAAATAAATACAACACAGGAATATATGGCAGCAAGCAGTAAGTGCCACAAAAGAGGCACCAATGGAATGTTCCAGCAACTAGGAGAGACATCCTGCTCTCCCATGAAGGGATCCAGAAATGCCACAAGGAGGAGGTGGAAAACCTACTTGGAAGTTAGGCCTTCCATGCGCCATGGAGCGCAGCAAAATCTGAATCATAACCCTCAGAACCACACTTATTTCTTGAGTGCAAACCATGTGATAGCTACCATGCTAAGTCTTTGATAAACATGAATTATATTTACTTATCATTGCAACCTTTTGTGTGTGTGTGTGTGTTCTCAGCTACTCAGTCGTGGCCGACTCTTCGTGACCCCATGGACTGTAGCCACCAGGCTCCAGTGTCCATGGAATTCTCCAGGCAAGAATACTAGAGTGGGTAGCCAGTCCATTCTTCAGAGGATCTTCTCAACCCAGGGATCGAAACAGGGCCTCCTGCATTGCAGGCGGACTCTTTACCATCTGAGCTACCTGAGAAGCCCTGCAACCTTTTGAGGTAGATCTTAAAATTCCCAGGGCTTCCCTGGTGGCTCAGACAGTGAAGAATCCGTGTGCAACGTGGGAACCTGGATTTGATTCCTGGGTTGGAAGATCCCCTGGAAAAGGGAATGGCTACCCACTCCAGTATTCTTGCCTGGAGAATCCCATGGACAGAGGAGCCTGGTGGGCTACAGTCCATGGGGTTGCAAAGAGTTGGACATGACTGACTGACTAACACTGTTCACTTTCTGAAAATTCCCATTTCACAGATAGGAAATGGGTTCAGAGAGACAAAGGAAACTGTCCAAGATCATCCTTATAATCCATTAAGTAGAGGGCCCAAGAATTTCCCTCTGACCTCTCAAGCAGGAAGCCTCTCTGCCTTAGACTGCCCAGCTCTTCAGAAGCAGAGGCCCTTCCCCATCCCAGGCTCTGTTTCAGGCTCCTCACAAAGCTCATCATTGCTCTCTCCCGCCCCCTTGTGTCAAGGATGACTCACTAATCCCAGATTTTCCTGTCCCAGGGGAACCGGACTCCAGACCTTCCTACAACTGGCCGTGGGTCCTGATTGGATGACCAGTTCAACAAAGCCCCAATTATTTGTTGGCCCTCCCAAGTGGCCCTATGCCTTAACACAGTCAAAATTATTATGATTCCTGGGAACTACTGTCTGGAATTTCAGGCATCGTGGGAATGAGAGGGAGAAGTGGAGGGTGATATTTTTAGTTAAGAGGGCCTTTGGACACTTGTCCAACTATGTAGTGATGTGGGTGGCTCTATACACTTCAAGAACTGCCAGTCTCTCCTAACAACTCCTCTCACTACAGAAACTTGTTGGGGGCCAGGAAGTGCTGAATGTGGCAGTTTGACTTTTTAGTTATTCTTTTAAGGCTACCCTTTGGAGGTTACCAGTGTCCCTTTTAAATTTTATTCTTTTCTGAACTTCCAGTAGGCACAGTCCTAACTGCTAGGAATACAGCAATGAACACATCAATGTCCCAGCTATCTGAACTCCTTTCTAGAAGGAAGACTGGCAGTAGGTAAGTACATAACACAAGATCAGCTGCTGATAAGGATTTTGAAGAGAAATACAGCAGGGAAAGGAAACATACACAAAAATAAACATTTTTTTTTAATGGAGAAAAAAATAATGGAAAAAAAAGAGAAAATTTTAAAAAGAGAAAAACTAATTTTAAAAAAAGACAAAAACAAGGAAAATAGAATGTGAAGAGGGATGATCTTACAGGTAGAGGGACCAGGAAAGGCCATCTCAGCAGGTGGCACTTGAGCAGAGATGTGAATGGAGAAAGGAAGTCAGCCATAGGAGAACCTTCCAGATAGAACAACAAGCCCAAGTGCTCCAGAAAGTTGCCCATTCCATGTGTTTGAGGAACAGCAAGGAGACTACTGTGGGCCATGTAGACCTTCAGAGAATGAATGAATGACCCCTGATGGTTTTTCCCCCAGTACTCTCTGTATATGATGACCACAGGTCTCCTATTTCCCAGAAGAATTACAATTTTATGAATTCTATTCTTATAAAATGATTGATTGAAGTTGTAACAAAATGGGATTTGGTACTCATACTCTTGAAAGGTTTTCCATAATAAATATAAACTTGGCCATCAGAAAGAATGTCCTATATCATCTGTCTCAATTTGGGTTTCATAAAGCAAATATTTAAAAAGTCATGTGTTTTATCTTTAAACTAGGCCCCTTCCTTTGAGACCTTGGCAATCCTCTAGGGTGAGAGGATGACCGAGGTCAATGGGTTTTAGTAAGAATAGACAAATATTCCCACTAGTCAGAAGAAAATCTACAAATTAGTTGAATTTCTCAGATTTAGATAGATTCAATGTCAACTAAGAAGAAGAGGGCCTTAGGGAAGTAAAACAGTATCTTGGAGAAATTTCTACTGCATGTACCTTGGCAACAGCTCCATGGAAACAGACTGAAGTCTAATAAGGTCTATAGCAAGTGCCCATATTTTCTCCTGTTAACTCTTGGAACGCAAGGTCATTTCTTAGCAGATAATTTGCAAGCCTGTCTCTTAACACTAGCCCAGTTGACAATTCTGGGGACTTGTCTATCATCAGTCCTTGTCTGTGGAGGACTTCATGAACCAGATTGATATAGCATCCATATTGCAATATCCATAGAGTTATGAATAACATCAAGAGACTGACCTTGGTGTTTTTCAGGATCAGCCATACAAACCACATATGGCTCTGCAAGCGAGATCCCATGCCTGCCCCGCCTGATTATACCCACCACGCCCAGCTCCCAGTTTCCCACAGGCTGGAAACCTCTTTCTTTTTCATACAAATTCTGCAACCAGAATAAACCACAGTCATGAATTTAGTCATTATTGCTGCCCCAGTTCTCTATGGCAGCAGTCCCCAACCTTTTTAGCACCGCAGATTGGTTTCCTGGAAGACAACTTTTCCACAGACTCGGTAATGACCGAGGGGTGGGGGACGGTTTCAGGATGATTCTCATAAAAAGCATGCAGCCTAGATCCCTCCCATGCATAGTTCGCGGCAGGTTCTTGAGAGTTCCTATGAGAATCTAATGCTGTGGCTGATCTGACAGGAGGTGAGCTCAGGTGGTAATTCGAGCTATGGGGAGCAGCTATAAATATGGATGAAGCTTTGCTTGTTTGCTCACCTGCCTGCCACTTACCTTGGCCCCGGCAGTTGGGGACTCCTGCTCTATGGCATACAGTCAGATCACTTCAATTTCTTAGAAACATCACCTTGGAACATAAATCCCAGGAGGTATTTATTAAGTGCCTATTGGTCACTAGAACATACAAGGGAAACGAGAAAAATGAGATCTTTCTCCCCTGCTTTAAGGAGAGCCGTGACTGAAAGATTTTGGTAGATAGAAAATTATAAAACTGGGAGCAGGACCTATGGGAGTACAGAGGCAAGAGCAGGTTACTGAAGGCTATGGAGTCAATGAGAACACCACACTGGAAGTGATGCTGGAGTGATCTTATTGCTCTGTGATCTCAAACACTCTGGTATCTCCTCCCTGCATTTCCACCTCTAGAAGCTCCCACTCAGGGCCAGCATTAGGTCCAAATATCAAGAAGACCAGGTCCTTTTTCATAGCCCCATCTCCCTTCCCTGTTAGCACTCCTCAATGCTCAGCGTGCTCAGTCAGGGTCCTGGCAGGTAATAGCCTTCCCTCTAGATGAGTCACATGAAGAAACTTCAGTGGAGGGACTCTTCACAGAGCTGTGAGCAAGGTTACAGGAACAAATGAGGGATGTTAGGGAACCCAGAAGCTAGCAGTTATAGGAAGCCATTACCAGCCCTAGTGTTGTAGCGATTAGAGGAACAAATAGTGTTCCTGAAGCCCAATGGTAGCTAGAACCATGAAGAAGGGGCCATTCATGGAAAACTATATTGCGGAGGGACACAGCTATTATAGAGGCACTAGAGAGAGAGGGAAAAGAAGAAGGTTATACCTCAACCTCGCTTCGCTCTCTGATTGCTTTCCCTCGGTGTCTTCTACTGGGTGAACCCAAACAGAAATCAGACTGTGAGAGAGACCGGGTGATGTCGTCTGTAGCAGTCAACCCCCCAGGACACAAGACAGGGCAGAGAAGGATGCAGCGGAAGGAGCCAAGAGGAGAGCCAGCACAAGGTGACCTTCCCTGCCCTTCAGACATGACTGGTTCTCATCCTGCCAGTTATCAAAGTGCCAAGCATCCACATCCAGAGACGCTATGATTTTGTGGGAAAGCCCGGGACTGTGGGTGGAAGACCTGCGTGTACTTCAGACTCTGTTCATTATTGGAGAGTTCTTTGAGAATCAAATACAGGTAATATATAGGCTTTTACCTTCTAGAAATATCACCCCTGCCCTCTTTTTATCCTCTGTCTCTTACCTTCACCCTCAGTCTTTCCCATTTCTGACTTGAATGGTAGGACTTTTCTGGATTAAGTTCTATAGAATTAGGATCTATGTCTATCTTGTCCATGGTCATGTCCCCAAAAGTGCCATCACATAGTAGGTCATCAAAAAACACACAGATGTTTTGAAAGAGCTCCTTCCCATCATGCTCATGCATCATTGCCTGTGATGGTAGCCTAGATGTTGTCCAGCAACCCCCTGTGGGTGCTGAACTCTAGCTGAGAAAGCAGTTGCTTAGAGCAGAGAAGCCTGTTGCTTCCAGCCCACCAGTATTCTTGTGTATTGGGGGAAACAGAAAGCAACTGCTTCCCTAGTAACACAGGTTCCCCATACAATGAAAGCGTTTTTCTACTCAGTGGATAATTCTTACACCCAATACACAAGTTCAGAACCATGGTTTTATCTTTCCGGGATCTTGTGTTACAGGTAGGGCTTGTGGTGAGGAGGATAAACAAATAAATGTGAACAAAGGATCTGCTCTACTCTTCAGTGCCCCTGAAACCCTGACCACATCCTCATGAGACTCACCAAGCTAGCAGGGAGGAAAAACAAAAGTAAAAGAAAAGGCATGAGCAGAAAAGAAAGGGAGCAACGTTCAGAAAGGAAGTAGGAAGTGAGGAAGTTACCCAGAGCGTCTTTCCAGAATGGCTTCCAACCCCTCAGAAAAGGTGGGTAACATCAAGATCCTGCACACATGAAGTTCATCACTCCAAGTCCTGGGTTGAATAAACACACTTTTCTGCCCCTGGCTTCTTCATTTCACCATGAGTTTTAGGAAGACAAACTGTTTCCCAGAGGCTCCCTCAGCTGGGGAGTTTAGAGTAAAGAGAACTTGGGGTACTCACGAGCATCGCTGAGCTTCATCATTAATACAATGATGAGAGGCAACAGGAGCATCATCAGCCCCTCTAGAATCCTTCTCTTCTGATTCTTTTAACAAAAACACTCATAGGTCCCTGTTGATCTTTCAAGAACCTGTACTGTATCGGCTCTCCCCGTTTTTTGGTGATTCAGCAACTGTGACATTCAAGGTCTCTCTCCCAGTCAAAACAGTGGAAATGATGGTGTCATCAGTTGCTAGGTAGCATAGAGAGCAACAGAAAACTAAAGCACTGCCTTCCTCAGTGACCTTTAACCCTTTGTTGGTCTGAGACACTGATTGCTCCTTTTGCTGTTCCTATCTTGGTCCTATTACCAACTTCTAAATATTTATGGAGCACAGCTATAAGAAAGACACAGGGAACACAAAGATAAATCAGTTCTGGTCCCCCTGGAGCTTAGATTTCACCCAAGGTCCATGAGAAAGATTCACACAAAGTTCCCAGGACTTGCTCTGGCTTCCTATAATGCTGCAGTCCACATGTCTGATATAATATGTATCCCCTAGACTATCCTGTCATTTTTAGCTTACATCTATCTTCCATGCTGTTGTAGCACCCCCAGCCCAATAGCTCAAAAATGCTTGCTGAATCAAGGAGACCTGGGCCTTAAAGAAGATTCTGAGGGGCAGCAGGCTTGGCTTCCTCGATTAGCAAACCTCAGCACAAAGCCACAGCTACATGGTCATCAGGAGAGCACAATAACCTGGGAAACAGAAGCATAAGCTTGTTCAGGGAGTTGGAGAACAAGCCCAGACAGGAGAGAGGATGTAGAGGTGAGTGGGAGAGATGAGTGGAGGCAAGGCCACCAGGCAGGCTGGCTTGAGCTCCTGCTCAGGGACCTGGGATGTTTGCATCCTAGCTACTTGACCTTGTACAGAATCCCAAATTGTGCTGAGGCTCAGTTTCCTCAATTTATCTATTTTGCTTTGAAAACTTTTTCTTTTGTATTGGGGTATAGCTGATTAAGAAGCTATGTTGTGATAGTTTCAGGTAAACAATGAAGGGACTCAGCCATACATATTCATGTATCCGTTCTCCCCCAAACTCCCCTCCTACCACAGACTGCCACATAACATTTAGCAGAGTGCCCTGTGCTATATAGAACACCCTTGTTGGTCATCCATTTTAAATACAGCAGTGTATACATGTCCATCCCAAGCTCCCTAACTATCCCTTCCCCCCATCCTTCCCTACTGGCATCAGTCTCCTCAGCTTTAAAAGCAAATTCTGACATATATTTCACAAGGCTTGTCGAAGATTTAGATGAGGTTATGTTTACAGCGTACAAGGTAGATAGTAGAACATACCAATTTCCTTCTGCGCTAGGTGGAATAACACCCCCTTCCTCACCCCAAAGATACCCATATTCTAATTTCTAGAACCTGTGAATATATTACCTAGCGTGGCAAAAGGGATTTAGCAGATAAAATTAACTTTAAAATCTTGAGATGGGGAGATTATCCAGGATTATCTGGTGGGTCCAATCTCAAGGGTTTTTATAAAATTGAGACAGTCTCTAGAACTGGAAAGAAAAAGAAGAGAGTCTCTCCTAGAGCCTACAAAAGGAACACAGCCCTGCCATCAGTTTCATTTTAGCCCCTGAGACCCACTTTTGGATACCTGACCTCCAGAACTGTAAGAGAATAAATCTGTGTTGTTTTAGGGCACTTAGTTTTGTAGTAATTTGTTCTAGGAGCAACAGAAAACTACATGTCCTCCATATCCCAAAAGAAAAAAAAAGAAGCCAAATAATGAAATAATAATGATATTTAACAACTCTCAGCATCTCCTAGCACCTTGTCTTCTCAGACCTTTGTATTTCTTCCTTTTCTTCCTCCTTCCCTTCTCTTTCTTTCCCTTAATTCTTCACTTAACAAATGCACCCCTGTGCCTCTCATTCTCAGAGCCCCCAACAGTCCCTGGGATCTCTCACTAGCACTGATGTCTCACAGCAGGGAATTCATGTCTTCCTTTGAATTTCTGTTCCTATCTTGTTACAAAACTGCATACTGTACTGCAGCATTTACATTAGAAAGTAGGTATGGTGACTGTGCTTTTCATTTTTAAGTCATTTTATCCTAAATGCAAATTAACAAATACAACCCAGAAAACTTGAAACCACATTAAAAAATCAGAGTAATAAGATAAAAATCACTCTTCAGAGAAGGCCAATGTTAACATTTTAGTATATTTCTTTTCAGTACTTTGCTGTGACTATATATGCTATGCTAAGTCGCTTCAGTCATGTCCGACTCTGTGCAACCCCATAGACGGCAGCCCACCAGGCTCCCCCGTCCCTGGGATTCTCCAGGCAAGAACACTAGAGTGGGTTGCCATTTCCGTCTCTAATTCATGAAAGTGAAAAGTGAAAGTGAAGTCGCTCAGTTGTGTCCGACCCTTCGCGACCCCATGGACTGCAGCCTACCAGGCTCCTCCGTCCATGGGATTTTCCAGGCAAGAGTACTGCAGTGGGGTGCCACTGCCTTCTCCGGTGACTATATATGTATGTATACAAACACACTTAGGGGGATTCATTTTACTAAAACAGAGTTTTACATCCTAATATTATTTTGTAATTTATTTTTCGCTTAACAATTTCCCAGTACCAACATGCATTTTTATGGCATAGCCTTAATAGTCTTAAAATTTTTAAGTAAATGGATTTAATAAGTGTCAGTATCTTAAAGGACAAGTGAAGACTGCACGACTAAGCTGGAAAGCATTGGAGTGAGAAGTGTCCTATTCATTCTCCTTGGGAACTAGCTCTACCTCTGAGCAATTGTCTAATCCTTGAACCCCAAGCTGTATTTGTCAGAGTAGTTTGTGTTTATCTTGTTTACTATGGATCTATGTCTTTGGTTTTTAAACACTGTTTCATTATATATATCTTGAGGTCCTTCTGAAGAATCTGACCCATTTGCAATGGGACAAGTCATCCTCAAAGACCGAAAGACAAATTATTAAGTTAGCAAAAAGTCTAATTCATTAAATATATTGTGACAGGGAGGCCTGGCATGCTGCAGTCCATGGGGTTGCAAAGAATAAGACACAACTGAGCTACTGAACTGAACTGAACTGTTTTCAATACACTGTAGTGTATTTTATCCCTTTCAATAAGTAGTTTCCTCTGGGGTGTTTTAAGAAGTTCAACAGGGGTGTGTGTGTGTGTGTCTGCATGTGCCTGCATTATGTCTGTGAAATCTGATTTGAGCGATTTTCAGTGGTTAGGTAAAATCCATTCACCAATTTTGGAACAAGGCTAGCCCTTGTACAAATGATCAGTAAAGTACTATAGCAAAGAACATGGGTTTAGGAGTCAGACAAACTTGTCTTCAAATGGGGCTCTGCCACTTCATACCTATGAGACTTAGACAAATTATCAACCTCTCCAAGCCTCGGGTTTCTCTTGTGGAATATGGGGGTCATAACAATATCTGCCTTATAGAGTTGTGTGGATTCAATGAAATCAGCAGTGATGGAACTAAGAGGTGATCTGTCACTTCTTGGGACTTCTGTTATTGTTGTTTAGTTGGTAAGTTGTGTCCAACTCTTTTGTGACCCCATGGACTGTAGCCTGGAAGGCTTCTCTGCCCATGGAATTTTCCAGGCAAGAATACTGGAGTGGTTGCTATTTCCTTCTTCCAGGGATCTTCCTGACCCAGGGATCGAACCTGTGACTCCTGCTTGGTGCACGTGTGCATGTGTGCTAAGTCACTTCAGTTGTGTCCAATTCTTTGCGACCCCGTGAACTGTAGCCCACCAGGTTGCTCTGTCCATGGGATTCTCCAGGCAAGAATACTGCAGTGGGGTGCCATTTCCTCCTCCAGGGAATCTTCCTGACCCAGGGATGGAACACACATCTCTTGCATCTCCTGCATTGGCAGACAGGTTCTTCACCACTAGCGCCATCTGGCAAGCCCCTCTTGGGACTTTAGAGCATCATTACCACATACACATAATTACCATCTCAAATAACCCATAATTTCAAAACATACACTGGGTCTGCTATCTAAAGTCAGTTCAAGTCTCCTAGCCCTGTTGTCCAAAGAAGTTACATTCTAAACCTGCCCCATGTAGAAATTTTGAAGCCACTTCTGAAGAGTATGCCTGTCTATTACTTAGACAATGTCTGGTCCATAGTAAGTAAATGTTAGCAATCATTATAACTATTGTTGTTACTCCCTAGTTTACCAAGCGAGATTGTGGTTTTTCCTTCCCTGTGCACTAACAAATTCACAGAAGAGGCTAAATGTCATATCTGCCTTTCAACAATGGAACAACAGTTCAGTTCAGTTCAGTTCAGTCGCTCAGTCGTGTCCGACTCTCTGCAACCCCATGAATCACAGCACGCCAGGCCTCCCTGTCCATCACCAACACCCAGAGTTCACTCAGACTCACGTCCATCGAGTCTGTGATGCCATCCAGCCATCTCATCCTGGGTCGTCCCCTTCTCCTCCTGCCCCCAATCCCTCCCAGCATCAAAGTCTTTTCCAATGAGTCAACTCTTCGCATGAGGTGGCCAAAGTACTGGAGTTTCAGCTTTAGCATCATTCCTTCCAAAGAAATCCCAGGGCTGATCTCCTTCAGAATGGACTGGTTGGATCTCCCTGCAGTCCAAGGGACTCTCAAGAGTCTTCTCCAACACCACAGTTCAAAAGCATCAATTCTTCAGCGCTCAGCCTTCTTCACAGTCCAAATCTCACATCCATACATGACCACAGGAAAAACCATAACCTTGACTAGATGGACCTTAGTCGGCAAAGTAATGTCTCTGCTTTTGAATATACTATCTAGGTTGGTCATCACTTTTCTTCCAAGGAGTAAGCGTCTTTTAATTTCATGGCTGCAATCACCATCTGCAGTGATTTTGGAGCCCCCAAAAATAAAGTCTGACACTGTTTCTACTGTTTCCCCATCTATTTCCCATGAAGTGATGGGACCAGATGCCATGATCTTCGTTTTCTGAATGTTGAGCTTTAAGCCAGCTTTTTCACTCTCCTCTTTTACTTTCATCAAGAGGCTTTTTAGTTCCTCTTCACTTTCTGCCATAAGGGTGGTGTCATCTGCATATCTGAGGTGATTGACATTTCTCCTGGCAATCTTGATTCCAGCTTGTGTTTCTTCTAGTCCAGCGTTTCTCATGATGTACTCTGCATATAAGTTAAATAAGCAGGGTGACAATATACAGCCTTGATGTACTCCTTTTCCTATTTGGAACCAGTCTGTTGTTCCATGTCCAGTTCTAACTGTTGCTTCCTGACCTGCATACAGATTTCTCAAGAGGCAGGTCAGGTGGTCTGGTATTCCCATCTCTTTCAGAATTTTCTACAGTTCATTGTGATCCACACAGTCAAAGGCTTTGGCATAGTCAATAAAGCAGAAATAGATGTTTTTCTGGAACTCTCTTGCTTTTTCCATGATCCATCAGATGTTGGCAATTTGATCTCTGGTTCCTCTACCTTTTCTAAAACCAGCTTGAACATCAGGGAGTTCACGGTTCACTTATTGCTGAAGCCTGGCTTGGAGAATTTTGAGCATTACTTTACTAGCATGTGAGATGAGTGCAATTGTGCGGTAGTTTGAGCATTCTTTGGCATTGCCTTTCTTTGGAATTGGAATGAAAACTGACCTTTTCCAGTCCTGTGACCACTGCTGAGCTTTCCAAATTTGCTGGCATATTGAGTGCAGCACTTTCATAGCATCATCTTTCAAGATTTGAAACAGCTCAACTGGAATTCCATCACCTCCACTAGCTTTGTTCGTAGTGATGCTTTCTAAGGCCCACTTGACTTCACATACCAAGATGTCTGGCTCTAGATTAGTGATCACATCATCCTGATTATCTGGGTCACGAAGATCTTTTTTGTACAGTTCTTCTATGTATTCTTGCCACCTCTTCTTAATATCTTCTGCTGGTTCCAAATAGGAAAAGGAGTACATTAAGGCTGTATATTGTCACCCTGCTTATTTAACTTTTATGCAGAGTACATCATGAGAAACGCTGGGCTGGAAGAAGAACAAGCTGGAATCAAGATTTCCGGGAGAAATATCAATAACCTCAGATATGCAGATGACACCACCCTTACGGCAGAAAGTGAAGAGGAACTAAAAAGCCTCTTGATGAAAGTGAAAGAGGAGAGTGAAAAAGCTGGCTTAAAGCTCAACATTCAGAAAACGAAGATCATGGCATCTGGTCCCATCACTTCATGGGAAATAGATGGGGAAACAGTGGAAACAGTGAGAGATTTTATTTGGCGGGGGTTAGGGGGCTCCAAAATCACTGCAGATGGTGATTGCAGCCATGAAATTAAAAGACACTTGTTCCCTGGAAGAAAAGCTATGATCAACCTAGACAGCAAAGAAGCAGAGACATTACTTTGCCAACAAAGGTCCATTTAGTCAACGCTATGGTTTTTCCAGTAGTCCTGTATGGATGTTGTTGGACTATAAAGAAAGCTGAGTGCCAAAGAATTGATGCTTTTGAACTGTGGTGTTGGAGAAGACTCTTGAGAGTCCCTTGGACTGCAGGAAGATCCAATCAGTCCATTTAAAAGAGATCAGCCCCGGTGTTCTTTGGAAGGAATGATGCTAAAGCTGAAACTCCAGTACTTTGGCCACCTCATGCGAAGAGTTGACTCATTGGAAAGACTCTGATGCTGGGAGGGATTGAGGGCAGGAGGAGAAGGGGATGACAGAGGATGAGATGGCTGGATGGCATCACTGACTCAATGGATGTGAGTTTGAGTGAACTCCGGCAGATGGTGATGGACAGGGAGGCCTGGCGTACTAGGATTCATGGGGTCGCAAAGAGTTGGACTCGACTGAGCGACTGAACTGAAATGAACTGAACCTTTGTTATACTTTTGCATATGTGGTCACTTGGCTTTCTCACTTATGTTTCTTCAATTTTTCTTTATTTTTTTACTTTTTATATTTCTGATTATCCAAGTATATACTCCATTGTAGAAAATGGTCAAACTTTAAGTACATTTTCTTTTTTCTATGTGTGAAAGTGTTTCTTTATATAAAAATGAGCAGAATTAAAATCATATTATAAATATAATATTGTCTTGCTATTTTCTATATATGTCATACATAATTTTAAACAACATTTTTGGTGACCATTAAATGGATGTTTCAGAAATTGTTAATCACTTTCTTGTGTTAGATATATAAGGAAAGAAAACACAACTTGCATGTGGATATTCCCTATGGTTGGTGCTGGGAAATGCAGACATGGCCAGGTCATTGGATGCCAACAAGAGCCAGTGTCTTCTCGAGTGCTCCAGAACAAACGCATGCATCTCAGGGCGTTTAAAAGATTGGGATAAAGATGAAGAGTATAATACCTAACGTCTACATAGCACTTTTCTCCCTTACTCCATCTTGTTTCAAAAAGTTGAATGCAACAACAAAAAGACAAGCACAATTTTTAAATGAGCAAAGGACGTGAATAGACATGTCTCTAAAGAAGATATGTGCTGTGCTTAGTCGTTCAGGTGTATCCAACTCTTGCGACCCCACAGACTGTAGCCTCCCAGGCTCCTCTGTCCATGGGATTCCCCAGGAAAGAATACTGGAGTGGGTTGCCATTTCTTTCTCGAGTCCAACTGTTTAGGATCCCATAGACTGTAGCCCTCCAGGCTGCTCTGTCCATGGAATTTTCTAGGCAAGAATACTGGAGTGGATTGCCATTCCCTTCTCCAAACGAAGATATACAAATGGCCAATAAGCCATTTGTTTATTTATATAGAAAACCATGTATTTAAAGTTTGGCAAAGGAATGCTGCTCAATATTCTGTAATAACCTAAATGGGAAAGCCATGTGAAAAAGAATAGATATATGTAAAACTGATTCACTTTGCTGTACACTTGAAACTAACACAGCATTGTAAATCAACTATATTCCAATACATAATAAAAATTTAGAAAATTTTAAAAAATAAAAATTAAGTTTGGGAATTTTATACAGTGAAATGTTTACATGAAACAATGTTCAACAGCACTAATTATTAGGGAAATGCAAATCAAAACCACAATGAGACATACTTCAAATCCATTAAGATGGCTACTATAGAAACAAAACCACACATAAAAAAATAACAAGTGTTGGCAAAGATGTGAATAAATGGAAACTCTTGTGCACTTTTAGCGGGAATGTAAAATGGTGCAGCCACTATTAACAGCCTGGAAGTTCTTCAGAAGATTATGATCCAGCAATTCCAATTGTGGGTATACACCCAAAGCAATTTAAAACAGTATCTCAACTTCATACTGGTACATCCATGTTCATAGCAGCATTATTCACAATCGTCAAAAGGTGGAAGCAACCCAAGTGTCCATCAATACAAGAATGAACAAACAAAAGGTGATGTATACATACAATAGAATGTCTGTCTCAAAAAGGAAGGAAATTCTGACACATGCTGCAACATGATTGAACCTCGAATACCTTCTGCTGAGTGAAGAGTCAATCATGAAGAGACAAATACTGTGTGAGATACATGTGTTACAAATACTGTAGGAGAGTATGACAAACGCTTACACGAGGTATCTAAAGAAGTTAAATTCATAGAGGTAGGAAGTAGAATGGTGGTTGTCAGGCATGGGGGAGGAGAGACTAAGGACATGTTTAACGGGCACAGAGTTTCAGTTTTGCAAATAAACGTTCTGGAGGTTGGTTGAAAATGTGACTGTAAACGCTGCTGAACAGTGTACTTTAAAATGGTTAAGATGGAAAATTTTATGTTATGTGTATTTTACCACAATTAAAATTTTCAAAACTATTTTTTAAAAGGACCTAGGGGGACACAGAGTATTTTAAACACTTTGCAAAACGTAGTCACATTTAACATTCCAATTGATCCTTAAAATGACCTAGTGAGGGAGCAGTTTAGATACCATTCCCATCTGAGAATGGAAGAGATCCGCTTGTAGGAGTGATATGGGACTCTCACAGCTTTTAAGGGGTTGGAAGTGGCCCGGGTTTATTCTGGCATTCCTAGCAACAGGGTGTGATTTGATCCTTTCTGATGCTCATCCTCATGAGCTCGTGACCTGGTGGCCTGTGCCCTCTTTCTGCATTGGCATTTCCTATTTAAGCACAAGATGCGTTGCAGGATCCCAGTAGTATCTTCCACTCACTCTCCTAACTTTGGAGACTTGCTCAGAGACCCAAGGTTTTCACGGCTGACCACTCAAAATCTCAGAGTTGGAATGTTTGCCTTTTCCAGCAAGATGGACAGAGTCTAAGTGCTATAGCTTGACAAGTCCTGACAAATTCACATACCCGTGTAACCTACAGTCCTGTCAAAATACAGAAAATCGCGAGCCCCCAGAAAGTTTCCTTTCCTAATCATACTCCCCACCCAAAGGCAACTACTGTTTTGATTTTTTCACTCCATGAGAATTTTTCACTCTTCTTTTTCGAAAGGTAGTGGAGGGTGGAGAGTGGGTAGAGGAGATGACTTTTTGCTGAGTATTCTTCCTGAGTTATTATGTTTCTGTTTCTGCCAGGATCTGAGGCCTGTTAAATTTGAAAGAATAGAAGAGAAAAAGAAAAGAAGAAAAAAAAGAACAGAAGAGGGAAAAGAAAGAGCTTCGTTTATTTTTCCTTCCATTTTAGCTATGCTTCCCTTTCCCTGGGGCAGCAGAGGCCAAGGTCTGGGTTGGTTTGAGAAATAATGACATATTAAAGAAAGAGACACCCCTTTCATGGAACAGATAATAAGAGGCTCTGCCAGGCATGGAGGTGGTAGTAACACTGGAAGTCTCCCTCCCTTGCGAGTTTACAGTTTAGTGGGGAGAACCAACATACATGCTCTAACCCTCAGTTGTGTCCGAGTCTTCGCTGCCCCATGGACTGTAGCCCATCAGTTTCCTCTGTCCATGGAATTTTCCAGGCAAGAATACTGGAGTGGGTTGCCATTTCCTACTCCAGGAGGGTCTTCCCGACCCAGGGATCAAACCCATGTCTCTTGTGTCTCCTGCATTGGCAGGTGGATTCCTTACCAGTGTACCACCCAGGAAGCCCCGGAAAATCAACCAGCTAGCAGTTAATTTATGTCCACCCTAAATCTAGCCCTCCTATGTTCTTTTTCTCAGTGACTGGAACTAACAACAACCCACTTCCAACTCCAAAACACTACTTCTTTCATCTACTCTGAAAACGCTGAACGCGGAACCATTCACTCACCAAATCCCCGCATGTTGCCTCTAAAGAATTT
This sequence comes from Capra hircus, assembly GCF_001704415.2. Lineage (NCBI taxonomy): Eukaryota > Metazoa > Chordata > Mammalia > Artiodactyla > Bovidae > Capra > Capra hircus. Next base: position 60,730,634 of record NC_030823.1, on the reverse strand, counting down.
CTCAAAAATATCCCCCCTCTCCATCCTAGTTGCAGTGAGCCTATCTCAGGACACCCTCACCCCTTCTCTGGGCCATGACTTGCCAGCTGACCTTTCAGCCACTGCTGCACCTATGTCAAATGCCAGAATTATCCTGTCAATTCCCTCAGCTGAGTATTCACAGTTCTTAACATCACAATCAAGGGCCTGCCCATTTCCAGCCTTAGCTCCTGCTGCCACAATCCTATTCTTTCCGTTCCAGCAATGCCCCCTGCCATGGCTCCTCTAAAGGCTGCCCTGCTGTCTCCTGGCTGCCTCTAGCCATTGTTCAGAAGTCCTCCCCACCCTCCCCCACACACAAATAGACTGGTGGCTTGTCTCCGTGTTTCTCTGGCAACATACGCCTTTCTTTCATTATGTAACTGGCCTTGCTCTCCTGCTCGTCTGAGAATTCCTTGAAGTCAAGGACCAAGCCTGTTCATTTCTGTATCCTCAGTGCCTAGCACTTAGTAAGACTACAACACATGCTAGTACTATTCTAAGCACTTCTCAGACACTGATTCATTTAATCCTGATGACACTCTATGCTGCTGCTACTGCTAAGTCATGTCAGTCATGTCCGACTCTGTGTGACCCCATAGACGGCAGCCCACCAGGCTCCCGTTCCTGGGATTCTCCAGGCAAGAACACTGGAGTGGGTTGCCATTTCCTTCTCCAATGCATGAAAGTGAAAAGTGAAAGGGAAGTCGCTCAGTCGTGTCTGACTCTTGGCGACCCCATGGACTGTAGCCTAGCAGGCTCCTCTGTCCATGGGATTTCCCAGGCAAGAGTACTGGAGTGGGGTGCCATTGCCTTCTCCGGACACTCTATGAGCAAGGTGCTATTATGGCATTCATTTCTTAGTTGAGGACAGCGAGAGACTAAGCAGCTTGCCCAAGACACAATACTCAGGAAATAGCAGAATTAGGATTTGAACTCAGGTAATCCAGCTGCCCAGGTGGCAATAGGGCTAGAGAGTCTGCCTGTCAGTGCCAGAGACACAGGAAACATGGGTTCAATCCCTAGGTCAGGCAGATCCCCTGGAGTAGGAAATGGCATCCCACTCCAGTATTTTTACCTGGAAAATTCCACGGGCAGAGAAGCCTGGTGGGCGACAGTCCATGGGGCTGCAAAGAGTCGGACACAAATGAGTGACTGAGCACAGTCTGGCTGCATCTATGGCTCTTAATCTTTATTCTCATCTTCTCTTCAATTTCCATGTGTTTGTTGAATGAATGAAAAATGATTGATCCCTTTTGAGTTCCCCATCTCAATATGTTCGGAAGCAAAACAGTTCTCTTCCAACAGCTTCTTTTTCCCTACATCTGACCTCCTTCAGCTGCTCCTCCAGGGTCTCAGAGAAGCCTGGAGTCTGATTTTCACCTCTCTCCCCCTTAACCCCATTCAGCCTTTCATCACGTCTAGGTGTTTTGTTTTTCCTTGGAAATATCTATCAGATTGTCTGCTTCCTCTCCATTTACAATTGCTCTGCTGTCCTATTCTGGTCCTCAGCCCTTCAGGCTGGATGACCACAGCAGCTTCCAGACTAGTTTCCCTGACTTCACTGCCTTACTTCCTTGGGGCCTTGGGGTTTCCGTGCATTTTTATTTAACCCTCACAACGATCCACGAGCTAAATATTATTATGCACGCTTTATAGATGAGGGACTGAATAACAGAACTCAGGTTCAAACAGGATTTGTCTGGTTCAAAGGACTCTTCCATCTCCAAAAAGACTGGTACTTTAAGCAAGTCACTTAACCTGCAAGAGTCTCAGATTTCTCATTTGTAAAATGGGGATAACAACAGTAATTACCTCCTGAGAGCAACTGAGATAACACTAGCACAGTGCCTGACATACAGGAAGTGCTCAAAGATAGTCAGCAATTAACGTTCACAAACCCCACAGCATATCTAGCATATGAATTTGATAACTGTTCTGACCAAAATACTTTTTGGAAGTGCTTTTGAACCATTTAGCTGAGAAGAAGTTGCCATATCTGGCCCCTCCTTCGTCCCTCAAAAGTTCTTCCTCCTGGGAAGCATCACATGCTGTATGAAAAAATTATCTTACTGGTCACTTCGAGAAAGGTACACAGCAATAGAAAACACAGCCGTCCGGTGGAAAGTGCACAGATTCTCTGATTGCCCTGTTCAGGTTGTATCTCGAAGCCTCTTTGAACTTTTCTCATCTACTAAATGGTAATAATACCTTCCCCCCAAGAATATTGAGATGATGTACATACAGCCTTCAGCGCATTGTTGGATATAGTAAGACCTACATAAAGTTGTGCAATATAGTCAGATAATGTATACGAGCAGGATTTACTGTAAGTGGAGGACGAGATGGATTTCTAAATCAATATGTTTTCAAAATCAAGTATCAAAAGTAGAGGAAAGGTGAAAGAATTATGCAAAGGAGATACTAATGCATACCTAGGACACCCGAATGCCTTTCCCGCGTAGGGACAAGCAGCTCCGGCCCCTGAATCCTGAGGGGCGAGTGGAGAGAATACCCGCCCTCTTCCACCGCCCCCAGAGCCCCGCCTCCAGGGTCGTGTGACAAGGTGCCTAGGACCCGGCAACGAGGGGCGGGGTCGGCTGTGATCACGTGTGGACGGGTGCGGAAGTGGTGCGGCGGATGGCGTTCGTGATTGGCCGAGGCTGAGGAACCTGGGGGCGGAGCCAGGCGGCCGGACGCTCCGGGAGGAGTCGGGGGAGGGTACAGCCGCGGGGCCGGCTTCAGAGTCTGGATTTGGTCGGCAGTGCCCATCGAGTGCTGGACCAGCGGCTGGCCGGTGCACCCCGCCCTGCGCGCGCAGAGGCTTCGGGACCCTCAGGCCGAGGCGCGGGCCGCTACGCGAGGCGGATAGGGTGGGCAGAGGGGAATTTGGAGGGCGCGGGCGCCCTGTGCGCGGAGCAAACGTGAGGCGGCCGGGGGCCGGGACGCCATGTCCATGGAGGACCCCTTCTTTGTGGTGAAAGGGTGAGTGTTGCCGAGGGCTCCACTGGAAGAGGCGGTGGCCGTGCTGCCTGCCCGCACCTCCCCGCCTCTCCTCGTTGTAGGGGGGATGGGAGGCAAGTAGAGGCTGGCGTGGGGACAGTGGGGACGGCTTAGCCTGGAGGGCCATGATCAAGTGTCCGGAGACATCCCTTTCCCTTCCTACCTGAACTTTGAAGCCCACGCCCCCAGTCAAGCCCCTGGGGAGGGGGTCCCCTTTGGCCTGTGCGCTGCCCTACAACTTGTTTGAACGGGAGGAGGGGTTCAGCATTTCTGCAGGTGGGAAGGGAGCTTAGGCGTCCCAGACCAAAATGGGGCTTTAGTGGAGCACGGGGCCCTGCTTCGAAGGGGGAAAAACAGCATCTGGGCAGGAAAAGGGAAATGGCCCTCCTGAGCTTTGTAGTTGGCGTAGACGGGGGTGAGCTCCTATTGTCCATTGAGTTCGGAGCGCTGGCCCCGCAGACTGGTGAGACCACAACATGCCCAGAGGCGTCTGAGCACGTTAGCAGGCTTGGAGGCGGGGGCGCCTGGCTCCGGAAGACGACTCAATTCAGTGGGGGAGTTTTTTCTGAGTAATGGGAGGGGAGGAAAGCAGCCGTTCAAACTCAGTGATGATGTTGGAAGGAAAACAAAATGAAATCAGCCAAACTAAACTTTCCTTAGCTTTCTGTTAGCACTGGGTTTTTCCCACAGTGCTAAAGGAAATGAGCGCTTGCTTTTTAACTCCCTGATTTCATCCAGGCTGTTTGACAGGTTTCCCCCATTTCTTCCTTTGCCTTTCAGACTCGAATAGCCTTAAACTTATTTTTCTCTATGAGCTGTCGTGACTCCATCTTTGCTCAGTTGTTTGCAGATACCCAGAAACTTTAATGGCACTCTGTTACATAGGCTTTGTAGCCATTAAACAAATACAGGGAAGATGGATCCTGTTGTTACAACTGTTGTTTTAAATGTCAAACACGTTAAAAATTTGAGAACTGCAAAGTTCCTGAGAGAGCAGTGCTAATCACCCTAAAGTACTGCTTTGCTTTCAACTAGTTCCTAGCTCCCTATTTCTATTTCTGTAAGGGTAAAAGCTGACCAGTTGCTTGAGGGTGTATGTGATTTTTTTTTTTTAAAGGTTCTTCTAAGAAAATTTAAGTGATACTCTAGGTGAAATACTTTATTATCCATGATACAGTAAGATACATTTATATATATTTTAACATTTCCCTAAAATTTTTTGCCTTTACCTGACTTTAGGTGGGAAAATCTGAGTTTAGATGATTAATAATACATAGATCTCTACCTGGAAAATGTTATTAGAAGAATTGATTTTTTTTAGGGGTTAATTTTTAAATGTGAAAGCTGTGTGTTTTTCCTTTAAACATTCTTAATTCTTAGGTTTCAAAGGTTATGTCTGGCAGTGGAGGCTGTAGATAATCAAAAATTTTTGTTTCATTTTAAAATGGAATTTGTGAAAATGCTAAATTGCTCTGCCATCTTGACTTTTTTTCCTGATAGTACAGTTTGCCAGGGCTTGCTCACTGATTAGATATCACTGCTTTATTGGAACATTGGCCAGGAGTCTTGTTTGACTTGTACATTGTTTTAGCTCATATCTTTAAGATATCAAAACCTTTTGCTATGGAGAAGTAAAATTAACTACATGAGTGTCTCCAGATAATGTGGTGAAATATATGGGGAGCCATGTACCTCTGTTTATTAAAAGTTTTGAAAATACACTCACTGCATGATGTGGAAAAATGAAAGAAGCCTAAATTGTGACCTTTAGCCTAGGAGCTGGTAGTCTAATCTGAGAAACAAGTCACCCAATAATTAAGTAGAAATGACTGGTGGAAATGGTTAAGTGCTGAAGTGAATCCTACAGATGATTAAGTCCCCTAGTAGTTTGGAGAAAGGCATCCCATTAGGAAAGGTTACAATTGGAAAAGCTTTGGACATAGTCGCAGGTCTTGAATTGGGTTTTGAAGATGGGTATCACTTAGGTGATTCAGTCCTGGGTGTCTTTCCTGGACTCATCAAGAAGAGTCTCTAATTGGTCTTCCTGCTTCCAGTCTCTTTCCTCTTGCGTCTGCCTTGGTTTTGTTGGACGAGTGCTCTCCAGAATGCAGTGTGAGCCACACATGCCATTTTACGTTTCCTAGTAGACAAGGAAAGTGAAAAACATGTAAAGTTAATTTTAATGTCATCGATAACCTGATATAGTCAAAATATTTCAACATGTGATAATTATAAAGATTATTAACGAAGACTCTCACCCTTTTTGTGCTGTCTTCAAATCTGGTGTGTGTTTTACGCTTACAGCACATCTCAATTTGGATGCTGAATTTTCATCAGAGACACTTGATCTGTTTTTAGAATTCATTAAACTTACAGTTGAAAAAGTAGATTCACATACCCAAATTGTTCCAAGTATATTTTTAAATTTTTTGGTAAGTGAATTGAGTATCAGGTTTAAATTTTAAATTAATTAAAATTTAAAACTTAGTGCCACAGTCAGGCTGGCATAGTTCGGCAGTCACATGTGGCGTCCATATTGGGCAGGACAGGTGTAGCTCTTCTAGAACCCAAGCAGGAGTTCCCTACTTAACATCATCTAGTGGCTGCCTGTTGTCTGGAGGAAAGTCTCAAGATTTCCTGGCCTTGTGATGCAGCCTTCCTCTACCCTTTGCCTACTGTACCTGCCCAGAGCTCCAGGATCTCCAGACTCAGTACAGTGACTGTGACTATGGGACTGGGTGCTCTGACCCCATATGCATCCAGTCTGCCGGATGCACTCACTCAGCTTTCAGGATTCAAAGTCAGCATCTCCACTGCCTCCAGAAAGTGCCTCCTTGACACCTGTAACACATTATCGCACCTCTTCCTCTGGCTCTCTGTCATTATTACTGTGAGCTCTGAGGGTGGGAACTGTTTGTTTTTCCTGTATGTCCAGCCTGCCACCTTGAATATAGCATAAATGTTGAATAAGTTCTCTTTGGTGGTTGTGGTTGGTAAGGAATGGTGGTTCGTAGATGAGAACACGGCCAGCAAAGGCCCTCAGATGGGCATGGTGTGTTTAGAAATCAAGGAGGGCATCCCAGGTGGAGTAGGAAGTTTATTTGGAGAAGTAATAATAATAATAGCTGACATTTAAAGGATGCCACATCAATGCCAGGTGTTGCAAGCTCAGTAAGCATTTTATAAGAATTACCGCTTTGTAAGAAGAGTTCTATGGTGTGGGTATTAGCCCCATTTAACAGATGAGAGACTGAGCTACCACAGAGGGGTTGAGTTACTTCCCCAGGGTCACAAAGCTAATAGGTGGTAGACCCAGGATTCAACATTCAGCTGTCTAGTTCTCCTCATACTGATAACACTTCACAGAACAGGTAGAATAAAATCAAGAAGAGCTCATCTTGAGGCCATTGGAAGTTTTCAAAGCAGGGAGTTCGGTTCAGTTGCTCATTTGTGTCTGACCCTTTGGGACCCCATGGACTGCAGCACGCCAGGCCTCCCTGTCCATCATGAACTCCCAGAGCTTGCTCAAACTCATGTCCATCGAGTCTGTGATGCCATCCAATCATCTTATCCTCTGTCGTCCCTTCTCTTGCCCTCAATCTTTCCCAGCATCAGGGTATTTTCCAATGAGTCAACTCTTCAGATGAGGTGGCCCAAGTATTGGAGTTCAGCTGCAGCATCAGTCCTTCCAATGAATGAATATTCAGGACTGATATCCTTTAGGGTGGACTGATTTGATCTTGCTGTCTAAGGGACTCTCAAGAGTCTTCTCCAACACCACAGTTTCAAAAGCATCAATTTTTTTGGCACTCAGCGTTTTTGAAACTCAGTGAAACTATGAGCCATGCCGCGTAGGGCCACCCAAGACAGCCAGGTCATGGTGGAGAGTTCTGACAAAATGTGGTCCACTGGAGAAGGGAGTGGCAGACTACTACAGTATTCTTGTCTTGAGAACCCCATGAATAGTTATGAAAAGCAGGGAAATGACATGAAATTAGGGTCCTGAGAATATTGATTTGGTAGTAGTGTTGGGTGCATCTGTGTGAAGAAAGATTAAAAAGGAGACCAGTTAGAAAGCTATTTTAATTTAAATATTCAGTGATCAGTGTCTGAGTGCTTTGTGAGATTTTGATACTGTCGACGTCTTGTTCAGAGCAGAACAGCAGAACATGGGAGAGAACCACCACCGTTGGGCAGCTGGGCTCTTTGGCCCAAATATTCTCAGTGGTATGTTTGCTCCCAGAACTCCTAGCCCTGCTGAATGAACTGAGACCGGCCCTTCACTTGTAGTTTGCCTAGTTGACCCTCTTCATGTGTGTTCTCACTGGGTGAGCTTGATCATTCCCATTGCATCAGGTGGTTCTGTGTACATCCCGCACTCTAGTCACTCTGACCCAACTCTCTCTCAAGTGTTCTTCTGTGTATTTTACTAATTGTTTGACGTCTCCCATGCTATGGGGTGGGTATCTTACCCCCAGTTCTTTGTCAGTTCCTTCCCGCTACCTAAAAATGCCTTCCTCCTGTTCGCCCTGTTCACTCCTGACTCCACACTCTGTATCAGTCCTGTGTCCACTTGGTCACCAGGTCCTCTTAGTGCATCCCCGGGATATCTCTGGAATTCTCTTCCTCTCTGGTTTTGGTTCCTCCGCCCTCATTCATGTCCTTGTCCTCTCCCACCTGGACTCTTATAAGTGGCCTCTTCAGCAAGCTTCATTTGCACTGCTGCCGGATGTGACCTTGGAGACGCAATCAGGTCACAGCTCTGTCCAGAATCCTTCATTCTAAAACACTTACCGAGGGTCTGTTCTCTGTTTGTTTACCAGGGGCGAAAGCTCCAGCAGTGAGCAAATGACTTTCCTGTCCTTATAAAGCTTATATTCTAGGGACAGTTGGTAAACAAGTGGACAAATATACGGTATATCAGGTGGTAGTAGATTCTGTAAGAAAAACAAAGCTAGGTGCAAAGGGAAAGGAAATGCGTGCTCTGCATGTTATTTTTCTTTTTATGTGACTTCCAGAGGCAGTGAGATTTGGTGAAGGAACTGAACTGTGTAAATCAGGCTGATCTAAGGTTGGAATCTCACCTCTATCCATTATTTGATGTAACATGTTCATTATCCTCTCTGAACTTGTTTCTTTAGGTACAAAATTGGCTTAACAATGCCTGCTTTATCGGTTATGAGGATTAAATGAGTTAAGGCATGTATGTTGTCTTGGCACAGTTTGGGGCATCCATCAAGTGCTCAGTAAACATTCTCTTTTAAACGTCTGTTTATGTGTCTCCTTCCAAACAGTCTGCCCTTTCTAAGAGGAAAGACCATGTCTTACTGGTTTTTTGTTTTGTTTTTATTTTGGAGTAACATTTAAAGTAACATATGCTCATTTTAGAAAACGTAGGAAATAAAACTATTTTTTAAAGGATTAAAAATTCATTGAAGGGACTTCCCTGGTGGTCCAGTGGCTAAGACTCTGAAGCTCCCAATACAGGGGGCCTGGGATCAATCCTTGGTCAGGGAACTAGATCCCACATGCTGCAACTCAGAGTTTGAATGCTGAAACTAAAGATCCCGCGTGCCACAACTAAGACCCAGTGCAGCCACGTGCATAAATATTAAAAAAAAAAAATTCATTGAAATGCCATCATCCAGAAATAGTTAAAATTTTGGTGTCTTTCTTATCTGTTTCTGTTAATAGTTTTATGTAATAGTACCCATCAGTTTTTGATCTCTTATCATATATCCGTCACTGTGCTGAGAACCTGCCAGGTGTTGTCGTTTTAATCCTTATGAACTAGGTACTAGTACTATTATTATTGGACTTCCCTGGTGGCTCAGACGGTAAAGCATCTGTCTACAATGCAGGAGACCCGGGTTCGATCCCTGGGTCGGGAAGATCCCCTGGAGAAGGAAATGGCAATCCACTCCAGTACTATTGCCTGGAAAATCCCATGGACAGAGGAGCTTGGTAGGCTACAGTCCATGGGGTCGCAAAGAGTCAGACACGACTGAGCAACTTCACTAGTGACTGTTGTTATTACCATTTTACAAATGAACAAAATTAGTTAAAAAACAACAAACTTCCAAGTTCATAAGCTTGTAATTGGAAAGGCCAGGATTTATATAAATTGGTATTGTTGTTACTATTAATCATGAAGAAATTGGGATCATACTGTCTTACAAACTTTTCATCTGTATATCTGTATATCCTTAGCATGCCTTTGGTGGGGAGGCTTTTTAATGACTGCCTTTGTATTTTGTCATATAAATGTAATATAATTCATCACCTGGGATGACATTTATGATGTTTCTAAATTTCTAATTATTACAATTATTGTAATGATAAGCCCTGCTTGTCACAGGTCTTCATTGCTGTTCCTGATTATTTCCATGGCCTTTATTCCTCTAGCAGAATTGCTGATTCAGTGGGCGAGCACATTTTCAAAGTTTCTGATACATGTTACCAAATTGCCTTCCAGGATACACTCCTCTCCACTCTACAGCCCACTCCACCCTGCAAAATTTGACAGACCCATTTCCCTTGATCCCTTGCCAGTACTGAGATGCTCATTTGAAGAAACCTTGACTAATTTGCTAGGTGAAACACACCATATTTGAATCATGTTTTTTTCATCATTGTGTTCAGTAAAGTCCTACATAGTGTTTGTTGAATGAATGATCCCGTTTTGAGTTTTGGGATCTGTAGTTTTTACCTCTCTTTTGTTTGTAGCTTGTAATCAAAATAAGCCATTAAGAAATTGAGTGGTGGAATATGAGAATATTTTGTACCAAGTGAGCCTCTCCTGTAGGGAAAAGGCATAAATATTGTGTTCCTTTAATATTTTGCTGGTTTGGAGGTTTTGTGTGCCTAAAGGAGGATAGTTTTTATTTCTATGTTCTTGGCTATGGATCCTGTTGAAATAATGGTATAAGTAAGCAGATGAGCAAAACAATCTGTGTTACATTGTCTTATCCTCTATCTCTTGTCTCTGTGTAGAACCTTTTATGAGCTCCTTGAAGGCAAGCATTGTGCACTTTATTCACAATGTTGAGAAAAGTTATCCTTATTTACAGAGTACTGTTATCCAATAAGATTGAATATAAGTCAAGTCTCATTTTCTCCTTTTTGAAAATCCATCAGATGTTTCAGATGTTTCTTTCTTTTTTTTTTTTTTTTTTTTTTTGCCTTGCTGCATAGTTTGTGGGATTTTAGTTCCCCAACCAGGACTGGAACCCACACCCTTGGCAGTGAGAGTGTGGAGTCCTAGGCAACTCCCCAATCAGATGTTTCATTGTAAAAATCACTTTGCAGACATTTGTTACACATTTATTGAATTCCTGATACTCTGTTTGGCTCCTGGTTTGAAGAGCACTGTGCAGCTGTGTGAAGCAGTTTAGGTGATAGACGATAGGGATTGCATGTAAGATTTTGGAACAGAGCTGAGATGCTGTGGAGACGGAAAAGACTCCCCGGGGAATGTTGGTCAGGGACGCTTTCATGAAGCAAGTAGGGCCTTAATCTGAGCCATGGAGGAAGTGTCTGCTTTTCATTTGCAGAGGTGTAAGGACTCTTCCAGATGGGGAAGCGGTGAGCGAAAGTCCAGATCCAGAAATGAGGAAAGGGAGGATGAGAAGAAGAGCTGCCAACTGAAACAGATTTTGTTTCAGTGAGAAATCAGGTTGGAAATTAAAGTTGGCCCCTTTGTGGGGAGGAGGAGGCATGGAATACCCAGTTGAGGAGTTTAAATTTAATGTTTGCTTTTGTAAATTCTTAATGAGGAGGCGGTTTTAGCAGTTGTTAAAACCATGCCACTTGCCTGTGTTCAGACAACTTCTGAGGGCTCAAACCCAGGTCTTCTGATTCACTAAGAAAATAGATTTGTCAGGAGGCTTTGCAAAGATGGGGTTGAAAAGTCTTGTTACTGGAAGGCACCTTGTGCTCTGGGTCAGAAGAACTTGAGATCAGAAGCCAAGAAGTCTGAGCCCCTGTTCTCTTATTTGTTTAATGAATGCAGACTGGTTATTGTGAAAGTTCCTTCTAGATCTAAAATCCAGTGACGCAGCTTAAGTAGAGGTTGTGCAAGGTGAGAAGTAAGAGGAAGAATCAAAGATGATGCTTGTCTAGACAAGTTTCAAATCTTGGAAAACAGTGTCACTAATAACTAGAATGAGGAAGTTAGAGAAGGAACAGTTGTTTTTCTTCTCTCTTTTATTTTGTTGTTTGAATACTTGCTTTTTTGTAGGGAGATTATGATTAGCTTGGTTCTGGGCAAATGGAATGATCCTGGAGACAGCTGAAATATAGGAATTAGTCCTGGGTGACTGGTTAGGGTTGGGATGGCAATTGGGAAGTCATCAGCTTCAAGGGTTCCTTTGAACCTACTAGTGTTGATGAGCACCTAGAAGCTGTAAAAGTACTGCTGAGAAATACTGGGACCAGGTGGAAGAAGAGGAAAGAGAAAATTAGTAGAAACTAAAATGGCACAATATCACAAAAACAAGGAAGTGAGAGTTTCAAGAAAATAGAAAGGCTGTGGTGTCAAGTACACTGAAAACGAGGACGAGTTCAAGTCACCGTGACTGGGACCTGCAGTGTCACTGGGGCAGTAGTACTGTCCCAGGGGAGTGTGGAAGCAGCGGCAGGTTGAGGTCAAAATTGTCTAGAACTGTAGATGATTAAAGGCTTTTATTTATTTATTTATTTTTTGCCTCTAGGAGAATTATTGCAAAAGATATTATGACAGTGAAGTTGAATTTGAAAATGGCAGGAAGGTCAAGGGTCGCAGCTATGTGTTTCCCCTCACAAATGGCTTGAGTGTGAAAGTCAGGCAGTAAAAAGAGCTCCTTTGAGGGGTTGTTGGTGGGACAGGCCGATGGGGTACAGGGTAGGAAAATGATAGGGCTGCAGAGGCTCGCACAGCCTATGTTTTTCAGTTTCATCAGTAGAGTGGAAACCATCTGCCTTCAGTAGCCTCTCAGTGCGTTGGTGAAACAGGGACCCCTGTTTCGTACATACAGGATGACATACACGATGGGTGCTGCTCCAGACATAGGTGCTGCTCCAGACATAGGTGCTGCTCCAGACATAGGTGTTTGCAGCCCGTGGTGTTTTTCCAAAGGTGGCCGTCCAATATCTATCCTGTCCCATTTGCTTTTCTTAAATTGGGAAGCTGGCTTTCTTCTATCAAGCTGGGATCTTCGTTGCTTTTCTTTGAACCCAGGCAGACCTTTGTAACTGCCTTGACTGACAGAATGAGGCAGAAATGACACTGCTCGACTCCTAAGGATTAAGTCACAAAAGACACCCAGTTCAGCTTCCAGTCACATCTTTGTGACTTGGAATACAAGCCCAGCTCTACTGCAGCGCTTATGCGGTGAGACGACGCAGGCACAGAGATGCTGCTGAGGAGTGCCTCCTGCCACGGCCACTCTCCCAGGGAGTCTTTCAGCTGAGGCCCCAGACAGTGTGGAGCAGGAACAAGCCATCCCTTCTGTGTTTGGCACAAATTCCTGACCCAGAGAATCCATGCATGGAAGGCTGAGCACCAAAGAATTGATGCTTTGGAATTGTGGTGTTCAAAAAGACTCTTGAGCGTCCCTTGGACTGCAAGGAGATCCAACCAGTCCATTCTGAAGGAGATCAGCCCTGGGATTTCTTTGGAAGAAATTATGCTAAAGCTGAAACTCCAGTACTTTGGCCACCTCGTGCGAAGTTGACTCATTGGAAAAGACTTTGATGTTGGGAGGGATTGGGGGCAGGGGGAGAAGTGGATGACAGAGGATGAGATGGCTAGATGGCATCACTGACTTGATGGACGTGAATCTGAGTGAACTCCAAGAGTTGGTGATGGACAGGGAGGCCTGGTGTGCTGCAATTCATGGGGTTGCAAAGAGTCGGACACAACTGAGCGACTGAACTGAAGAAATGGTCATTTGTTGTCACTGATTTTGGGGGTCATTGTTATACAACCAGAGTGACTGGAACAGATGCCAGTTCATAGCCTATCAGGATGGTCAAAGAAGAAAGGAGAAATCAAAAGGCTGGTAGAGGCTGCACCTATGATTATCCTGCAGTTGGTTGGCCCAACTGAATGACAGGTTCAGGGAAACTGAAGCTCCCTAATGGCTGAAACACTTCTTCCTCCCATCTTACCAACAAATTTGGTGAGATCCAGCTAAGAAATGATTTTATGGACATCTGGATGCTTTGCCTGAAACCCAGACAAAGGGTTGGCTGGGATGGTGAACTTTTCTCCATGGTGGCACAGACTGGGATGTTGTATTGTCATTCAATCGCTCAGTTATGTCTGACTTTTTGTGACCCCATGGATTGCAGCACACCAGGCTTCCTTGTCTTTCACCATCTCCTGGAGCTTGCTCAAACTCATGTCCATTGAGTCGGTGATGTCATCCAACCATCTCATCCTTTGTTGTCCCTTTCTCCTGCCTTCAATCTTTTCCAGCATCAGGGTCTTTAATGAATCAGTTTTTTGCATCAGGTGGCCAAAGTATTGGAGCTTCAGCTTCATCATCAGTCCTCCCAATGAATATTCAGGATTGGTTTCCTATAGGATTGACTGGTTTGATTTCCTTGCAGTTCAAGGGACTCAAAGAGTTTTCTCCAACACCACAGTTCAAAAGCATCAATTCTTTGGCAGAATGTTGTGTGGTAGGGGCTTAACCAATTAGTGCTGGGCTAGCTTCAAACAAACGGGGACTTCCCTGGTGGTCCAGTGGTTAAGACTTCCAATACAGGGGACAAGGGTTCAATCCCTGGTCAGGGAACTCAGATAACTACATGCCTCATGGTGTGGCCAAAAAGAAAAAAAAAAGACAAACCCCACAGAAGAACTGGGTTGGTTTCGTCCTGCCAGTCTCAACTCTTTTTAAGGAATGGAAGAATCCAGTTTTGAAAGCTTGGATTACTTTTAATTTTGCTTAAAAGATACATTCTTCAAAGACGTGGGCTGTGTTTTCATTTTTGACATTTGCTTGCTGGAAAGAAGCTCTGTGTTACAAGTGGTCCCATGGGCCCTGGTATGACTCACAGTGAAGAGCCTTCATTCTCTTGGTCATAGAAGTTGTTATCCGTGAGGATGTGATGGGGCTCATCATTTTGATGGGCCGTTTGGTGGACAGCAAGGGGAAAAGCCTCTTCCCTGGTATTTCCACGCTGTGACTCTTGTTATCCATGAAATATGTGAGTCAAGACTGACTTCGAAGCATCTGCAGCAGATGCGGAAGTTAGCCATCTCTCTCCTTCAAGGGGCTGAAAGATATCTCCTGGTCAGGAGCTAACCCTGTAATGCCTAGGGAAGCAATTAGCAAGATTTTTGTTGAAATGGTGTCAGACATGATACCCAAAGCTGTCCGTGAGCAGATTGTTACTTACCAAGAAGATAGCTAAGCTGAAGTGAAGTGAGTGAAGTTGCTCAGTCGTGTGCAACCCCATGGACTGTAGCCCGCCAGGCTCCTCTGTCCATGAAATTCTCCAGGCAAGAATACTGGAGTGGGTTGCCCTTTCCTTCTCCAGGGAATCTTCCTGACCCAGGGATCGAACCCGGGTCTCCCGCATTGTGGGCAGACACTTTACAGTCTGAGCCACCAGGGAAGCCTCTGTACCAAGAAGCTGAGCCAAAGAACTCCAGAAATTCAAAGTGTACATGGCCCCTCGTAGAAAGTTCTGAGCACCGGACTTTAATCATTCCCATTATGCACTTGGAAGAAAAACCTGAAAATAGCTGAAACAGACTCAACAGGAGAAAGAGGCAGTATCTTGTGATTTCGACCTTTGCAGAGACCGCGGATGACAGTGGGTCACCGTTGACTAAGGAGTTGGCAGCTGCAGAGCTCCTCGCAGGGTGCAGCATGCTCACAGGGGCGCAGTGTGTGGTGGGCGCTAACCATGAGCAGAGGATGGTGCAAATACATGAGTGGGAATGCACACCAGTTCATGCAGAAACAACCCCTGTACCTTTCCTGAAAAAGCAGGTGAAGAAAGCTCCACCAGCTCTTCTCTATTGAGATCCTCCCAAATACCAAATAGCTGGCCTGGTTGTGTACTCCTGTGTCCTGTTCATCGGTTTACTTGGAATGACAGGTGATTCTGAATATTTAGTCCCAGGTATTTACAAATAGTTCTGAGTTGAGTGGGTTGTATCACTAGTTAGCTTCTTGTACTTCTTACATGTGTCTTGAAACTGTTCAGGAATCCCAAGTTCTTTTGGATATTCTGGTTACCATTAATATTTGGCTTAAAAACAGGTTTTGTTTGTGACACACATTTTCTCTCCATGCTTGCTTTTTCAGGCTAATACTAAGCTGAAGTGATATTAAAAGAAGAAAAATTGGGAGGTGTTATAAACTTTGAGGGACCCTGTTATAGATGCTATTAAGATGGGATTCCTTGACATACTACAGGTTCTCTGGCTTTTCAGATCAGAACCACTGCTGACCATTCCCACCTTTCTGGTCCCTTAAAACACATCTTAGAAAAGTAAAATAAGACTACTTTGACTTTCTTATGTCTGTGCTACTACTTGAAAACTAAAAATGAAACCTCTCTTAAAAAAATAAGAGATTGAGAGTGATACGAGCCAGGTCACTGGCCGGGCCTGTGGGGTTTTGAATGTTATCCTGGGATTGCTTAGTAGCATTTTTCTAATTCCTGCCATTTCTTTCATTTCTTTTTTAGGACATGCTCAAGTTCTTGCATGCTTTAGGACTCTTTGATTTCACTCTCTGTTGCTAGAATTGAATCCACCCACCTGCTCCTCCTTCCCCTCAAGTCTGAGTGATCAGTGTCTTTAAAGTTGTGGTGATGAAAGTATGGCCCTTGGCTCCCAGTGTGGGGGCCACCTCAAGATCCTTTCATAGCAGAGCCCCTTAGCTTCAAATGCTTTTCATGATGCTACTCAGATGTTATTTACTTTTTTTCATCATGTTAACACGTAAACTGATGGTGCAAAAGCAGTGGCAGGTAAAACTGCTTGTGCCTTTTCCTGAATCAATGCAATGGCTCCAAAACTATTCCTCCCTCATGGTGAAAAAGAAATAAGAGAATCATGTTTCCTTCAGATTGTTCTTCATGAAACAGTAAAAGAAATATTAATTTTATCTCATCGATTCCCAATAACACTTTTCCGTTTCTAAAAAAAAAAACTACTTGGTCTCTGTCTCTCTTTCTCTTTTTTGGCTACAGTGTGCACCCCGTGGGATCTTAGTTCCCTAACCAGGAATCGAACCTGGGCCCCTGGTGGAAGTGCAGAGCCCTAACCACTGGACTGCCTAGGAAGTCCCCCCTTTTCCTCACTTTTTTTTGTTTTTTTTTTTTTTTTAGTTCTACCAGTTTATTACTACCAACCTGTCACCCTCCACCCTCATGCACACATGCTTAGTCATGTGACCCCATGGACTGCAGCCTGCCAAGCTCCTTTGTCCAAAGGATTCTGCACGCAAGAATACTGGAGTGGGTTGCCATTTCCTTCTCCATTTTCCTCACTTTTTAAAAGTTATGATTAGCCAACAATAAAACGGACCTTTTTTAGTGTATACTTCTGTGAAATTTGACAAATGCATGTAGTCAGTAACCGCCACCTCCACAAATAAGCTGTAGGACAGATCCATCACCCCTAGAAGTTTCTCTCTGTGCCCCTCCCCCCATGTCCAGCACCTGGCAACTGCTGATCTGTTTTCTCTCCCTATAGTTCTGCCTCCTCCATAATGTTACAGAAATGGAAGCATACATTGTGTGGCCATCTAACTTCTTATACTTTGCATGATACGTTTGGGATTTGTCCTTATTGTTGCATGTAGGCATGGTTTGTTCCTGTTTATTGCTGAGTAGTATTCCATTGTGAAGGTGTACCAGAGTTGTCCATTCCTTGGTTGAAGGACATTTGGCTTGTTTTCAGTTTTTGGCTATTATGACTAAAACCACTGTAAGAATTTGCAGGTTGTTGTGTGAGTGTGTGTGTTTTTGTGTCATCTTGAAGTGGTGTTGTTGAGTCATATGGTAAATGTATGTTTTGTGTGTTTAATTTTAAGAAACGACTATACTGTTTTCCAAAATGGCTGTACAATTTTATGTTCCCACCAGCAATCCATGAGAGTTCCAGTTACTCCACTACCTGGTCAGCACTTGGCATTGTCAGTTGGTTGTGTGAGGCCATTCCAAGTTTGGAGTGGTATCTCATTATGGATTTATTTTGCATTTTTCTAATGACTAATGGTATTGGGCATCATTTCATGTGCTTGCTTGTCACTTGTATGTTATCTCTAGTGAAGTGACTGGGTAGATCTTTTGCCCTCCCCTTTTTTTAAGAAATCAGTTTTCTTTTTTAAAAATTTATTTGGTTATTTTGGAATGTGCTGGGTCTTCATTGTGCCCATTTTTAAAATTGGGTTAAGTTTTGAGAGTTTAATATATATATGTATATTGTAGATACACGTTATTTAATCAGAAGTTGTTTTCACAGTTGTTTTCTCCCGACCTCAGTACACATTTTAATATTCTTTGTGACAGCATGAGAGAGTGTACGGGGCACTTTTGCTGTATTGTAAGATGACTGACTCCACAGGAGGCACTTCTGTGATGCAGTTGCAAGCTGAAATAGCTCACTTTTCCTCCACGGACTCTCATTTTTTCTTTAAAGAATGACTTGCAGACTGGTTATTGAGACTTGCATGTGCTCACAAGGATCAGAATTATCCATTAAAAACCTTGAGATTTTCTCAAAAATGAATGAGGTGATCCTGTCACTTCTTGGAAAACAACTGACAATATTTTTACGGATGATGAAATTAGAGCCTTTTTTAAGAAAAGAGTTTTGGGAAGCTTGATTCAACTTGTATCATGTTACAGATTCCAAATAGTTAAAGTTTTTGTGGTGGGATTGGTGGTGATATTATTGTATGATTTTGGATGTTGTGTAATGAAATGAGTCAGCATTTGGAAGATCTTTGATGCTCGGTAAAATAATACTTTGCAAATGACCAGTACGTGTGGGTAAAAGATTCATTCACTATAGAAGATGGAGCAGTGAGTTGTAATGTATGAGGGTTCACGAGGTCTTTGGTGCAGTTTCAGCTTCCATATTGCCACTAAGCTTTAAGAAACTGCCACTTGTCGAGTTTTCTTAGAGCGACAAAAAAGAATATCCACAGTTATCTGAAAAGATTGTTAAAGTACTCCTCACTTTTCCAACTATATATCTGTATGAGGCTGGATTTCTGTCATACGCTTCAACCAAAATGTATGTAAACAGTCAGTGTAAAAGCAGTTGTAAGAATATTCCTGTCCTACTGTTAAACCAGAGATTAAAGAGATTTGCAAAAATGTGAATCAGTGCCAGTCTTCTCACTAAATATTTTTGTTTTAGAAATTTTTTGCATAATATTAACATACAGTAATTTCGTTGTAATGTTTTATTAATTGGTAAATATTTTAAAATATGTTTGAATTTCTAATATGGTAAGTGACACCAGATAAAGAGCCCACATCAAAATATGTTCTTTGGGGGTCTTCAGTAATTTTGAAAAGTGCAGAAGAGCCCTGAGACTGAAAGTTTATGGATCACTGCTTAAGAGTTTTAATTCCAGCATCATACAGTCTGTTGGTGGTGGAGAATGTGGTATGCTCCAGCCTGAGACTTCTAGTTTTCAAAAAGCAATTCAGAATTCAGATTTCGTTTATAGAACTGGTAATTTTTATGTCCTTTAGAATGAGATGTATCATCTTAGATAACTTTTTAACTCTGCCTTCTATTATCAGAGAAGATATTCAACACAATTCAACACAAACTTCCCTTCACCAAGTACTTCATATTATGGGAAAATGTATGCCCTTTTCTTTACCAGATCAGCCAGAAACCTCAATAAAGAGTAAAAATAGTAGATTTGCATCTCAGTTACTTAGTCCTTCCTCTTTTTGTCTCAGGTAGAGTTTCTCTTTAGCACTGAAAGCCTAGGGCTGATGTGAGAGGAACACTGAGGGGACTTGCTTAACCCACGAACTGGTTGTGAACGTAGTAGGCTGTTCGTGGTAGATTGATTGTGGGCCACATAGCTCAGTGAGTTATTCAGCGGGATCCAGTGTCTGTAATTCTGTATTTAACATTCAGCTTTTTAGTTCTCATCAGTATTCACAGTCCAAGATATTATAAGGTACCTTTCTTCATTTTGTTAGTGCCGTCTCCTCTGACACTTGAAATGTCAGAGGGAACAGGATGCGTGCAGTTCCCTTTTTTAAAGCCATAGGCAACAAGCACACTGATTGAACACCCAGAAGAGTTGGTTAAGAAATCATGGAAGGATCATAACAGATATCTTCGTTTAGGAGCATGAAGGTTATAATCTTTGTACACAAGAGACCATGATTATAAAATGACTCCTTTTTGGCTTTTATACATGGTAGTGTTAGATTATAACATGTAATAGTAGATATTGGCCCAGTGGTGGGGAGAAAGGATTTTAAGACCTTGCGGCTGTATCTGTAATCTAAGAGAAAATAGACCATAGTACTTAATGGCCTAGTCTCACCCCCTGTACTTGAAGCACACTAATCTTCAGTGCAGAGTAGAAAGTACAATAGAGATATTTAAAGCTAATACTGTTGGGGAATCTTCTAAAGAGATTTTGAATTTTAAAATGTCTCAGGTTAAAATACTTACCTTCTAAAAGCCAAGCTGTGTAACAGTAACTCTTCTATCTACCCTTTTTTACCCCCCTTTCACAGCAGTCTTCCTAAGGAAAAGACAGTTGTTTTAGAATCTTCATCTGAATACAAATTACTTTGCACCAACTAGCAGCATGTGTGAATGTTAATGGTCCTTTAGTCAATTTGTATTATAGCTTCTTAGATTGCTTTTAAGTATGGTCTGTTAGAAAAATTAAATTTTGTTCTTTACAAAATTTAAAGGACACCCTGGTGGCTCAGACAGTAAGGAATCCACCTGCCAATGCAGGAGATGCGAGTTTGATCCCTGAGTTGGGAAGATCCCCTGGAGAAAGAAATGGCAACCCACTACAGTATTTTTGCCTGGAAAATCCCACCGACAGAGCAGCCAGAGGTCGCAAAGAATGAAACAACTGAGCGGCTAGCAGTTTGACTTTACGAACAAGCTTGATGTTATAGCTGCTTAAGTGGTGGCTGTTTCATTTTGAAATCAACTGAAAACATAATACTCAGACTGTTATTTTTAAATTTTAAATTTTGATATTTGTCCGTGAAGAGCCTTCTGTAACAACGTAGAAACACTTTGGGGAATGGTGGTTCATTGCTGAGGGTGGGGTCTGATTGTAACGATTAACATAAGTCTTGTGTTAACTTGTTCATAGTAAGTGTTGTCTCATTTCTCTCCTTTCCCTTTACCTGGTTACAGAGAGGTTCAGAAAGCAGTCAACACTGCACAGGGATTGTTTCAGAGATGGACAGAACTCCTCCAGGACCCATCCACAGCCACAAGGGAAGAAATCGACTGGACCACCAACGAGCTGAGGAACAACCTCCGGAGCATAGAGTGGGACCTAGAGGACCTCGACGAAACCATCAATATCCTTTTCTGAGGCATCTGTGCCATGTGAGGCAGACAGACAAATGGACAGGTTTTCCTTCAGATGTCTCAAATACATAGATTAGATGTTGCCTTTTATCATTGATGTCGCTCTTATTTGTACCATGGCACACTTAAAATCATTGCCCAGGAGGCTAAGGTAGAATCATCAAATTCTGCTTCAGTGCATGACAGATTCTACAAGATAGAGGCCGCATAGTGCAGTGGCTTTGAGCTTGGACCCTGTAGTCAGACTGGGTGTTCAAGTCCTGCCTCCGCCAGTTGCTAACTGTGACTCTGGGCACTTTGCTTTTCAGTAGAACGTTAGGTAACAGTTGTACCTAGCTCATACGATTGTTGGACGTTTATCAGGTAAAGAGCTTAGGATGGTGCCTGACCCAGTGAACTTTCTTTTTTGTTGTTGTTGAGTCATGCAGCCTGTGGGATCTTAGTTCTCCAACTAGGGGTCAGACTGTGCCCCTGCATGCCTGCATTGGAAGCTCAAAGTCCTAACCACTGGACTTGCATGAAGTCCCCACAGAGAGCTTCTGTGAATGTTAGCTGTCATTATTTTGAGGAGGTGTATACAGACCAATGTCATACATTGGTAATTAAAGATCAAAAGAAAATCCTACCCCAGACTTTCCTGTTAAGTGCTAGTGAGCATTAGAGAGGCATCTTGTCCCATGAAACTGCACTTACTAAAGCAGATCTATTATGCCAAGTCATGCTATTGATGTTAAGTAAGTTCGCTGATATGATGGATGAACCAGGGAACTGTAAAAGTTGGATTACATGGCCGTTTTTTCAACTGGAAATATTCAATCATAACTTTAGATTGAAGATATGCCATTTGCTGTTCTGAGGCCTGTTTTGTTTTTTGAGTGTAACAAAACATAAAGGAAACCAGATTTTGTCAGGATCAGTCTATAGTCAGCACACAAGTTCATATAGAGTTGACTTGTGGAGTGAATAATTTCTTTTCATCAAAATGACCCTGGGGCACCTTTTAAATTATTAAAAGACAGATGTGTTCTCTAAAACTAGTAGAAGAGAAATACGTGAAGGGGTGGGAACAAAAGCACCCTTACAGGGAGATATGTCCTACCTCGTGATAGGAGGGAAGAGAAAAAGATTGGGGGAGATAGAGAAATTGTGAGATAAGGAGAACAAAAGTTTTAATAGATATTCGTCATTCAGCAAATAGTCATTGAGTGTGCTATGTGCTGGACATCTTGCTAGTTACTGATATTGGATTGATAAGCAAAAGTGTACCAACCCTTGTAGAACTTATGGTGGGGATGGAAGGGGGCTTGGAGGAGGGAGAACAGACATTAGTCACATAACATCACAAGTGCATCCTTACAGATGATAAGAGATGAGTGCAGAGAGCCATGGAGTGACCCAGGGTCAGGGTGAGAAGAGCAGGGAAGCCTCGATTTCTAGATTAAAAAGCAGAGTTAGCATCTTGACAGAAGCGGGATGGCAAATGAAAACAGCTTGCAAAGATGATCTGGAGTCAAAACAGTGGCAGGCGTGTGGAAGAGCCTAGCTCAGCTGTGGCCAGACACCCATGGGTTTGTAGTGAACCCAGGCAGGTCACCTCTGCCTTGGGGCACAAGGACCCTTGTATAGCTGTGGGCAGAGAAAGTTTGAGGATGATCAGTGTAAGTTGACTGTGTGTTCAAAAATTGGGCCAGATTTTATTGCTTACTTGTGAGAGATCTGTGGTTTAACACTGATGTTGGTTGTTAGGTTTTGGCTGATGAAATTGCTTTACCTTGACTTTTTGACCCACGCATAGTTGAAGCAAATCCTAGGAAATTCAACCTTGATGCAACCGAATTGAGTGTAAGAAAAGCCTTCATCACAAGTACTCGGCAGGTTGTCAGGGTAAGGAATGAAATCTTATTGTATTACTTGTACAAGAAAAAGTCGGACCACTCCAAACTCTTTCCCTTAATGTGAACTACTAGGTCAGCTCTGAAACTCCTCCTTAAATGAGTTAAATGACAGTTTCCACATATAATTTCTCTGATAGAAAAGAAATCTGATGTTAGTATCATCAGGCTTATTTCTCAGAGCAAAAATGAGGGAGTAGACTGCTGGCTTTGGGAAGGTTATTGTGTCCTTCCTGTCCATCCGTCTCACTCTTCCAGACCAGTTGTCTTTTTTCCTCTTTATTTCTTAGTATGCTGTGTTGCTAGACAAAAAGAACTGCTATGGTAGAAACCATTTGGTTTCCTGATTGATTGGTAATCACTTTGCATTGTGAAGAGTGCTCTTACTGGGTTTGGATGGCGGCCTCTTCTACCATCTGAATTGCTTCTGGAACTCTTGCAACCCAGTTACTGACATTTCCATATACAACTGCTTGACAGCCTTTCGGGAGTTATCCAGAGCAAGCAAGCAATCATCAGCCCATAAGAAATCAATCCAAGGGGAAAAAATCTTTAGTCTCAGATTATTTAGATATTAACCTATTGTTAAAAAGACCTAAGAGAAAATAGCATGTACGTGAAATATCATTAAGATATGTTTGTATTTTGAAACTATATGGCTAAGCCAGTTGATTAGCATAACTAGATGTAAGAGAACCAGCTGTCTTTAACATATGTACTAGAAAGCAGCTTCCTTGAATAAAAAGACTTGGGATCATACCAGTGCTAACATATGGCTTTTTAAGAGTCATCTTAGGCAGGAACCTTGCTATGTGTTTGCCAAAGACTCCATGTCATGTGATTTCCTTTTGAAATTATTTCAAATGGTAGGTTATCACTGAGCTTTAAAAGATTCTTGTTCCTTGCTTTGCTCGTTAGTTGTCTTTCTGTATCCATATACCTAAAAATTGTTTAGAAATAAACCCATGTTTTAATGGGGCGGTAACCTTTTTGGATCTAGGAGCCTCATCTATGGGTTTCTCTGGTGGCTCAGTTGTAAAGAATCTGCCAACCAGTGCAAGAGACTCAGGAAATGTGGGTTAGATCCCTGGGTTGGGAAGATCCTCTGGAGGAGAAAATGACGACCCACTCATGCATTCTTGCCTGGAAAATCCCATGGACAGAGCAGCCTGGGGGCTACAGTCCATGTGGGGTAGCAGAGACACTACTGAGTGACTGAGCATGCATGTACACCCCATGTGCACAGTGAACATTTGGGTTAGGCATTCCTAGTCCAGAGCCAGTTCAGAGGATATTCTGATAAGGAAGCCCTGTTGTTAGGTGGTATATTGTTTGGTAAGGTAAACAATTTTCGAGTTACTTACTTTATAAATATAGCATGTGCTTTTTAAATTTTTTGTGATAGGTTTTTCTGAAGATGACTTCTGTAGATGTTGATATTTAAATGATGCCTTGCAGTGATGCATATATTCTTTAATCATTATATATATTCTTTCTGCAAGGTAGTACTTATAAGTTCTGCACATTAAAATTCAGAGGTCAATACAGAAAAGTTAAGTGAGTTGGTATAATTGAAAGTGTAATCCAAACTTTATTTTCTAGTATTTGAAAAGCTTTTTAAAGTACATTCTTTGAAATAAGTATTCTAAATCATCTATACTTCACAATATTGCAGAGTCTTTTAGAGTTGAGAGCTAAACTAGACTCAACAGTGTGATCCAACTGAATGTTTTAGAGTTTTTTGTCCTTCTTCTAATTTGAAATGTGTTACTATTTGCCAGTGGTGGGTTAATAGTACCTAACTGATTCAGAAAAAGCAAGAGAGTTC
This sequence comes from Capra hircus, assembly GCF_001704415.2. Classification (NCBI taxonomy): domain Eukaryota; kingdom Metazoa; phylum Chordata; class Mammalia; order Artiodactyla; family Bovidae; genus Capra; species Capra hircus. The sequence continues at coordinate 60,706,336 of NC_030823.1, read as the reverse complement.
CAGAAAAACATCTATTTCTGCTTTATTGGCTATGCCAAAGCCTTTGACTGTGTGGATCACAATAAACTGGAAAATTCTGAAAGAGATGGGAATACCAGACCACCTGACCTGCCTCTTGAGAAATCTGTATGCAGGTCAGGAAGCAACAGTTAGAACTGGACATGGAACAACAGACTGGTTCCAAATAGGAAAAGGAGTACATCAAGGCTATATATTGTCACCCTGCTTATTTAACTTATATGCAGAGTATAGCATGAGAAACACTGGACTGGAAGAAACACAAGCTGGAATCAAGATTGCCGGGAGAAATATCAATCACCTCAGATATGCAGATGCCACCACCCTTACGGCAGAAAGTGAAGAGGAGCTAAAAAGGCTCTTGATGAAAGTGAAAGAGGAGAGTGAAAAAGTTGGCTTAAAGCTCAACATTCAGAAAACGAAGATCATGGCATCTGGTCCCATCACTTCATGGGAAATAGATGGGGAAACAGTGGAAACAGTGTCAGACTTTATTTTGGGGGGCTCCAAAATCACTGCAGATGGTGATTGCAGCCATGAAATGAAAAGATGCTTACTCCTTGGAAGGAAAGTGATGACCAACCTAGATAGTATATTCAAAAGCAGAGACATTACTTTGCTGACTAAGGTCCGTCTAGTCAAGGCTATGGTTTTTCCTGTGATCATGTATGGATGTGAGAGTTGGACTGTGAAGAAGGCTGAGCGCCAAAGAATTGATGCTTTTGAAGTGTGGTGTTGGAGAAGACTCTTGAGAGTCCCTTGGACTGCAAGGAGATCCAACCAGTCCATTCTGAAGGAGATTAGCCCTGGGATTTCTTTGAAAGGAATGATGCTAAAGCTGAAACTGCAGTACTTTGGCCACCTCATGCAAAGAGTCGACTCATTGGAAAAGACTCTGATGCTGGGAGGGATTGGGGGCAAGAGGAGAAGGGGACGACAGAGGATGAGATGGCTGGATGGCATCACGGGCTCGATGGACGTGAGTCTGAGTGAACTCCGGGAGTTGGTGATGGACAGGGAGGCCTGGCGTGCTGCGATTCATGGGCTTGCAAAGAGTCGGACACGACTGAGCAACTGAACTGAACTGAACTGATTTTTTGCTTCTCTGATTTTAATAAATTCTAGTTGAGGTTTTGTGGAAGAAAAGGAAGTGGTAATTGACACTTGATTTTTTTTTTTTTTGAAGCATTGTATTGATTCAGTATTGTTACATTCAACTAGACAATATTTGTATCCAGAGCTCTCTGAGTTCCACTTCAAGGACACTGATAGCCTGGGTTCAGAGAGTTAGCACAAGACCAGGCTCAGATTAGGACTTTGTACACCACAAGTTTATGCAGACTCCTTTGTTACCAGTATCAGTTAGCTTTCATTCAGTTGCTGAACGGAATGCATTTTGATGCATTTGTGCCAATTGTGCTTTCTCCTTTGGGCAGGCAGTGATACGTTATACATTTTTTGTAGCTATCCTGTCTGAAGAACTAAACCTTTCTCTGGGTTTCTTCTCAATTAATGTCCACTGTTTTTGCTTTTTAATAAGCCATTTTTATATAAAAAGTCTTATGTATGTTTTTCCAAGTGTCTCTTTAGTTTGTGCAGTTTTTATTAAGTCTTATCAGCAGTTTTTTTTCTAAAGAAAGCAAAGTGAAGTGAATTCGCTCAGTCGTGTCCAACTCTTTGCGACTCTATGTACTGTTGCCCCTCATGCTCTTCCGTCCATGGGGATTCTCCAGGCAAGAGTACTGGAGTGGGTTGCCATTTCCTTCTCCAGGGGGTCTTCCTGACCCAGGGATCGAACCCAGGTCTCCCACATTGCAGGCAGACTCTACCCTCTTGAGCCACCAGGGAAGCCCAAAGAAAGCAAACATTCATGTTTTTGTGGATATAGCCTTGGTATTTTTGAGGTAATCATTTTTACATTTGTAGAGTTGCCTATATATCAGAGATTTCACATGTGATATATTTGTGTTACGGAGATCTATTGCAGAAGTGACGTTGGGTTAACTTAATAGTGAAAGGTTTTTGCAGTCAGTGGCAAAATAGTGACTAAGAAGTGAGAAGACATGAGTTCTAGGCTCTCCTGAGACCTTAGTAAATTTTCAGCATGGCAAGTCATTTAGCCTCTCTGGATCTTGGTTTTCTGTAACAAGTAAATGATCCTCACTAACAGTCTGCAACTTTTTGAACTTTCAAAGGCAATCAGAACTATAGCACCCTCTCCCGAAAATCCAATCTCTTCAAATCTAAGAATTGTTTATAGTCAGTTATAAGTCATGATAGAAATGGCTTTGGTTAATCAAAAAGAGTGAGGCATACTGTGTCACTACAAATGACGCCGGGATGTGAGTCCTCTGAGTGGGAAGCACTGGGATTTACAGTGTGTTATTCACTCAGCTTGGAAGATGGTGCAAAATGGGAACAGCATACACAGGAAGTTGTTTCATTTATTTGTTGTTTTTTTGACAAGTGATCCATATTTTATAAGTATTAACTGCTTCTTGACTGCTTATTCTAAACTTCTTATATTAGAAAGAAGATGAGTTTTAATTACGTTTTTGGCATGACAGGTGTTACGAAATACTCAAAACTGTTTAGTAATGTAACTTAAAATCCCAAATCCTAATAAGAAGGTGATCTGTGGCATGGTATCTGGCAGTTTTTACCCTGCATAAAGAAAGGACCATCCTGAATGTGAAAGCCACAGCTCTTTGCCGTCTGTGATGCCAAACTCAGGAATCGCACCACACAGCTATTGAGGTCACTGACTATCGGAGCTAACAAACACCCACACATACACACATATTTTATTAAGCGGAAAACTTTAAAATGGGAACTTTTAAATGTGTATTTCATTAAAATAATGCATGCCCATTTTAAGGGCTTCCCAGGTGTTGCTAGTGGTAAAGAACCTGCCTGCTAATGCAGGAGACATGGGTTTGATCCATGGATTGGGAACAGCCCCTGGAGGAGGGCATGGCAACCCACTCCGATATTCCTGCCTGGAAAATCCCATGAACAGAGAAGCCTGGCAGGCTACAGTCCATGGGGTCACCAAGGGCCAGACCCAACTGAAGCGACTGAGCACACGCACACATATGCTTTTAAAGAGAATTAGAAGAATTTTACAAAAAGAAAAAACAGAAAAAGAAACCTAAACTCAAAATACAACGCAAAACCAGAACTTTGTTTTATTTGTACATAGTTGTGATTATACTATTATGTAATCATAAGCGTTTTTAAGTTTTAAAATTAAAAATAATCTGTACTTTTTAAAAAATGCAAATAATTTTGGTGAATAAGAAAGGTGAAAATGTGCCTCGCCTCTGTTCTGTAATTCCACTGTATAAAAATAATCAGTTTTATATATTTTTTCTAGCCATTTCTATAAAATGAAATTGAAAATATTTTTTAAAGAAATGACATTAGTCTGTAATTTTTTTATATGAAAAAATACTGTGGACATAGTTTTCTATCAATACAGATACATGCTGTCTAATAGAAACACTAAAGTACAAGCTGTCTTTAATTTTCTAGTGGTCATATTTAAAAAATAAAAAGAAACCAGTAGGGAGAAGGGGGCAACAGAGGATGAGATGGTTGGATAGCATCACCAGCTCAATGGACGTGCTGCTGTTGCTAAGTCACTTCAGTCGTGTCCGACTCTGTGCGACCCCATAGACAGCAGCCCATCAGGCTCCGCTGTCCCTGGGATTTTCCAGGCAAGAACACTGGAGTGGGTTGCCATTTCCTTCCCCAGTGCTTGAAAGTGAAGTCGCTCAGTTGTGTCCGACTCTTAGCAACCCCATGGACTGCAGCCTACCAGGCTCCTCCGTCCATGGGATTTTCCAGGCAAGAGTACTGGAGTGGGGTGCCATTGCCTTCTCTGTCAGTGGATATAAGTTTGAGCAAAACTCCAGGAGATAGTGAAGGACAGGGAAGCCTGCTGTGCCGCAGTCTATGAGATCACAAAGAATCAGACACAATTTACCGAATGAACAACAAACTTAATATATTTTATTTAAATTAGTATACCCAGAAGACTGTTATTTAAACATGTAATCAATATAAAAATAATTGAGATTTCTATAAAGTTTAAAAAATTTTTTTACTAAAACTTACAAATTTGGCATATATTTTATATTTAAGCATATCTCAATTCAGAAGTGAACTTTTCATTGGGGATACTTCATCTGTATTTAGAGTTTATAAAACTTACAGTTGAAAAGGTTGATTTACTGGAAAATACCCAGATTTTCCAGACATATGTGAAAGTTTTCCAGTAACTAAATTTAAATCTAAATTAATTAAAATTAAGTCAAAAGTTTAATTCCTCCGTTGTACTAACTCCATTTGACATGCTCAGTGCATAACCGTAGTTGGCTGACGGCTATTGGACAGAGTAGATTTAGAGTATTCTTTTTCATAGTTGCATACTTTATTAATCCCCCACAATGACCCTATAAAATACTATCTTATATAGAAGAAATAAACACTTTGAAAAATTGAGTAATTTGTCCAACCTTGCATAATTATTAAAAAGCATAACTAAGCTTGAACCCAGGTCTTTGACATGAGAGGCTATGCTCTCTTCTCTAACCTGCTTCTATTACGATTTGTTTGATCATTGACCCTGTTGGTACATATTTATGTGATTAATTTTTGGCAATTACAAACCATACTTCAGAAACTATCTCTGTGAGCGTATCCTGGATATTTAAGTACTAAAAAGTTCAATGAAAATGCCCATTTTAAACACAGATAAATATTTTCAAAGTATCGAGACCTTATCAATGATATTTCTTAATAGCAAACTGCATATTCTGTATTTCCTAATACCTTAGGCAACACTAAGTAGTGTTCATCTTTTTCATCTCTCCCACTCTAACCAGGAAAAATATTTCTTAGCTTGTACTTCTTTGATTATTAATGCGTTAGTACATCTTTTCATGTTTGAGCATTTGTATTTTTCTGTGAATTGTTCACTGAACTCTCTTCCTAAGTGTAATATCTGATACATGATATTACATTGTATGGGTTTGCTATCAGTTACTATTCTCTTGCTTGGATATGATGCTTATTTATTCTTTCACATTATAATTAAAACTGCGATATACATCTTTGTATATCTGTTTTGGTATGTATTTTATATTATTTCCTTAAAGTAAATCCTATTAGAATTACTAGGTCAAGGCAGTGGATATTTGTTACAAATATCAAAACTGCTAATACAAAATGCCAGATTTATTTTCAGAGGGTTGGTTTGCCTTCTAGCCATTGTTCAGGAGCAATAGTTCTTTTTTTTTTTAACATTTTAATTATATAACAGTATAGAAAAGTATATACACCCCACGTATACAGCTTGAAGAATTTATAAACTGATCACAGCCATGGAAGCAACACCTGGAAGCATTCCGGAACATTCCCAGCAACCCCCAGAAATCCTCGTGTGTACCATTACTTCCCCCTCACTGTCTTACCTTCTAAGAGCAAAAATGCATTCTACAGATAATGTTCAGAGTTCAACTAGAACTTCAAAGTTACTTTTCCCATACAGGTGTGCTGCTATTTTTATTATGCAAGTAATATTCAATAGGGCGCTTCCTTGGTGGCTCAGATGGTAGAGAATCTGCCTGCAATGTAAGAGACCCGGGTTCCTCCCATGGGTTAGGAAGATCCCCTGGAGGAGGGCATGGCAACCCACTCCAGTATTCTTGCCTGGAGGATCCCATGGCCAGAGGAGCCTGGCAGGCTACAGTCCATGGGGTCACAAAGACTCGGACATGACTGAGTGACTAACACACACAGTGTTCAGTACTTTTAAAAGGTTATTATAAAGTGTATTGAATGTGGTTTTTTAAATATGTTTTTACTTATTTATTGTGTTGGGTTTTAGTTCCACCATGCAGGATCTTTCGCTGGGGCACATGGACACTAGTCGCGCTGTGCAGGCTCAGTAGTTGGAGTGCGCAGGCTCAGTAGCTCCAGGGTATATGGGATCCCAGTTCCCGGACCAGAGATTGAACTCACACCCCCTGCATTGCTGGACCACCATGGAAGTCCCCCTAAATGCATTTCTCAAAAGCGTACATCACCCTAGCCAGTGAGCAATTCTGATACTTGCTTTGTGTCATTATTGACATACACTAAATAAGTGAGATTATACTATTCATATTGTTTGATTGAAAATCAGAATGTCATCTTAAACTCTAATTGATAATTAGAAAAGGAATCCTGCAGTCCAGGAGGTAATAGCATACTGGTCTCCTTTGAAGGCGTCTAGAATTTGTGTGGATCAGAGCCTGTCAAACAGCTTCTCGTCTGGGAGACCTGTTCCTTAAAGTCTCATTTAGTAAGTAGTTCTGAGTAGGGGCTAGGGACCTGCATTTTTAATAATACCTCAGGTGACTGACTCAGGTAAATCTCAAACATTCAAGAAATATGGCTTATATCACCATTTCTCTTATTTTAAGTATGCCAGTGTCTGGATCTTTATGGTGAATACTTTTTTTTACTAAGTAAATTTTTTCTCTGTTTCTATGGGTGGCATTCTTTTTTTTTTTTTTTTTTCTTTTGAGGTTTGTGAACAGATTAACTTAGGTAAAGATTCCTAGAATTTATGGGTTAACTGAGCACCCTCAGATGCCCTACTTACTTGCCCAATATCACGTCCAAGGGCTCCTGTGCCCTCCTGTTGAAGGCTCCCACTGTCAGGGCACTTCTTTCCCATCCTGGACAGCCCTTGAATGTGTGACAGTAAGATGATCTCTTCACTTCTGCTCTGCTCAATTGCCAGCATTTTTCCCAATGAATAACCAGAGTGATCTTTTACAACATGACCCGGAATACTCCACAGCCCTTCTCAAAATACTTTAAGGCTTCCCATTGCCTTAGAACAGGGGCCTGCACTCTGTGGCCCATGAGATCTAAGAATGGTTTTACATTTATTTTTAAAGGGTGGTTTAAAAAAAACAAAACATGACAAAGGCTGAATATTTAACATCTACTTCTTTACAGGGCTAGTGTGCCAATCACTGCCTCTGTATAAGCTCTAAGCACCTTGATGGCCCTTGCCTGTTTTGGTCGCCCGTGTCCAGCTCCCAGCACGCAATGGCTCCTTCAGCAGCGAGTCTCCTCAAAAGCTAAACCGTTGATTGAGCCATTTTGCCTGCAGGCTTTTGAGCTTGCTGTTTACTTTGCCTGGAATTCTCTGGCTTTGGGCTTGTTCTAGGCCCTCAGGTCTCGATCAGATATCATCGCTGTCTTTCTAGAGTGGTGCTCACCCACTGGATTGCAGCCCCATTGACTCCCTTCTTTCCAGAATGGTCGTCACCTTGTTGAAGTGTGTGTGTGTGATTGCCATTTGCTGCTGCTTGTCTACCGTGACGTGAGCTCTGTCAGGCAGGGGCCCTGTCCGTATCATCACTGCTGTGTGTGGGCACGCAGCAGTCAGTATCTGCTGAAGGAGGGACCGGGCACACTGAAGGTTGCAGCGAGGTGGTTATCAAACTTCCCATAGGAGGAATCAGGAAAGCTGTGGCACCCTCATCTACCTGTCCCTTGTCACGCGTCCTGCAAGAAGTTTGTAAAAGCCTAATACGTCAACGTTTGCACCTCTAAAGTAGCCTATGAGCCAACAGAAAAGAATATTTTGGCATCCTTTTTTTTTTTTTTTAAAGAAAACTTACAGTAATCGTGTACTTAGCTGGAATATTTTAAGGTGTATTGGGTTGTAGTTACATATGCAGCTGATGGCTCATATTTAATAAGATGTTTTGCAATAGATTAAGTAATGGGTACATTCTTTTTTCTTTCCATACAAAATTTTTTTTATACCACTCAAGAAAATACTCGTGTTAGAAATAGTCCATATGTCCCATGAATCCAACTCAGAAATAAAGTGACCAGTTCATCACTATTTGAAAGTATTCTCTGGTGTTTAATGGTAAGTATACTTTAAAGTATGCATTTTTTTTTAACATGTATTATACTTTAAGATGGGCTTCCCGTGTAGCTCAGCTGGTGAAGAATCCGCCTGCTCTGCAGGAGACCCCAGTTTGATTCCTGGGTCAGGAAGTTCCCCTGGTGAGGGGATAGGCTATCCACTCCAGCATTCTTGGGCTTCCCTAGTGGCTCCAATGGTAAAGAATCCCCCTGCAATGTGGGAAAGCTGGATTCGATCCCCTGGGTTGGGAAGATCTCCTGGTGGAGGGCATGGCAACCCATGGGCAGAGGAGCCTGGTGGGCTACAGTGTGTGGGGTCGCAGAGAGTCAGACACAACAGAGACTAAGCACAGCATATACTTGAAGATACGAGCACTGAACACAAGCTTTTGTGTGTATACCCAGGATTGCCATTTACTGGCTGTGTGACCTTGAGAAAGTATCTGAATCTTCTTAGATCTTAGTCTTGTCAACTGTAAAATGAAGGTAACACCAGCTTCATAGGGTCATTGTGGATGGATCACATAGTGATCTTATGTGTGTGTGTTTAACAGGGTTTTGGCTGTGGTAGGTACCCAGAAAATACTTTCTCTTTCCTCATATTTAAATTTAGTATCCAGGTTACCTCTTTTTAAGGGGATGTCCTTCTCTTTATTTCCTTTATTTTTGAGACTGAAAATAGAAGGCAAAAAATACTGTCTTTTTGTTTAAAAAGTTAATATTGAATTATGTATATTTTGCTAATGTGCAGAATGTTAACCACAGTTTTGTTTAAGGATGTTCATTTGTTTTCTGGTCTTCTGCTTATCTTGTTAGGACATGAAGGATCAGATGTCAGCTTCATCTGTGCAGGCATTAGCTGAGAGGAAAAATAGACAGGTGAGTAAACGTTGGAATATACAGTATCACAGAAAATACACAGATACGTGGCCTTGACAAATTCTGACATCCATGTATCATGTCTTCAAGCAGAAGACCTTGGTGCTGAGCCCATAGTGAGGGCAGCAGCCTCCCCCCTCCCCCGCCACACCCTCTGGTTCTCGCCTCTGGGCTCCCGTTGCACGCTCTGTGTACCTCATAGCCCTTGCCACAAGCCATTTATTCTGCACCTGTGGAGCACGTTCTGTGTGCCAGGTGCTTTGTTAAGAGCTGTAATTGCTTGCTTGCTTGTCATTTTCTCTGCTGGACCTCAAGCTTCTTTGTGAGTAGGGAGGGATTGTGTCATGGTGTTTCTCTTCTGTTTTTTTAGATTTCTAGCTGCCCATGTGTAGGATGCTCTAGACATTTAATGACTGAAACTTTACATAAAGTAGTTGAAGAAACTTAAATATGTGTTGAATCTTTCACTGTTTCATGTATCTTTTTATTTCTTTTTTGATGTGAGGTCCAGTTTTTGTAAGTTATTACAAATAAATTATGAAACCTAATAAATTTCAGAAACCAAAGCCCAGATACTGACACATCAAAAATAAAAGCTACAAGACACTCAGTCCTTGAATTTAGTCAGCTGATAATTGAAGAACAGCTCACCATTTTTAATTAACTAGGAATCAGTAGTTTATGATACACTCTTCACTTTATACCTGTAGGTATTTCTTGACCCACTTAAAGGGAAGAGGACTCTCTGAATATCTTCTAGCTTAATTTTCCTGTTTTCTTTCCCCACATGCCACTTTCCAAGTCACTGTTGGTTTTTTTCCCCATCCACCCAACAGTGCAGACAGGAAAAGATGTTAGCTAGCCATCCCATCTGGCGCTGACTCTTGGAAAAGCCAGTGAACTAACATAAATAAAACGTACATTTATGCAGAGGCTTCCTGACTGTGGCTGGGAATTTTGTTTCAGGCGATGAGTGAAATATCTTCGGGCTTCCCAGGTGGCTTAGTGGTAAAGAATTCACCTGCCAATGCAGAAGACTTGGGTTTGATCCCTGGGACGGGAAGACCCCCTAGGAAATGGTAACCCACTCCAGTATTCTTGCCTGGGAAATCCCATGGACAGAGGAGCCTGGTGGGCTAGTCCATGTGGTCGCAAGAGTCGGACACAACTTAGCAACTACACTACAACAAAATGTCTTCGAGTCACAGGCATTCAAGGAATGGAAGGTGGACAGAGTCCACCTCACGGCTGTTTCCAGCACCGGGTGCTGGGCTGATCCTCGCAAAGCCAAGGCCTCCTGCTTTGGCAGCTATACTTGGGCTGGTCCCCAGTGCTCTGGGCCCTCTCTCCATCTTCTTTCTCACTAACCAACTCCTGGAGGTCAGACCAAGGGGATCTCGACAGCTTCACGGGTAACTCTTAACAGCATGCCATATGCCTACCCAAGTGTAGACCATGGATAAGCTAGGAAAAAATAGCCATGACTGTGGCCCCAGGAGCTCTGGTTCTCTATCCATAGCCTAATGATGCACTGTAGACTTTTTCTGACCTTGAAAAAATTGTTACTAGGCCCCAGTATCCACCATAGACTCATTAGAGTCTTTGCATCAAAACGAGCAGGATCCTTTCAATCTTAACAGCTCTATGACCAGGTGGAGCAGAAGCATCCCCCCAGAACGTTATGTCTGCTCTACACCAGAGACAGTCACCATTCAGACTCTTGACTAAGGCTCTGGGCTGTGGAAGTTCTCAGGCATCCTGGTCCTCTTCTCATATCTGCCCCAGAACTCAACATACATCCTGAACTTCCCTGAATGTAGCCTCTGAAATGTGGCCATTTGGCCAAATTCATGTCTGAAAGTCAGGCAAGGCTAGTGTGGCTATTGAGGGGCTTTGCAGACAGAGAACCAAGGAATCAGGTAGACTTTTAACAGTTCCAGAGCTAAAGGGTACCTGGTAAGAAGTTTTGGCAGCTCTACAAGATAGAAGAATCCTCGCCACTAGCTTGGTCCAGTTCTTTGGTTAAAAAGGCTTGTGGGGATCCCAGGCAGGGTCAGCTTACATTCCTGGCTGGCCTCTTCAGTGAAGGAAAACATTCCCAAACTTAACCTTTTCTGACTACAGAATTCCTCAAATTCATACTAGGAAACCCAGCCCTGGCATCTGGGGGCCCGGGTGGAGCCAACCCTGACATCAGGGCCAACCCTTGCTTGGGTTATCAGGGTCAGGCCCCCACTGTGGCCGTGCTCCCTGCTGAAGCAACCCCTGATCCATCTGGGAAACCTCTAGCCTTTTAGTTCAGCTGAAGGGCATTGGGATTCATCTGTGGGTCACACTGAGCAGACACTGGTGGTTCTTGTGCCTTCACTGCATGAGGGACTATGACTTAGTTTCTTGTCACTTTAGGGAACTATCTCCTCCCTCCTCTGAACACCAAAAATTTCCTTGCTCATACTTAAATAGAAAGGACTCTAGATGTCTGGAATCAGTTAGACTTGGACCTTCAACAGGTCTCCAGTGAAATTCCAAGGGTGCTAGGAAGAGCTGGTCCTGTGAGAACAAGTGCTTTACGATCCACAAAGCAGTGCACAGAGGGGCTTTAAGATTGCTTTAAAGTTGACTCTCACTTGCATTTTTAATGGGACAGAGCTCTTTTGTGAGTCCATAGAAAGTGCCCTTCATGGCATTCTCTGATTTGTACTCCGCAGGCACCAACCTGCACCAATCCATAAAAAGCTGATCCCTGGAAAGACAGCTCATGAGCAGTGGGAGGACTCTTCATATCATGGTGATGGGGCCCTTGTTTAGTGAGAGTAATGGTTTGTCCCTCCTGCCCTGCTGCCCCTGGCCCCGCTTTCACAGGCCCTGCTAGGAGACAGTGGCGGACAGAACTGGAGCGCTGGAACGTCGGATAAATACGGGCGCCTCGACCGGGAGCTTCAGTTGGCCAACTCCCATTTCATCGAGGAGCAGCAGGCACAGCAGCAGGTACCTGAGTGCAGGACGGGGAGGTGGGAGGCCCAGCACTACCCTCCCCACTGCTCTGCCAGCCAGGGCCCTGTTGCTAATGACAGGCAGGAGGGGCCAGAGCTAGCCCCACAGCTGCCGGAGTCTACCTGTGTGAAGGTTGCTTACATAAAGGGTGTTTAAGACACCCTTCAGAGCATGACAGTTTCAAGAGAACCAAGCTTGATTAGACCTCTTAGGACAAGCAGACCAGACACCCACAACTGACAGAGAAGGCCATTGATTTAAAAGCACAGCAGCTTCTTCCCCAGCCTCCACTTCTGTACTCAGCTTTTTGTTCATTTCAACAAAGGCACTTTGAGAAAAATTGAGTCCTTGTTTTTTCATTGAAAATGGTTGTTGGTTCCATTAGACGTAAAAAATCATTGCTTGGTGGAGGTTAAGGGGTAGAAGGAAAGGTTGATTACATTTGTGTGGTTGCTTTTGATTTGTATTAATTAAAGGAAGCTAATAGTAAAGTGTCTGGGGATTTGAGCATTACCACCCCATCAAAACTATTAGTTCTTAAATACTGTGTTTTATATATACGTGTTGATCTTTTTCCATTAGCACATCAGCTTAACCATTTGTCTACTTAAATTGCCATTAACCAAGCGAACTTTTTTTTTTCAATGAAAAGTGAGGCTACTGCAGCACAATTAAAAGTAACTTGTGCTCAGAAGTTGCCTGCAAGGTAGCTTACTGCCGCAGAGCCTCCTCGCACGTGTCCTTGAGGAGGGAGCAAAGGACTCTGTGTGTGTAGTTTTCCCATGTCCAGAGACCTGTCAGACTTTCTCTTACAGTTAAGTTGTGGCCAGCTGTTGCCAATTGAGACCCTGACCCTGGCAGCGGGCTTCCTCTTCCCAAGCATCCCCACGTGTCCGTGGTCACTGCACAGGTGCTTTTGGCCATTGTCTGTCCCTTGCTGGACTTCAGCCAACCAGGGTAAATCTCTCTGGGTGGTTTCAAGCCCCGCTGACTGTTTCACAAGTTGGATCAGCAGGGGATATCAGTAGCTTGACAGCCCAGCCTTTTGAGCAGCGTGTTCTCTGAGGCGGACGGTCTGGTCCTTTGATTTCTGGGCTTTGCTTCTGAATGTGAATTGTCCCGAGTTGGCAAAGAAGCTAGCAGCTGCTCGAGTGCTGGGCTTGGAACCAGGTAAGATGGATTTTAATTGCTTATTTCCCATTTCTCTGGCACCAGCTGATCGTGGAACAGCAGGATGAGCAGTTGGAGCTGGTCTCTGGCAGCATCGGAGTGCTGAAGAACATGTCCCAGCGCATCGGAGGGGAGCTGGAGGAGCAGGCCGTGTGAGTACTGGGATGCCCCTCTTGCCGCAGAGAGGTGAAGGAAAGAGCCATCTTAGGAGACCCCTGAAGAGCCTGCCGATTACATGGCTAGTAAAGCCGAAAGCTGTTTTGTTTCTAGCTGCATCTTCACTCTGTTTTACAGATTAGCCTCTCCAAAAAAGGCAAATCCGTCAGATACAATTTTCAAGAAGGTTTAGGCAAAGTTATTAGTATTTTTAAACATCTGCAAAAGAGGTACCAATTCCTCTGAACAGCTGACTTCAAGTGTTGCTGTGAATAGGAATGTGAAACTGTTAGGGCTGTGTAAGCTCCATGGAGGTTTTTTGTCCCAAAGAGGATAGAACATGGGCTAACTTAACTTCATCATTGCATGCCCTTCCTGCTGTATTAAATGGAACTTTTTGCTCTGTATCTTAAATTTTGATTTTTGGGGGGGGAGTACAAGTTTAATTCCAACTAATAAAAAAATCTTCTCCTACAGTGAAAAAGTCTTCTAGAAAAAAGCACAGGAAAAACATCTGGATTCGTTTTTCCTTAAGAACAATCTCTCTTTGCACTCCTAAAGTATGACACCAAAACCAGAATTCTTAAAATATGCTACCTTTACCATTTCACAAAATATTTTTTCTGGGGAAAAAAAAAATCTAGTAGGATATTTCAGAAACTCTCCTACCTTGATTTTCTGTTTAACCGTATGGATTCATTTCTTACAAATTCAAACTGGACATCTTGTTCTCCTGGGAGGCCTCAGGGTGGTCCACAAAGCAGCCAAGAGAAATAGACAGGGTTTCTGCCATCAAGGGTTCACTGCTCACTGAGTGGAACGGATATTACAGAAATGGTGCAAGTCATGAAGGGTAACAGAAGTGGAGGGCTGCCAGTGGGGGGAGTGCGTAGTGCCTTGAGGGCCCTAACAGCCTGAACTGGAGACCTGACTCAGTCTAAACTCCCTGAGAAGAGAAGAGAGGTTTAACTGGGACTGAAGAATAAGTAGAAGGTACTAGGTGGGGTGGGAGGAAAGGATGAGGGGAGGATCTCCTGGAAGGAAGAGTCCTTGTAACGATTTAGAGGTGATATGTGCACTCAGCAGAGAGGTTTAGTGTGTCTAGAGCACGGGGGTTGAGAGGGAGGTTACAGGAGTCAAGTCAGGGAGGCAGAGAACAGATCAGGGAAGGCCCCAGAAGCTACGGTAAGGAGTTAGGACTTGTCATTCAAAGGGCAATGGGAGACACGACCCCAGGGAAGGTTGTATTAGTAATGCCATGATCAGGTTTATGTTTGGGGGAGATCTGTCCATCTGTGGTTTTGATGGTGAACCACAGTGGAAAAGACTGGAAGCAGGGAGGCCACGTAGGAAGGTGGCAGAACAGGAGCTTAGGCATGCAGCTTAATTTGTCTGAAATGCATTCTTACCCTAAAATTCACTATGCGGATGGGAAAGAACTAATTATTTGAGCAGTTACATTGGCTGGGTAGATGATAGAGCCTGGCAGACTTCCAGATAAAGATGGTGAACTGAACACAACCTCTTTATCTCCGTTCCTACTCTGAAGTCCACTAGAACAGTAACAGAGGTTTTAATTTGTATTTAATGGCATAAAATCTATGGGGACATAGAGCTTGGAATAAGAAACAGTGACCTTAACATTTTAGCTCCTGGAAAGCAGAAAGATGAATGGTGCCCAACTCAACAGACCTGAGAAAACGGGGTCCTCGGTGAGCAGAGGGGAGAGCCCAGAGCAGTGTGATTGAGGCCCCGGACCCCCAGCTGGGAAGAGCATGTACTCACTGGTGACAGTGGGAATCCTGGATGTCGACCTTATCCAACCAGGACACAGTTCTGTTGGAAGGAGGGAAGGAGGAAAAGAAATGGGAAGGATGCAGAGGTGGGGAATGGAATGGAAGGGGGCTAAGCCCTAGGCTTTCACTGTGCAGAGTCAGTGGGATCCGGACACTGAGCCGCCAGCATGTAGCTTCAAAAACTGGAAAATACACCCAGAGAATAGTGGAGGGGCTGAAAGCGGTGGCCCTCGGGGATGGCGGACAACTGTGGTTTTTTTACAAAAGGACTGATTGGCTCTACAAACTATGTATGTATGTAACTCTAATAAAAATAGGTAAATTAAAAGGAAAAAGTGGGTCTTGCACTTAGACCTGTGCTGTCCAGTACAGTAGCCACCAGCCCCCACATGGCCATTGAGTACATGAAATGTGGCCAGTCTAGACTAAGAAGGGCCCTGGGTATAAATGCCCACCAAGTTCTGAAGGCCTTAGTGTGAAAAAATATAAAATTGCATATTGAAATGATAGTTTTTTTTAGGTATATTGGGCTAAATAAAACAGGTTATTAAAATTAACTTCAGCTCCCTTTTTTAAAATGCGGCCACTGAAAAATATTAAGTGGCATGTGAGACTCACATTGTATTTCTTTTGGACAGCACAGAGCTAGGCTAGAAACCTGGTTCTTTTCATTTTGTTGTCCTTTAGTCACTAAGTCGTATCTAACTCTCTTTTGACCCCAAGAGCTGTAGCCCTCCATGCTCCTCTGTCCATGGCATTTCCCAGGCAAGAATCCTGGAGTGGATTGCCATTCCTTCTCCAGGGGGATCTTCCTGGATCAGGGATCGAACCTGCATCTCCTACATTGGTAGACAGGTTCCTTACCACTGAGCCACCTAAGAAACTTGGTTAGTGCGTGGTTAATGCGTGTCCTTGGCCTGGAGGTTGGATGACTTACCCGTTTTTGTCTTGAGTAAGAAAGGTCTTACACAGTACACAGAGGTAGCTCTTGTTTATCAGCATTTGCCCTGTGTGGATAGGTCTGCCAGCTGCAGGGCCAAGATGCTACCGGAATCTAAAATGAGCTAAAAAATGTTTTAATTTGAAAATTCAGGTAAGGGACAAAGGCTTGTTGGTGTAGTTGCCAACATGGGGGTCATTTAATGACTTAATGAGGAGTTGGCTGCCTGAATCCTGCAGGGCTCTCAGGTGCCTCCTGTGGGCCCAGACCCAAACCGGGAATGCTCGCTGCCCTTGGTGCTGCCAGAGGAGCGAATAAAGCCTTGTCAGTAAGCCCTCTGGTTACTAATTAGTATGTCATATTCTAGCCTCAGCATAATCATACATTAATCCAAAGTTGAATAGTTTGGAATGCTTAGTAATTTATGAAATAAACACTGGTGGTATGAGTATTGTGGTGTTTTCTTTCCTAGCCACACCTTAGGCAACAAGCAGTGTGAGCCTCAGGGAGCTGGTTCTCTGTGCATGTAGACGAGGCGCACGGAGTCCAGTCCTGAGGCTGCCTGGCTTTATGGTAAAGCACGGGGTGGCTTAAAGCAGATGATGATGTGATCAAAGTACATTTCTTAACTCACGCTACTGTGAAGTGCTTTGTGTGGGGCTTCCCTGGTGGCTCAGACAGTACAGAATCTGCCTGCAGTGCAGGAGACTAGTGTTTGATCCCTAAGTTGGGAAGATCCCCTGGAGAAGGGAGTGGCAACCCACTCCAGTATTCTTGCCTGGGGAATTCCATGGACAGAGGAGCCTGGGGGGCTACAGTCCATGGGGTCCCAGAGAGTCAGACATGACTGAGCAACAAACGCTTTGACTTTTATGGGAACCCTGTTGATAGGATCGCCTGCTTTTACAGATAAGGGTCCCTTGTCCAAAGTACCAAGTGGCAAAGCCTGGTTGTCTGATTCACACAGCCTTCTTTCTGCTACACTGCACTGCAGCTGAGTTTGTATTATTGTATGTTCAGGTCCCTGTTGGCCTTGGCTGCAGTTCTGCAGTCTAGAAAGCTCTAAAAAAATTCACAGCAAGCTCTTGTTACAGAGGAACCTGACTTGAACTGACTGCAGCCATGAATCCTCATAGTTTTCTTTGCAGAAATATTAGCTCGGGTGTTTGAAGACAGCCCCAGACTCTGCTGGGGGTGTTGGCTAATACACAGTGTATGTAACTGACTACTTTTTCAGATTTCCAAAATTCCGAAATCAAAAACAGATATGTCCCAAGGATAAAAAGATTGGGGGCTCTGAATCCCAATGTTGTCTGTTTGGTGATTGCGAAGACTGAGGCGCAGATCCCAGGAATTTAGCTCCAT
The DNA here is from genome assembly GCF_001704415.2 of Capra hircus. NCBI lineage: Eukaryota > Metazoa > Chordata > Mammalia > Artiodactyla > Bovidae > Capra > Capra hircus. The sequence continues at coordinate 60,689,077 of NC_030823.1, read as the reverse complement.
GGGCACTGTGTCTGGAGCGGTGCTGAGCAGCCGCCTCCTGTGTCTGCTTGTCCTTCTAGTATGCTGGATGATTTCTCTCACGAGTTGGAGAGCACTCAGTCTCGACTGGACAATGTGATGAAGAAACTTGCAAAAGTATCGCACATGACCAGCGGTATGTATGTGCTTTGAAGCTCCAGAATTCTTACTTAATTCGAGAGACACAGTCTAGGGGGTGTCTCATGGGTGCGCTTGTTCAGATCCCTTTCCTGTGGCACATTTTTGCTAGACTTTGGGGTCAGGAGATGGAAGACTAGCACACACAGGCCTGGTCTTCGGCTTGTGGCCTTCACCTGGGAAGAGCCTCGTGGTCCCCACCATGCGAGGCTGGTGCTGACGTTTCTTCTGGTGGAGTAACTTTCTTTGCACTTACAAAATCGTTCATTTTCCTTTTTTCCTATTTCTTTGCCAAAAGAGGGAATTGGTTTCCCAATTCCCAACTAGTAAGAGCTAGTTACTGTTTCTCCTGCACTGACTTTTCACTGAAGGAAAAACCTCTACATTTCAGAAGAGGATAGCCTTGCAGATCTCATTTAAACTGTTTTTATTTGAATCCGTAGTGAACTATTCCAGCAAATTTGTACCAGGCAGGGGATGAAGAAGTAACTTTTTTCAAATTACTGTGTAGGAAAATGTGTACCAGTGACTATTTTTTGTTACTACAACCTATCTTCTCTAAGAGAAATGACATCTTTTTAAATCAGAGAAAATAGAGTATCTTTTTTTCCTCTATTTGGTGGGAGACTCTGGGTGAAGGAAGGGACTGAGGCATCCTTCAAGGTCACCTAAGTGCTCTTGAACCAGAGCAACCCCTCCCCCATCAGAACATCCCCTGTGTCTTGACACCTTTCTTCAGTTGATTTCCTCTTGTTACATCTGTATGACAGAATCTAACAGTCCACTCTTGCCTTTTGAGGCAAAATTTAAATACAAGTGTATATTTGCTTTTCAGCTGTTTAACTCATAGTCAAGTTACATAAGACTTCTCTTGGGCTCTGTTTCTTTTATATATAAAAAAATAGGATGATGCCTACCTCTCAAGGTCATCAATAATAATTAGTGTACAGATGTTTAATAGTGTCTCTCATGTATTAGTACATAGTAAGTGTTTGTTTAAAAAAAAAAAGGGGGGCGGTAAGACAGGCAGAAGATGGCCCTGGGGGGCCAAGGACCTGTTACACTTAAGACAAAGGGAAGCTCCTAGACTGGTTCCCTTCCTTCTCTCTAGGGGCAGATACGCTTCATGCTTCTAGTAGGCTCTTCATTGCCTGCGGCAGGCCCCAGCTCACTTCATCTTCCACACATCTAAAGGGAGTTTTGTGAAGTCCTCTCCCCGCTTACCTCTGTTCTCTCTTCTTCCACCCCTTCCCTCTTTTTTTCTCCTTTAAAGGAAAAAAAAAAAGCTTTTTACTGCAGTATTATATAACCAGTTTCAACCAGGTCTTTCACTAGTGTCTGTATTAGTGGCAAAGTCAAGTGGCTGCTTCAGCACCGGTTTGGTGGAGAAGACAGTGTAATGAAGACGCACTGCGTCCTTGTCTCCAGCATTCTGGGAGTAATTTAGAAAAGAACTTGAATTGTGATCAGCCGCTCCGTGTGTATAAACAGCACTGAAGTCTGCTCACGCTGTCTTCTACTTTTTCTCCCCCCAAAAAAGTTTGGGGAGCAAGTAAGAACTTGAGGTATGTCCTGCCATACCTCAAGAAGGAGAGCCAGGGAACAGAGCATTTACGCTGAAAGGCCCCTGGGTTTGGACAGCTTGCCTGTGGCCTTCATTGTAATATCTGCTCCCCAAAGAGAGCGAGCACAGGGCCTCCTCCTTGGCTGTGCTGGCTTTGATTTGATGACGGGGCCGTTTGGTGTTTGTCTCTGTTCTTCGTAACTTTTGGGAAAGTTCACTGCTTTTTGATCAAGCCTCCATATAAAGAAAGAGTATCAGGACACACTGCGTGTGATTAGGCAGTTAGTGAACGCCCGCGTTTCACAGGCCTGCAGAGGCGAGACCCCTGCCCTTCCCGAGGCTGGCTGCTTTCCTGGCAGAAATCTGCCAGGGTGCCATACTTACTTTTTTGAATGACCCAAGAGAGACACTGGTCTTGTCATTCTCCTACCCCAAAGAAGTATGTTGTTTTGAGTGGATACCCAGGTTTTCTTCCCCTCACTTTCCAAAATTCTGTTGTTGGTCTTTTCTCTTTAGGGGAGGAGACTGTTGAGAGCTGGAAAATCCTGTAGAGGCCCCTTTGGGGTTCCGCGCCCCACCCCTCCCCGCCACCTGACTTTCTGAGACAGGTCCAAGCTTGCAAAAAGGCTGGTTAGGACCTTTCACTTGGGGTCACAAAAACCCTTGTGGTTAGTACCCACCCCTTCTGGGGAGAAGTCTGCCAGGGTAACACAGCTCCCTGGGGTCACCCAGTTCACACTTCATAGAAGCAACTTACCACTTCAAAGGAAAGTGGATTTAAAAGCACATTCCTGGATTGTGCTGGCTTGTGTGCTCTTTGATGAAAACCCCTGTTTAGTGCAGTTGCAGAAGAGAAAGTGATTGGAGGTGGGAGGAGGGCTGGGTAGAGGCTGATGGGAAGCTGGTTCACTGTTGGAAGTTCAGGTCTAAAATGGCAGGATGCCTTGGCCAAGGCAGCTAGGAGGTATTTACCTTGACTGTATCATCCTAGAAGAATATAGATTAATCACTTTAATGAGAGGATTTTTAAACTGTTGTAAACATTTTTAAGTAGATGAAAGAAGGCTAGATACTTGAGTTTTCTGGACCATTGAAAGGATAGTTAAACAGGTGAATACTGTTATCTGGAGTAGGCAGACTCACCCTCCCCACGCCCTTTGGACTAGTCCTGTCTCAGAAAGGAATAGGTGGACTTGAGGTCTTGATCTTAATCCCACTTGCTTAAGTGAGTTTCTGGCGTGTGTGACGGAGAGCACAGTGAGCCACTGGAAAGGTACTTGCTTTACTTACTGTTGGTTGGTAGCGGTTCTGTTGACCGGTTCTAAGACTTTGCTGTCTGCGACATTTCCTTTAGTTATATGACTTTCTTTCTTTTATGGACCTAGCATTGCTTTGTGTAAAGTTTCGTGGTCTATTTCCCTAGATTCAGACCTTTTTACAATGTAATTCTCAATAGTAGTGTTGTGCTAAAATTTTTCAAATAAACTTTTGATGAATTGGTAGACATACCTTTTTACTTCTACTTAAACAGAACTCTTCCTTCTAGCAGCTGATCTCCAGTGTCACAGGCTATATCTCAGCTTGACCTTTTGTGCAGAATGGCAGGGGTCCTCTGCGGGGAGCCGGCTTGCTCTTCCTACATCTGCCCAAGCAAAGGGCGCATCCTGAGGAGGACAGCATCCTGTGCCAAGTGTGGGCCCACAGAGTGTGCGAACACTCGTGTTGCGTGGTCCTCCGGCAGCCCTGTGAGTTAGGGGCGCTCAGCAAGGACTGTGGGGGCCCTGCTCTCGTCCGTCCCTCGGGCCCACCGTGCTCTGGGGTCACTTAGATGGGCTCTGGCCACTTTGTTTGCTGTGCCTGTTCTAAACTGTGAGTAGGGCAGAAAGCTTCAGAAAAGACACTTTGACTTAGAGATGTTCATGTCAGTTGCTTTAATACTGGTTAAAGCGATCTTTCTTGCCCAGGATGGTGCGAAGCCCATCACACACCCATGATACTACAGCTTGCTTTTTCAGCTTTTTGTTTCCTGAAGTGACCACCAGCAGCTTTTGTCTCCTTTCTGTCCTCCCATCGTGCTCCTTGAGAAAAGACCATGATTATTGTTTAGTTAAATGATGTGACTTTGGTGGGAGATTAAAGCGGATGAGCTTTGACGTATAACACCAATGCCAACACCTTTTCCAGGGATGTGATAACTGCCAGCAGAAAGCTGCAGCCGGTAGGTCTTAAGAGACCCGTTACACAAAGCCAGTACTTCTTACGAGGCTGACTTCTGGGGTATGGGCAGGCCAGGAATAGCAGCAGTCGAGTGCCAGGTGCCCAGGCAGATTCAGGCCTCTCTTTGCCATCATTTGCCCATTCTGTGCCCTTTCCGTGCCCAGGTGTTGCCTTAACTGTCCTGTAACCGTGTCCTGGGGAATGTCGGGTCGTGGGAGAGCTGACTCTCGTGTCCTGCCTTCCAGATCGGCGCCAGTGGTGTGCCATCGTGGTCCTCTTCGTGGTCCTGCTCATTGTGCTGATCCTCTTCTTAGCGCTGTGACGGCGGGGCCCCGGCTCGCTTCCTGCTGCACACACACCCCGGGGGACAGGGAGAAGCAGCGCGCAGCGACCCGCTCCTTGCGACCCTCTCCTGGAAGCACAGCCTGAGCTGACTTTTCTCTCCATGACCCCACCGTGGAGGCAGCACCTCCAGCCCAGTGTGGGGAGGGCCGGTGGGCAGAGGAAGTCAACAACTACACTCTCCCGGCTCCCCGGCTCCCATTCTGAGGACAGCTGGCCTTGCTTTGCACCCCCGGAACTCACTCCCCCTGGAGGGCCTTGGAGGAATCCAGAAAACTTCGCGGACTCGGCTCACGTTGGCTGACGCTCATTCCATCCGTCTTTGGCAGCTCTTTTCTCCCGTTCAGACCCTTCGCCTCTCAGACGGCTGGCGCTGGCCACTGCAGAAACACCCATGCGGGGTGTGGGTGCCTGGATAGGTCTCGCATCCTGTCGAGGCAGTGCTGTCTCACCCCTGAGAGCTGGTGGTTAGTGGGGACAGAGAGCTCAGAAGTACTTTGTGACAGAAGATGCAGTGATTGGTTTTGCAGGGGTAAGTGCTAGGGTGAAAGTGCTTCTCTAGGCGCTGTTTTTTGTGGTAGGAATAACCAGTGGAAAAGATTGAAAAGCTCTGGGCTTTGGGGCTGCTGGCAGCTTGTGGCTTGAATTAAAGGGAGGACGGAGCAGCAGGGCACAGCTGTGGAGGGCGGGTGAGGTCGCCAGGGTCAGGCCCTTGCTGGATTCGTGCCACTTTCCTACAGCCACCATCCCAGAGGGGCAACTTGCATTCCTAGGAGGACCCTGAAATGAGCAGCTCAGCGGCTCATGTGAGTGGCCTGAGGTCCCAGGGTGGCGTCCACGGCAATTCTTTTATTCCAGCAGCACTCTGCCTTGAGGGCTGGGAGTGGTCAGTACGTTAATGACATTTATTAAAAACCATAATGTCAAAAAAGGTTAGTTCTGGACCAGATTTTTCTTACCCTGTAATTGCAAGGATGGGAAGGTGAACACGGTTCATTTTTCCCTAAGACGATGTGGTTTATCATCCATTCAAATAACTGAGCCCTTCCGGATTTAAATGACAGATGCTTTCATTGGGTTTTAGTTGCTGACTCTGCTGAGACACTATACACTCCAAGCTTCTGGTGACTTTTAAAATGCCTCCAGTGTACATGTGTATATATTTTTATAACTTCCCTGATGAAAACCTAGGATTGAAGTAGCAGCTGAGCCGAGAGCCAGCGTGTGGCGGTGGCGGCTGCTGATCCCTCCCCACCATCTCCCTCTGCACTTGTGAAGCAACATCTGGGCGGAATTCTGGCTTCGACTCCCGTCTCCTCATCTTTCGGGGTCCATTCCTCAGCACACTTAACTTTTTTTCCCCCTTGTTTTGTTTGTATCTTGGTTTTTTGTTTGTGTTGAGCTTCTGTTTTCCCTTTTGTGTGTGTGTGATTTGCAATGATGTGCTTGCCCAGCTAACTCTTGAATTGCACTTTGGAATAAATTCTCATAACAATTTTTTTTAAAGAAGGGTATTTTCTCATGTTTAGGATCATGGTAGGTCAGGAAATCTGCCTGTGGATGAGAAGCTGAAAGCAGGTTTATAAAATTAAAAGGGTGGTTGACATCCACGTTTACACTCCACTCTACTTGATATGTAAGTTATTTCTTTTCAAATTAGGGGAAAAAGTGATTTTTTACAAATGGCTTCAGATGTAGGGTACTAGATTACTTCTCCAAGTTTTGAGCTTGTTAAAATAGTGTCCTACAAGCCAAAGACACAGCTGGTCCTTAAAATGTCTTTGTTAAACATCCATGTGGACCTTGTCTCAGTACTGTGATCCCCACCTTCCATGTTACACAAAGCAGCCAGCTTCTTGATGAATTACATGATTCCCCTGTTTAAACGCCACGCTGTTCTCCGGGTGTTATCAGATTGACGATGTCCTTCGAAACTGACATCATGTCTGCAGGGCCTGTTGGGAACACACTGGTCATTAGTAAGGTTCTCCCCAGGCTTCAGGGACCAAGTTTTGTGATGCTGAGGCTTAACTACTAACTGTTTGGGGATGTTGAGAGTTGGCGAACTTGCTCATTTAAGGTGTTTGCTAAACTGTGGCTGTTGCAGGCCAGACTGAAGAGGAAACTGTTTAGAAAGTTTACTTAAAATCCAGGCAACGCAGCATTCTCCCTTTCTGACCTTGGAGGTGTTCTCTGATAGGCCACCTCTTAATGTGTTTGTCGGAGCCACACAGCCCCAGGTGACCTGATCCTGGGTCTGACCCTGGCTGTTGTATATCAGGACTGGGCAGTCACTGCAGACCAATGTTCATTTGAAGGCTCTCCAGTGAAATTCCAGACTGTGGCAGACAGAGCATGCCAGGGGCTTAGATTCATCTCTAAGGATAAATGTTTCCTCATCAGTGACCTAATGCTGTGAGTTCCTTGCAGTGGTCTGCTGACCCTGAGCGGAATGGAGGGTGGAGCAGATGCCCACGATACCTCCATGAGGCTTAAAGGCACTTCCTATAGCCATGGGGCCTTTCCCCTCCTCAGCATGTACTTCAGCCATACTCGTCATTGCTAAGAAACCTGGCAGGATATGATGGATAACAGAAAGAGCTCAATTTCTGTTTACTGGGAGAACATTTTACTGATCAATTGGTTGGGCAGGGTGGTTGGAATGGGGGAATGAACCACTGAGAGAACTCGCCAGAGCAGGAATCCAGCTGGGAAACCGAACACCTTTAGTGTTTAGTCCTGGTTTTTTATCTTGTCTTTGTGTGAACTGTGAAAAATCACAAACGCGCTCTGTATGCTGCTACCGCGTGGCAATTGGATGTCACAGCATGTGTGTTACATGAGGCTCTTGACGCCAGAGCTGGGGGAAAAGCTTGGTAACTTGCCCATTATTCTCTGCTTTTAGCCAGAGTTAGACAGACTGATGGGTCTGGTAGCCAACAACTTGGCAACTTCCACTCCTTCTCACCTCGTGAGATTAAGGGCTGCGAAGAGAAATGCAGTCTTAACTCCAGCAGAAATCTGTCTCTGTGAAGTGTTCTACCTTCTGTAAGTGAAAGTGGCGGAGCCAAGATTTTTCTTTTGGTTATTTCCCTGGCTGTCAAGTGAGACCATTACCACCTTTCTCGAGAATTCATAGCATCCGAAGATCTAAAACCAACTGATAAATACGAGTTGCTTTTCCACGCTGGAATTTGGACCATTTGGTGTTACCTTGTACACAGGACAAATTTGTAAACAAAATTCGGACTGTCTAGAAAGCTAAAGTTCTAAAATATGGAACACAGTACTGCCAGTGCTCCCTCTTTGTCGTCCTCTCACTGGCATTTCCCCGCCTTCCAGGTTTTTTAAGAAAAAAAAATTTTTTTTAAAGACTGTTGTTTGTCTATCAAGTGCAGAGAGCAGGTGAAGCCACAGGGCCCGCAGTCAGGCAGCCCCATGCCCAAGCACAGGGCGCGAGTATGGGGCCCAGGGTAGGACCCTGCAGCCTCCCCCTCCCAGCCTTTACGTCTGTGGGGTGAGCAGGGGGCACTCCCTGGCAGGAGGAGGTAGCCTTTCTGCCCCATCTGGTTACCTGTACCCAGCTCCCAGCCTGTGCTGAAACCAAGGAGCTCCTTTGGTCTGCCTGGTAACACTCAAAGGGACACTGCCGACCGCTATCAGCTGTCGAGTCCAGAAACCCAGGAAAGTTCTGAGTCAAGAGAACAACCCTCAGAGACCAGAACAGCCCTGCTGTGAACCTGGAGGCCAAAGCTCCCAACTAGCCGACTTCTGGGGTGTTAGCATCCTTAACAGTAGACTCAGAAGGACTTTGTCACTTAGCTCAGTCCTCTTGTTTTCAGAGATGACACACTTTCAGCTCCCTCAGCAGACATGGGGGTCACTGGGTGGGTTGCACTCCAGACCTGGCACCAGGGAGCCCACCCACTCTCTGGGACAGGCTGACCTCAGTGGCAGGACGTAGGCTCGTAGCGACCTGTGCTCCCCGCTGAGCCCAGCCACTTGACATCTTCTGCTTTTGGATGGACACGAGGCTCTGAATGTTACAGTGGCGCTCTGGCCGTGTTGCTGCAATGTCCGTGGGTTGGAAGTTCTCTGTTAGGTAATATCACCGTCTCTTTATTAGGGCAGACACTTGGGGAGGTGAGAAAGGACGGACCAGAACTTGGCTTCCCTCTGATCCAAGCTAGCGTGTTGGAGCTCTTTCCTTCACACGTGCCCCGTGCCCAGAAGTGCGCTTCCCCGAGGCCGTGCCGAGGCGACCTGTGCCTCGGCAGCATCCAGGCGCCTGCCGTGCTGCTTGGGCTGCACGCGAGCGTTTCACGGTCCTGACCCTTTGGGAGAAAGTGTATTTTGCCTTTTTTCTTTTTTTCTTAAAAGTTACAACTTATCCAACATGAAGCCACTTGATTGTCCAGGAGGGTATTAGAAACAAGACCACCCAGCTTCGCTGTCCGCAGACCGGAGCGCGCAGGCTTGTTCCCTGGCGGCAGCCCAGCGCCCTGCTCTAGCCCAGCTTTCTGGCAGCCCCGGGGTTGGGACCAAGTCAGGGAGGTTCTTTTCCTGCTCTGCAGAAAGGAGGTTTTGGCTGAGACGGCTACTGAATGGGAATTGTGACCCCACGGTTAGTCGGTTCCGGGACAGGCAGCCGTCCTAATTCTCAGGAAAACAGTGTGAGTGCACCCTGTTGTCTGTGCGGGGCGAGGGGAGGCCAGGCAGGTGTCCCACTAATAAGGCACTGGAACTGCTTGTGAGCATCACGCAATGACGTCCTGACTGACCCGGGCTGGGAGAACGCCCAGGGTGGGGCCCGCCTGGAAACCAGGAGAGGGCTGAAGCAAGCAAGCTGTAAATGATGATGGATTCGGGTTTCGTAAGTGGAAATATGCTTCCACTGGCTCACTTGTAATCAGAAATTAGTGTAATTAAAAGTTGTGTAATTCGTGGCAATGCTCAGCAGGACTAAACCATTGTTTTTTTCTTTCAAGGATAAATAACCTTAGAGCATTTTATTTTCAATTAGCTAGAAGGTACAAATGAAAAGAGGTGAGATCAGTGATTAGAAATGCAAAAGCCGTGGTGATTTCCAGATGGTGCTTCTGCCCCAGCTCTGTCACCCCAGGAGAACAGTGTCAGAGCCCTGGGGCCAGCAGTTCTAGCCTCCCTGTAGGTAGGTCTCGCTTCCTCTACACAGTAGCTCAGCAAAGTGTGGAGTGGGACCAGCGACAGTTGCATCCTCTGGGGACTTGCTCGAAATGCAGGTTCTCGGGTCCCACCCCAGACCTCCAGACTTGGATGGGGCCCATGGGCTGTTTATCAAGCCCTCCAGGGGATTCTGATGCCCGCCCAAGTTTGAGAACCACTGCTCCCTGCATTGTGGAATTTAGGCTACAGTAAACCACCCCTGTTGTAAAATAAACAGCTTCATGGCCTTGATTGTAATCCTGACATTAAAATTTGTTGACACAATAAACTTGAAAACTTTTGAAAAATACTTGTGTTTAAAAAAGCCTCCACTAGCCATCCTTAAAAGTGATATTTTTACACCCAGAAGTTTATCAGTAAATAATGTTTCTTACTTCTACTCTTGAAATCACGTTACAACTGTACAAAGAATACTGTTCAGTATTAAAGAGAAATGGAGAGACCATGAACTTTGTCCTGGTTTTTTATTTGGTTGGTTTTTATTTTTAGTTCTTTTCAGACCGAAACAGCTGCCTCCCCTCCTCCTGCTCGCACTAATAAACATGGGCATGCACATATGTCTGGGGTGGGAAAGTTTGTGGCTGGTGTGAGATGTGAGTTCTAAATTGTTTTCTCTGGCTAAGTTATATATGAATTCTTAAACCCCCAGCCGGCCATACTATGCATTCACAATATCATACAGCACAGTTTCAGTTGGGATGAGGCACCTGGGGGTCAGAGAGACTAGAACACAAAGGAATTGAGTCCCCGGCTTGCCCTTTACTGAAGTGTTGGCATACAAAAATATTGCCCATGCCAGCTGGTAGTCAGAAGAGCTTGCCTTGAGCTCTGTGGGACAAGGTCGGGCTATGTGAGCTCATTCAGGACGGGGTCTTCACTTCTTTTGCCATCATCGTCCTCAGATTGAGCACGTTCTGTGTATGTGCCAGGCACTGTTCTAGTACGTTCTGTTAACGCATCTAGTACTGGAAATGCCTATGTGAACTGGAGAAATTTCCTCATTTAGCCTTACCTCAAATCCACACCTAAGGAAACTCAGACACGAGGAGTCTCAAGGTCCATCCACAGCTGGCGAGGGGCAGAGCTGTGAACCGTGTCCCCCGCACCTCGCTTGGAAATCGGCCCAGCAGTGCTTCCCAAGTCCTCAGCCTCATGACCCCCTGACCTGATAGCTAGAAGGGGCAGAGGCGAGTCAACATTCAGCCTCACTAGAGGAGTGCCTGCTTATTGAGAATTTCAGTAACTTTCCAGGGGAGGAAATGGTTCTTCGTATCTCCTGATAAAAGCCGATCACCTCCCCACACCTCGGGACAACATGGACCCCATGGCGTGGACCAAGGGGAGACGCACATCCCCACGGCTGAGAGGTCCTCTTCCCCCAGCACCTTGGCCCTACTCCCAGCTCTGCTGTTGTTCCAGAGGTCCCACTGGCTGCAAGTCTTACACAAAGCTCACACTGGGAATGTTAAAAGGCAACGCTAGAGGCACAAACGGAACCCCCAGGAAGGGCAGACCCATCTGTGCCACCACGATGTCTTCACTGTCGAGGACACATTTCGAATGTGTGCCCCATCCTCGGAATGTCCAGGGTGCCCATTGTCTGGGAACAGGGTGCTGGCAGTCAGAACTCAGCAGTGGCCCCTGTTTGGTACCGGCAGAGCCCGAGCACAAACATCCCCACCAGCGCCTCTCAGGGAGGGAGTGATGGGCTCCAGAAGTCGCCCTGCCCTGGGACGTGGGCTCCCAAAGCCAGCCTCTCTGACCTCTGCAGGGCTGCTTCCTCCCTCCCAGTCTCTGTCCACCCGGATGAGCACCATTAAATGGCTCTGTCTCCATTCACAAAAGCTCACCAGATTGGGCAGCCTTCGGGAAGGATCATCAACTCTTCCAGGAAAGCAAATTGCCAAAAATTTTTTATCTCATTAGTAGCTAATCAAGCTAATACTTTTGGCCAATATTTGATGATAATCTGGTACGCCAGCAGATCTTTGACCAAGGCCTGAGGGACTGTTTCTGTTTATTCTCACAACCCCATGAGGGAAATACTGTTGAGGCCCATTGTAATGTCTGAACTGTGGCATGGAGCAATTACAAATCTTCCCCAAGATTACAACCAGTGTATGATAGAATGGGAACCAAGTTCTGACGGATGGTGCAGCCCTTCTGAAGAGTCACTATCTAGGTTTCGGGTGGCGAGCAGATGTTTCTCTCGCCAAGCCATTGTTCTAACGGGAGAAACAGGTAAAGCTGAGGACAGGAAGAAGGCTCAAATAAATAACTTGCCGCACGAGTAAGCAGCAGGTGAAAGCACTGGACTGCAAGTGCCGAAGATGGCAATGATGGACACCAGCCACCTTGAACTTGACCATAACTCAAACCCTATAAGCCTGCTGTAGAGTTCAAGAAATCTGGTCAAGGACCTCAGGCAGGTCAGCCTTGCTGATAAAATGTTCTGGAGCTTTTGTTCCTTTGGCTGGAAATGTGTAGAAAAAAATAGGTGAGCCACGCTCATTATATAAACTCAGAAAAGCCTGGAGACAGGCTGAGGAGCACAGGATGAGAAAGCTGTGGCATCCAAAGGTCACCGTGAGCCCCATGGCTGCCAGCGCTCCTTGTTCCTGAGACAACACTGAGCTGGGAGGAAAGCTGCCTCTCCTGGGAAGCCTTTCTGCTCACCAGGTGCAATGGGGCCACCTGCCTGGGGCTACCACCGTAGCCCCTGGCACACTGGTTTGTCTCTAAGCACAGCTGTAGCTGCTTTCACCCTGGGCATCCCAAGGACAGGGAAGGCCTCTACCCGGTACCCGGCATCGGGCCAGACCCCTAAGGGCAGCTTCACACTGTGAGTCGGGGCCTGAGTCCAGATTGCAGAAGGGCAAGACAAAGCCAGGCCCAGCAGGCAGCTGGGCATCCACCGGAGAGCCCGGATACCCTCCAGGCCTGGCAGGACAGCTGTTAAGGCCTGGCTCTGTGGGCAGAGTGTCAGAGCCAATTGCAGCAGCCCCTTCCTCGGTGCCCAGCACTGCGACCTGGCCAAACCCCAGCCTAAGAGAGCTGGGCAGAGCTGCCTGCCAAGGAAGGCTGTTGCCATTTTCAAGCAGGTGCTCTGGCTGTCTAGGAGAAAGGGAAACTTCAGATAGCATGACGGAGAGGGAGGGAAGGAAGAGGATCAGGTGACGGCCTGGGGTGGGAAATGGGCAGATGAACCAGGGAAGTCCAGTTGTTGCCAGGTAAGTTTGGTGGAGGATAAACAAGCAGTTCCATGGGGGAAAGAAAAGCAAGGAAGAGCCCTTGAGATGAGATTCTACAGGAGTTAAGCAGAGGGGGCCATAGTCAGCATGCAGGGGTTGAAACTGAGCAGGACCCAGTGGGGCTCCTGGACATGGAAGCCTTTCTGTCCCCCTTTTCTTGTTTGTAAGGAACAGACTCCAGCCTCCATGCCCTTCCCTGAATTCCAAAGGGCAGACTCGAATAGCTGCTAATCAGGGAAGAAATGGAAGAGAGACAAAGGAGAAACAGTCAAGAAACAGTTGTGCAGCCTTGCAGCAGGGTCCTGGTTCCTTCTCAAGGAAGGGATACACATAACAGTATCTTTGGCTAAGTGTGTTAGTCACTCAGTCATGTCTGACTCTGTGATCTCATGGACTGTTGCTTGCCAGGCTCCTTTGTCCTTGCAATTCTCCAGGCAAGAGTACTGGAATGGGTAGCCAATCCCTTCTCTGGAGGATCTTTTTGACCCAGGGATCAAACCTGGGTCTCCTGCACTGCAGGTGGATCCTTTACTGACTAGGTGACCAGGGAAGCCCACTTTGACTAAAACTCCCAACAAATGAAAGAAGTTAGCATTCTTCATTCCAGAGAAGGCCACCTGAGGCCGGATTGAAGGAACCAGAGAAGCTCATCCTGAGATTACCTGGGACCAGATTAAAGGAGTTCAGGCCCTGGACACACCCTAGTCTTATCAGCAATCCCACCCTTGAACCATTACTATAAAACTCAGCACCAGATCCTTCCAGGTTGGCACACACAGTTTTCAAAGAAAGAAGTCTGCTGTGTCTCCCATTGCTTGGCAAAGCAATAAAGCTATTCTTTTCTCAGTTCAGTTCGGTCGCTCAGTTGTGTCTGACTCTTTGTGACCCCCTGGACTGCAGCATTCTTTTCTACGTCACCCAAAATTCTGTCTCCAGATTCGACACTGGTGCACAAGTTTTCGGCATCAGTGTCACGGAATGCTTCTGCGGGTGGACACACCTAACATATCTGAAGGCTGTCTGGGGTCCATGGGTGGACAGGGGGGAGACTGCCCCAACAAAGACACATAAATAAGATAAATGGGTGGATGAGTGAGTGTGTGGAGTTGGGATGCAGTGGAACCAAGAAACCAGCAACTGAAGTTTGAAGCTCAAGCCAAAAACTGCCCTTGTGGGAATCCTGCTGCCGGTGGCCAGCTTGGAGGACCAGGAAGCCCTGTCCCATCACAATGCCCCACCCCGGGTGCAGGCCTCCTCACGGTGACAGGGCTGTAGGAGCAAGGATGCCTCTTGCTCCCAGGGGCTGGGCGCATTCACATGAGCCCTCAGGCCAGGTTTCAGCAGCTTCTAAGTTGGGCAGCGCTGGGCCCTGAGGGCAGAATGGAGGGGCCAGCCTCCCAGCCTTAGCCCCAAAGATGGTTCTATGCCACCCTCAGGGCAGAACACGCTTCAGATTACAACTCTGGGACACACACGTCTTAAAGGAGCATTTTCCATACAAAACCTAACCTTGCCTTGTGTGAAGCACTGTTAATTATTTTTTAATGCTGGTCTTTCTTTAAAGTATCTTGTGACCCACTAGTAGTCGTGCCTGCAGTTCACAAACACTGCTCTGTAAAATGATTTGCCCGCTCTACTCCCTTCCCCCCACCAGGAGGTGGGAGCACCAGCTCCACTTCCCTGAAGGAAAACCGAAGCCAAGCCCCCAGGCCTGCCATAGTGAAGGTCATTGCAGCGCTGGGCCTGGAGAGCTGATCACAGGCTTCAGGGGTTGGGGGTGGGGGGCTGGTGGGGTGGGAGGGTGGCTGGGGGCCTCCAGAGATGAGCCCCAAAGGATCGCAGGAGGGGCAGACGCAGGCTGGGAGTTGCAGAGGGCCGGGTTCAAATCCTGCCTCTGTTATGCTGTGTGACCTTGAATAAGTAATTTAACCTATGAGTGTGAGACTCCTAATTTGCAACTCGAAGATGAGTAGTCCCTCCCTCGCTGAGTCACTGTAAGGATTCAGGATTGTGACCTTCCTGTCCCCAGCAGAGCTCTGGGGTATTTGAGGAGCAGGCTGAGAAGGGTTGGGGACGGCACAGTGACTGCACGTCCCTGGATTCCCAGGTCCACCTTGGTTTCCAAAATTCGACTGGGGCCGCGTGAGAGTGCTCGGGGCACTGCGCGCACCGGGTCCCCACCCTCGCGCCCCGACACGCCTGCCGCCCAGCCTCACCTCGCTCCTCCCGCCATCGGCTCCAGCTCGTCCCCCTGCCAACGCCGGGTGCGGTCTTCCGGGCAGCTCCCCAGGCTGCCCTCCTCCCCTTCTCCCGTCCCCAAAGGTGCGCTCCTGGAGGATAAAGCGGGCGCCAAGCCGAGCGTCCCGGCTGTGCGGGCTGCGGGCGTGTAAAACCCCCAAGACCCCAGTCCCGTCAGACTCCAGCCCTCCCACGGTCTAAGCGCGCCCCGACCTGCTGGACCTCCCCGAGGGGACAGCGCCCGGGCCCTTCCCTGGCCCCACGGAGGCGAGGACCGGGAGGCGCCGAGACGCGGGAGGCGGGGGCGCTGACCCAGGCAGGCGGCTGGGAGAGCAGCCGGCCTCATCCTCCTGCCGGCGCTACCGGGGCCGCCGAGGGGCGGGGAGGGCAGACCGGACTGCAGGCAGCGCCGGAGGCTTCCCTCATGGCTCAGGCGGTGAAGAATCGGCCTGCAATGCAGGAGACCCAGGTTTGATTCCTGTGTCGGGAAGATACCCTGGAGGAGGAAATGGCAACCCTCTCCAGTATTCTTGCCTGGAGAATCCCACGGACAGAGGAGCCTGGCGGGCTACAGTCCATGGGGACGCAAGAGTCGGACACGACTGAGCGACTAAACCACCACCACCACCTGGAACAAAGTAGCCTGGAGGGGAAGGCTTGGTGGGCGCCCTCCACAGACCTCGGACCTCAAGCCAGAGACATCCAGCGGCGCTCTGCCCAGGAGACGCGCTCTTGCCCCTCCAGTATCGAGAAAAGGCGACCCTAAAAAAAAAGTCCAAAATTCTCCAAGCCAGACTTCAGCAATAAGTGAACCGTGAACTCCCTGATGTTCAAGCTGGTTTTAGAAAAGGCAGAGGAACCAGAGATCAAATTGCCAACATCTGCTGGATCATGGAAAAAGCAATAGAGTTCCAGAAAAAAGTCTATTTCTGCTTTATTGACTATGCCAAAGCCTTTGACTGTGTGGATCACAAGAAACTGTGGAAAATTCTGAGAGATGGGAATACCAGACCACCTAACCTGCCTCTTGAGAAATCTGTATGCAGGTCAGGAAGCAACAGTTAGAACTGGACATGGAACAACAGACTGGTTCCAAATAGGAAAAGGAGTATGTCAAGGCTATATATTGTCACCCTGCTTATTTAACTTATATGCAGAGTACATCATGAGAAACGCTGGACTGGAAGAAACACAAGCTGGAATCAAGATTGCCGGGAGAAATATCAATAACCTCAGATATGCAGATACCACCACCCTTATGGCAGAAAGTGAAGAGGAGCTAAAAAGCCTCTTGATGAAAGTGAAACAGGAGAGTGAAAAGGTTGGCTTAAAGCTCAACATTCAGAAAACTAAGATCAAGGCATCTGGTCCCATCACTTCATGGGGAATAGATGGGGAAACAGTAGAAACAGTGTCAGACTTTATTTTTGGGGGCTCCAAAATCACTGCAGATGGTGACTGCAGCCATGAAATGAAAAGACGCTTACTCCTTGGAAGAAAACTTATGACCAACCTAGATAGTGTATTCAAAAGCAGAGACATTACTTTGCTGACTAAGGTCCGTCTAGTCGAGGCTATGGTTTTTCCAGTAGTCATGTATGGATGTGAGAGTTGGACTGTGAAGAAGGCTGAGTGCCAAAGAATTGATGCGTTTGAACTGTGGTGTTGGAGAAGACTCTTGAGAGTCCCTTGGACTGCAAGGAGATCCAACCAGTCCATTCTGAAGGAGATCAACCCTGGGATTTCTTTGGGAGGAATGATGCTAAAGCTGAAGCTCCAGTACTTCGGCCACCTCATGCAAAGAGTTGACTCACTGGAAAAGACTCTGATGCTGGGAGAGATTGGGGGCAGGAGGAGAAGGGGACGACCCAGGATGAGATGGCTGGATGGCATCACGGGCTCCATGGACGTGAGTCTGAGTTAACTCCGGGAGATGGTGATGGACAGGGAGGCCTGGCGTGCTGCGATTCATGGGGTCGCAAAGAGTCGGACACGACTGAACGACTGAACTGAACTGAAAAAAAAAAAGTCCAAATCGGCATCCTTCCTCTACAGACCTGCCAGACCAGCTCAACACCCGCGGCTCTGGCTGGGGGCTCCGAGATTGCCATCGGCCAGCTGAGGACAGCTCCTGGCTGTCCTAAGGATATTGACACGCCTGAAGCCAAAGTCGGGGCCATTTTCTGTGCTGTGTGGTCGCAGTGTCAGGTGCCTACCTGTACGGAGAGACACCTGGACACACAGCTTACACAGCCACAGGAGGGATAGAGGTCAGACTCAGGAGAAATCCATACTTTTGAACATGCTGCTTATTTTCTGTGTCTGAACATCCTTTCCCTTACCTTCCTGGGAGTTCCTCCTCTTATCACAAAACCCTACTGAAGAGCCTTTCCTCCCCTTCTTAAGCAGGCCTCCCCCAGCTAATCTCAGATCATTGTCAGCCTCTCTATCCCAGGGCGAACCAGGTGCCTCCTCTCTGCACCATCAGGCCAGGTGGTGTTGCCTTGAGTCTTCCCCTAGCCTCTGGCCAAGTAAGGTGGAGCCCATCTTTCTCATCTGAGCTCCTGCATGGCCCATGGCCTGGCTCCTAGTTAACACGAGGGCTTCCCTGGTGGTTCAGCTGGTTAAGAATCTGCCTGCAGTTTAGGAGACCCGAGTTCAATCCCTGGGTTGGGAAGATCCCCTGGAGAAGGGAATGGCAACCCACTCCAGTATTCTTGCCTGGAGAATTCCATGCACAGAGGAGCCTGGCAGGCTATAGTCCATAGGGTCGCAATGAGTCAGACACGTCTGAGCGACTAACACTTTCTAAGTAAGAAGGTTCTGATGGCCCTGTGGGAGGGGTGGATGCCACAGGGCTGGACCTAGCTTTCCAGGTCAGCAGTTCCCCAGGCAGAGCAGATGGGGAAGGTCAGACAGGAGGCTGGAGAATCCAAAGCCCCCTCCTAACCACACAAGTCGGGGCCCAGCATCACTTTACTCCAGGAGGGAGCACCCTCGGCCTCCGTGGAATTACAGTAAAGCAGGTCTACGTTACACACAGCCGACAGCGCCTCCCTCCCTCCTCCTTCCATCCAGCCTTTTTTTGGCATGGGGGACAGGGGGAGGGGCTGCAGTAGGAAGAGTGGGCCCCTAGTCAGAGTACTAGGTCTGAACGGCCTGTCATCACTGCTGAACTTGGTTCTCCATCTGTGTGAAGGAAGACAATAGATGGGACATCCCTGGCAGGACTAGTTTAAGGATGAAATAAGATGTGTTAGAAGCCTGACCCCGCACCTGGGATCTAACAGATGCTGCTGCTCAGGGCTCCTTAGAAACCTTCCCCTACTCAGTCCCAGCCCAAGCACCCCACTTCCCAGCTGGGGCTGAAGAGGCATGTTATCCTGGTTATCCTCACCAGACAGAGAAAACAGCGGGCCTTTTCACCTCTAGAAGCACCTTTCAACATGAAATTTCCTCAGAGTCTTATGAACACAAGGCCACGAGTTGGGGTGCAGGAGATACCAGGGTTTCCCCACTCCTGTAGTTCCTGTTTTGGGGCCATTTCTATGCTGTAGGGGGCCCTGGGCTGGTGTCTGAGTTACCCCAGCACCCTCTTCACACCTGGAAGACCCAAGTAGTTGTTCCACTGATCCCGCTGCTCAACCCCATCACCCTGACCCCAGGCCGGCACAGCCTCCCCAGCCTGCAGTGCTGGGGGCTCTGGGAGCTGGCCTTCTCCTCTAGCCTCCAGGGAAGTAAAGAGGGGTTTTAACTGGCTGCTGCTGCTAAGGCCCCAGGAGAGGAGGACACTCACCCCCCACACACACACGACGGCCTGACATCCCCCACAACTGCCTGTCACCTTTCTCTCAGGCCACATGTCTCCTGGGAGAGAATACTCACCACACACACACTCACCACACACACACACACACTCACACATACACACACACTCACCATACATACACTCACCACACACACACACACACACACACACACACACACACGACTGCCTGACGTCTCCCTTCCACTGCCCGTCATCTTTCTCTCAGGCCACATGTCTCCTGGGAAAGAACACTCACCACACACTCACTCACCACACACACTCACCACACACACACTCACCTCACACACACTTACCACACAAACACACACACGACTGCCTGACCTCCCCCCTCCACTGCCCATCTTTCTCTCAGACCACATGTCTCCTGGGAAAGAACACTCACCACACACACTCACCGCCCCCCGCCCACACACACACGACTACCTGACCTCCCCCCTCCACTGCCAGTCATCTTTCTCTCAGGCCACAAGTCTCCTTCAGCAACACGCCTGCTAAGAGCTGCAGCCACACACACGGTAACCTGATTCTGCAATGTTTCACCACAGTCTGCCCCCAGCAGCCCAGGGCTGCCCACCCCCGCTGATCCCATCTGAGGACCCTTAACTCCCATCTGTTTCCTGCTCCTAAATGCACCTTGCCCAGGACTCCTCTTCCAGCCAAAGATCAACCCCTGGAGGCTTCCGCCTCAACCCCGGCATCACCCCAACCCTAGAGGCCTCCCCACCCCCTGCCTCTAGCATGCCAACACAGCCCACTGCCATGCCTGTGCCCTCCTTTCCCTTCCTCCCAAGGCCCCTGCCAGGCTAGTGAAGGTCAAGTGAACATTCAGCCCCAAATTTAGCGACTCAAGAGTGGGAGACGTTTCGGCTTTGCTTTTTAATAATTTAAGACTACTTCCAGAAAGTCCCAACACTTTGGACCCTGGAAGCGCCAGGCGGGATGGCCCCTCCCTCTGCTCACATGCCCTGCCATCTCCCTGCCAGCAACCCACCCACAGCTGCCCTCAGGGAGTCTGGGCTGAGAGCTTGTGGCTGGGGACAGCCTGGCACCAGCTGCAGCCTTGTCCGAGGCCCCAGGAGAAGGAAGACAGAGCCCCTCACAGCCAGGCTGCAGCGGCCCTAGTCTCACTCTGGGCGGGAGCAGAGGTCAGGGCGGGGCGGGGCAGGGCTGCTCTGGCCAGTCCCACTGGCCACAGCTGCACTTCCCTAAAGTTGGTCTCGGTTTCATTTTGTTCCTTCAACCTCATATATTATAAAGATTTCCCAGAAATCTTTAATATTCTGACTACCAGATAACATCTCTCAGCTGTTCTCACACCAGACGCATGTTGCCGACTTTTGGTTTGGGATATATGGTAAAGGCTGTGACTCCCAGACACTTGGTCCATTTTTGGAAAAAGAGCAAAGGCGTCAGATGGGAGCTGGGAGGAACGAGACTGAAAAAGGCAGGCTCAAGGCCAATATGGCCAGGTACTTTCTTTGGCTCTGGAGTGAGAGGAGCTGGGGGAGCCCCTGACAGTGTGGGGCCTGGGGGTAAGGCGATGCTGCTTAGGGACCAACCGAAGGACCCACCGAATCTCTCTCCTCCTGCTGCCAACAAAGGTGCCAGAAGACAGTGACCCCACCTCAGGCCTGGTCAGGGCGGGAGACCCATTCCCTTCCCTGCTTCTGCATAAATTAACTTCCTTAAACAAAACACACAAATAGGCTCCTTCTCTCTGCAAGGATGGTCAGTCACAGAAGCCCGACCGAGGCCCGAGGGGTTGCACGCCACTATGTTCATTTTCAGTAGACAAAGCAGCTTTGTGTAGCACATTCCCAGCCACCCCTGGGGGCGGTTCGGGGTTTCCACTGGGCGGGGGGTGGTGCTAACAGTGAGGGCCAAGGCACCTCTGCGTCACCGTGGGACAGGCCTCTGCCTCAGCACCCGGATCGACAAGCTCTCCGCGTGGGCCAGGAGCTCCCTCACGTGAGCCAAGCCCAGCCCTGCAACCTTGGCCCCGTTCACCTCCAAGATCTCATCCCCCACCCCCAGCAGCCCCGAGTAGAGCTTGGCTGTGCTCTCGTCAGCCATCTCCTGCACGTAGAACCCTGCAAAGGAAAACAGGAGAGTTAACGCAGGAAATCCAAATCAAAGACACGCAGCTCTGTGGAATGCTGACCAGGTGGGTGGCGTGGTGGGGGGGGGGTGCGTGGAGGGGAGGCAAATGCTTATACAAGGTGCTTCACACACGCACGCACACACGCACACTCCCTCATTATTCCACTTCACAACCACAACTCGCTTTATAATAGATACAGCAGGCCCGCCTCCACTTCATTTTTCCTTTTTTCTCTTTTAAAATGCCCCTGATACAAATAATGCCTTAAGCTGTTATTATTCATGTATACCTCAGTGTGAATGAGCTAATCTTATCTTTTTCTGGGAGAAGTCTTGATTATAAAATAAGGAAAATGTTGAGACCTATGACATGCCCGGCACTGCTCTAGGTGGGGATTCACAAATAAGACCCAGCTGCTGCCCTCAAGTAGCTGGGGGTGGATGGTATCATTGGAGTCACAAACAAGAGAAAGTGTTAGTCATTCAGCCATGCCCAGTTCTTTCAACCCCAGGAACTGTGGCCCGCCAGGCTCCTCTATCCAGGGCTGCCATTCCCTTCTCCAGGGGATCTCCCTGACCCAGGGATCGAACCCATGTCTCCTGCCTTGGCAAGCACGTTCTTAACCACTAGCGCCACCTGGGAAGCCCAGGGAGTAGTGAACAGGCTGAAGTCAAATCCAAACCTGGTTTGCCTCACCGGATTGTCTAGGACCAGCCCTGGCTTCAGTCTTCCTTGGATATGGATCCTTAGAATTCAGAGGCATCTGGGCAAAAGCCCAGGAAACAAATTCTGGTTGGTTGGGTTGGTGGTTTAGTCGCTAAGTTGTCCGACTCTTGTGACCCCATGGGCTGTAGCCTGCCAAGCTCCTCTGTCCATGAGATTCTCCAGGCAAGAATACTGGAGTGGGTTGCCATTCCCTTCTCCAGGGGATCTTCCAGACCCAGGGATCGAACCCAGGTCTCCTGTATTGCAGGCAGATTCTTTACCAACTGAGCTATGAGGGAAGACCCCATAGAAATTCTACCCCCCATTTACAGTCATAGTGGCTCACTTTTCCTTTCTGCGTACACTCTCCCGTCCAGTGCCCCCGAGGGGCCCCAGCTGGCTGGGACCATTTCCTGGGTGTCTGAGGTAGGGTGAACCTCGGAAGGAGCTGCTTCTCCTTCTTTCCACAGTTCAATTTGAGGAACTCATGTCAGCGGAGCAGGCTGTGGGGGCCTCGGGTTGGCTGGGCTGGGCTCCCTGGCCACACAGTGTACGACAGTCCAGCTGACCGAGCCCCTCTTGCCTCAACTTCTGCGGAAAACCTTTCAAACCCTCCCCTTCAGCTGTCTCTGCCTGAGGGAGCAACGGAGCACAGGCTTTTCCAGGGAGGACTGGGTGTCCCTCATCCAAGGGTGCCCCCCACCCACCAAATCGCCCTAAGTGAGCACAGGTGTGCAGAGCAGGAAGCCTGCAGGCTGTGGAGCCTGTGTGGTGACGGCCCCTGCAGGGCGCCCTGGGACATGCTGGTGTGGCTTTAAGCATCCTCAGTGATCCCCAGCCTGAGCTCAGCTGGCTGATTAGAAACACTTAGCAGCTATCCAGTCCACGCCCGGCTCTCTACTTCCTCTTCTTAAAATCAATGTTCTTAGAAGGGACCCGAAAGAGCATCTCCTCTCTAGCTGGAAGCCTTTTAAGACATCTTGGATGCGTGTGAAGTCATCTCTCCAGCCCACCCAGCCTCATAAGAGCTTCTGGTCCCAAGAGAAGTCAAGCTTTTCAAAGCCCACCCTTGAAAACTGGGGTTTGAATGTGCACTGCAATCTCCTCTAAGGCACCCGAAGGTTTGCAGCTCTTGGGTTTAGCAAAGCCAATCTGTTGACATGTTCCTGCTTCCTGGTCTGAGCTGTGGAACTCGCTCTCAGTGCTTCTTGGCTTAACTGATCCTTTCCCGCAAGGCCGGCTCCCTCCTGGCAGGGCCTGTCATCTTGGCTGCACAAGGCTTTTCTCGCAGCCCTTGCCCTAGCCTTCCCCTCTTCTTTCTGGGTTCTTTAACTGCTTGCCTGCCTTGTCTGCGTGCTGGCAGTAGGGCGGGGGGAAAGGCAGGTAAGGAGGCAGGGGAGGAACCTGCAGAAATGGCTGCTGTCCAGCAGAGCATGCCAGTGGGGAGGGATGAAGAAACCCAAAAGAATGGAGTCGGAGGACCAGACACTGCTGTCACGCCTGCCATGTAGGGGGGACTCCAGGGTACGTTTCACAGTTGGAAGTCATGACACAAATATGACAGAGAGGCTGTTGTAGACATTCATCGTCTGCTGGCAATGGCCTGTGTTCAGGATGTATGATCTCTGTGTTGTTTTCAATGAGAAGCAGAAGGCGAAGCCTGCCGTTCTCATGTGCTTGTACAGGCTTAGATGTGACAGCCAGCAAGGAACACCCACATCATGATGTTTCAGTGAGGAATGCAAACCAGCCCCAACTCACAGCCCCTCTGAGGCCCAGAAGTGACCCAGGGGGGCTGGAGCACGGCCTGAGGCAAGGACGCACCAGTACCAGCCGCATTCCAAGGGTGAGGGCATCTCTGCAGGACAGCCGACAGCCAACCGCAGTGGCCAGAGGAGGGTGCCACCTGGGCAGGACAGGGAAGAGCTGGCACCCACCCAGGCAAGGGGTGCCCGCAGAGTACGCCAAGGCAGAGCCCAAGAAGCTCCTGGTCACTGGAGACCCCTGCCCATCAGCAGTCCGTGACGGGTGATCGGGGAAGGAGTCCCACTGCCAGCAAAGAGGCCTAAAGGGACTTGTGGGAAGGATGGGGGGCACAGGAGAATGCCTGGTTGGGCGTGAGCTCACATTGGCAGCTGACACAGATCGTGTCTGGGCCCCCTCCCCCCGCCACCCGCCCTCTGTCTGGAGTTCTACTCCCCAAATACACGTTCTTTTTCTGAAGAGGGAAGGAATACAAGTGCCAGGTACTTTCCTATATACCCCACTGAAATGACTTTTCCAGGCAGGGTTTCGTTAGTTTGATGTTACAGGTTGAATGAGTGAGTGAGTGAGTGAGTGAAGTCGCTCAGTCATGTCCAACTCTTTGTGACCCCGTGGACTGTAGCCCACTAGGCTCCTCCGTCCATGGGATTCTCCAAGCAAGAGTACTGGAGTGGGTTGCCATTTCCTTCTCCAGGGGAATCTTCCCGACCCAGGTTACAGGTTAGATGTTCTTTATTTACATATGGGCTTCCCAGGTGGCACTAGTGGTAAAGAACCTGCTTGCCAACGCAGGAGACATAAGAGACGTGGGTTCGATCCCTGGGTCGGGAAACAGCCACTGAGGAGGAAACAGCAACTCACTCCAGTATTCTTGCCTGGAGAATCCCAGGGACAGAGAAGCCCTGTGGGCTATAGTCCATGGGATCGCAAAGAGTCAGACAAGACTAGAGCGACTTAGCAGCAGCATTTACTTATTTATTGGATCGCATTGCCTGGCGTGTGGGATCTTAGTTCCCCAACCAGGGATTGAGCCTATAACCCCTAGAGGGGAAGCACAGAGTCTTAATAGTTGGACCACCAGGGAAGTCCCTCATTTTACAAATTAGAGACTAGAGGCTCAGAGAGGATAAGTAACCTGCTCAAGGTCACACAGACAGCAGAGGCGCTGGAGTACAAACCATGCTCTGTCGTCTAACCTACGCCTGCATGCTGCCCCTCTGGCAGGGCCTGACCGAAGGGTAGAGGAAGCTGGAGGAAAGGGCAGAGTGGCTAACAGCCTGTGGAATGCTTTACAATGGTCAACACATGCTCACATTCACCATCTCCCTGCGAGGACAGATGGGTACCCTCCCGAGGGCCAGAGTCGGGAGACTCTTGTCCTCTCTTCCTCTCACACTCAAGTAAAACCTACCAGCAAATAGTCAAAACTACCTTCAAGTCAGCCAGAACCTGGCCACTTCTTACCACCTCCACGGCCGTGCCAGTCTAAGCCGCTGCCACTATGTCTCTCCCAGACTATTGAAATAACCTTAAAACTGGGCTCCTTGGCTCCCCTTGCATCCCACTAGGGTCTATTCTCAACACAGCAGCCAGGGACCCTGGTAAAAGCATTAAATCAGAGCATGTCAGTCCCGGCTCCAAGCCCCTGGTAACTCCTGTCTCATTTCAACGAAGATGTCCCCTTCTGAGCTCAGCTCGGGCTCTCTCCCACATTTTGAGGCTCAGCTGTCCCCCAACCTGCCTACCCTCAGCTTAGTCTCTCCCCCTCACCCCCTTCTGTCCAGCTTGACCTCCTTGTAGTTCCTCCCACTGGCCAAGCTCATTTCCAGCCCTGAGGGCCCTGCATGGACTGTTCCCTCTGCTTGGAACTCACTGCCCCAGACATCACATGGGGCCACCCTCACTTCATGCCAGTGTCTGTCTGCTCAGGGGTCTTTTCTCAGAAAAGCTGCCCCATCAGGACTCCCAACTCACTGCCCTGGGGCCTTATCCTGCTGTATATATATATATTTATGCAGATAGTCTAACTCCCTCATGAGAATGTATACTCCTGAGGACAAGGATTTCATCTGTTCCATTTACTGCTCTGTCCCCAGTATCTACAACACCTAGGAGATGCTCAACATATATTGTTGAAAGATAAATGATGGAACATATGCAAGAACTCACTTCAGTCTGCAACCCCAGCAGCAGTAGTGTTCTGCCACCTAAATGGCTTTGACTCAGGAGATCAAAGCACAGAAGGGCTAAACCCACCACGGCACAATCCATCCAGGGCAGCTTTGAGTGTGTCTGTGTCTGCCTTTCTGTTTTTCCTCCTCTCTCTCCTCTCCTTCCCACTCCTGCATGTCTGTCTGCCTTCCCTACTCATCTCAGCTGAGAAATACCTCTCAAGGTCCCTTGCCCTGTGATGGATCCCTAGTGGCTCAGCTGGTAAAGAATCCTCCTGTAATGCGGGAGACCTGGGTTCCATCCCTGGGTTGGGAAGATCCCCTGGAGAAGGAAATGGCTACCCACTCCAGTATTCTGGCCCAGAGAATTCCATGGACTGTATAGTCCATGAGGTTGCCAAGAGTCAGACACAACTGAACGATCTTCACTTCTGCCTTGTGGTGGATCCTAGCCGACAGACCTTGGGTAAAGGCAAGTCATTTTTTCCCTGAAACATTCATGCGGAAGGGCTGAGAACTAGCCAGGGTGCAGAAGGACGTCCAGAGACCCTCCCTGATCCTGCCACTGCTGAATCGGGACCTAGCAGGCCGCCCGGCCAGGGGCCTGGAGCCAGGATCCATGTGAACATCCCCAGCAGGAGCCTGCCCTGAGGGAGGGGCCTGGGTGCACAGACAGGCAGGCACGGTCCACGGGCGCGGACACGCTCCGCAGCTAGAGGAAGGGAACCACACCAACCACATCAAAGAGATCCGGAGAGCCAGCCAAGACAAACAACCTCCCTCTGACTCTCCCGTGAAAAGATGGGAGTCGGGATTCTGATTTCAAGATGGACGGAGGGACAGTGGAGCAAGCCTGCCATCTCCACCGCCTGGAGGGGAGAATTCCAGTCTCTTCACTGAGAGGCTGAGTCTGGAGCTCTTGCTCGGTGAAAACCCGAAAACAGATACGGCCACGACCAGAAGGCACTGCTGCGGCCTGCTGATGCCCTGGGGCCGTGGAGCCAGAACAGGGCGGCGGGGGCCTACCTGAGTCCCTGCGTCCATTCCCGGAGGCCACGTTGAAGCCGAAAGTGCCCTCCGGGGGGCGCTGTAGCTGCAGCTGGCTCGTGCCGTCAGGGAACACCTCCACCAGGCGGCCCACGGCGCGCGCTGGGCCGGGGGCACTCACGTCCTCCACGCTGAGGGCGCGCCGGGCTGGCGCCTTGCCCGGCCTGTAAGGGGCGAGAGGCGAGGGAGGGCGAAGGGGGCGGGCACTGGGGCCTCCAGGCCTAGAGGAGGCCTCCAGCCAGGGCCGGGCCTCGGGGGTGCCCACAGCTGTGTGAGGTTCCACAGAGCCCCCTCCATCAGTGGTTTTTAATCATTTTAATTGGAGAGATCTCTCTGAGAATGTGACGAAGTTTTTAATTTTACACAAAAAATTGCAGGAATTAATGGACCCCCTGAAGTCCCTCCGTGGAGACCCTGGTAAGAGCAGCTAGCCTAGCGGGTCTCATCAGAGAGGGCGGTGTCTCTAGGCAGGCCTGGTCAAGGGGCAAGGACCTCTTTGGGGACCCTGTCTCTGGGTCTTTAATCAAATCTTCAGCTGGACCAAGGAAGCTCTCTGAACATTCAGATTTCAGGATGTCGTTAGATAGTAAAGGGATGGAGAAATCAAACCTTCCAACTCTACAGAAGCCCCAACCCCTGTGCAGTTGCTCAGGGCAAGGGCACTGAGGTGTGGGCTCTAAGACCCCTGAGGTACCTGAGGCACAGGTAGCTGGCCCCGGTTTCTCTTTTAAAGGGACCCTCCCCGGGCCATGCTGCTAAGGCAGGGAGGAGTCAGGTGTATAGCTCCGCCGCCCATGCTCTGGGTCTCCCCTCCAAAACACTTGCCCACTCTCACCTGTCAGCTGCACTCTGATCCCCTGGCTCCCCCACCAGGTAGAGGTTGGACCTGTCCGCCTTGCCACTCAGCAGAGAATGGAGGTTCTGAAAGGAGGTGGCTTTCCGATGTTGGCGAGAGGGTGACACCTGGTGGGCAAGACCCAATATTGCAGGTAAGAAAAGCCATCTGATGGGATGGGGGAGCCTGGTGGGCTGCCATCTATGGGGTCGCACAGAGTCAGACACGACTGAAGCGACTTAGCAGCAGTAGCAGCAGCAAGGAGTTGACAGGGATTCCCTCATTAAGAAGCTGCCTGCAATACAGGAGACTGGGTTTGATTCCTGGTGTCGGGAAGATCCCCTGGAGAAGGAAATGGCAACCTACTCCAGTATTCGTGCCTGGAGAACCCCATGGACAGAGGACTATGCAGGCCACAGTCCATGCGGTTGTAAGAATCGGACACAACTTAGTGACTAAACCACCACCAAGGGGTTGACAGAGAGGGAACTCCAACCATGAACCTGAGGGCCTGCTAAGAAAGTGCTTAACAAAATAACCATAACTTACTTCAAGAGATGGGCCTATGCAGGCACTCTGACGCTTCAGATAATGAAAAAAATGTGTTGGCTGAAATAACAACTGAATATGATAGTGCTAATTATCTCACTGATTAAGAAAATCTAACTTTCTCCTTGATCCAGAAAAAAAGGTAGGACTTCCTTGGTGGTCCAGTGGTTAAGAATCCACTTGCCAACGCAGGAGACGGGTTCGACATCTGGTCCGGGATGATTCCGCACATCATAAGACAAATAAACCTGTGCATCAAGCTACTGAAGCCTGCATACCTAGAGCCTGCACTCAAACACTGAAGCCCCTGCAGTGAGAGGCCTGCGCGGTGCACCTAGAGAGTAACCCCACTCACCACAACCAGGGAAAGCCCACGTGAGGCAGTGAGGACCCGGCACAGTCATAGATAAATACATTTTTTAAAAAGGTAAAATCAAATAATTACAGAATAAGGAACACAATTTTAGAGTTGAAATCTTAGTTTGTGATTCTTTCGTATCCCTATTATGATCACTGACATTAAAAATTTTATCAAGTATGCACCTAAAAACACTGCATGATGGATAAGACTGACATCCCTGAAGGAGTTCACACCACGGTGGGGGTGGGGTGAGCATGGACAGGTCAGAAGCCCTAAGTGTATATTGTAAGTGTGAGGCTAGAAGCATGGATGACGCTGTGCAGGGAAGCCTCGGGGCCCTGGAGGAGCCGCTGCCTGCGCAGCACCTGAAGCAAGAGCTCTCCAGATGAAGACAGCAGGGGGCAGTTCCAGGCATAAGAAACAGTAGAGGCAGACAGACAGAGATGGGAGAAGGCATGAATGTTCTGGAACATACTTGTGGTCTGGGGGACTGGGCTGCAGAGGTGATGGGCGGTGGGCTGGAGCCAAGGGCCAGACCCAGAGAGACCTCATCTGACCTGCAGAGGAGCCACTGAGTGATAGTAATCAGAATAATTACAAGGTCCGATCTGTGTTCTAGAAACTGACCCAGTGAGGAGGCTATTCCGAGGGAGCGGGTGGGAGGCAGGCAGAGGCAGACTTCTAAACAAATACTGCACACAATATTTATCACATTGGGAATCCGTGCTCTCAGGAAGTTGTATCATCTAGAAGCTCAAGAGGGGGCCCTGAGCTTGCCTTGAAGTTCTGGAGGGCTTCCTGGAAGAAGTCATGTTCAACTCAAGAGTGGAAAGGCAGGGAGGAGGGGAAAAGGGAGGAATGAACGAGCCACAGACACTAGAGGACGTGGGAGCCGCCCACGTGGTGAGGATGCTCACTGCCTACTTAGAAGGGCAGAGTGGAAACCAAGCCCGTCTGCACTCTCACCACGCACGCTTGGCAGTGCAACAGGAAGGGGTGTGCCCTGAGATAGGTCATGAATATACCGGGGTGAGGTGGAGCCCTATTGTATGTTCTTTTTTTAGTTCTTGAACAATTCTTTCTGCTGCTCAGTCCTCCCGGCACTTGCTCCCACCCTTTCTCGGCCAGCTTACTTCCTAACTCGGCCCACTCAGATTACATGGCAGATAATGGGCTGTCATCTCCCTTGGGTACACAGACTGAACCTCTGATGGCCATACATCTGAGCACCATGGCTCAGACACACCAGGGACAAATCTAACTTCAGGAGAAAAGCAGAGAATTCCTGGCGCTCCATGTCACGCTAGGCTTTTGTCCCCAGCTTGAGATCATTTTGCTTTTGTTTCTTTGCCTTCCAGCTTCATCCAACCAGCAAATATTTATACTATACGTGATGCAAGAAGACCAACGGAATGTTCATTCAGCCTGCATTCTCTTCCCTACTTCAGACTGAAAAATGAAAGGCTCCAATGCCCTAAACCACAATTACCTGCTTTGTTCTGCCCAGGGGAAAGGGCGGGGAAGAGAACAGACTTGATACCTGGAAAACCTGGACTAGAATAGCACTTTCAGAGACCTAGCTGAGAGTTAGGTGCTGCTCCTGGTTTGCTGTTGGTATCCTCTAGCACATGAGAAGGGAACTTTAGCAGGCTGCCCTGTGTTCACTCACTCACTCATTCACTGTGTACTGCGTATGTCTACTATGCTAATTATCATACTAAATATTTCCAATCTAAAGATCAAGTAGTGTTCCCTCAGCGAATCACATTCCACTGAGGGGAGACAGACAAAAACCAAAATACTACATGACAAGTTCGATGAAGGAGGAAAGCGCAGGATGAGAACGGAAGCTGGAGCAGAGGTGCCCAGCTCAGCCCAAGGAAGAATTAGAAACGGTTTCCTGAAGGAAGCCGTGCCTTAAGTATGGATGGATGAACAGCATTAGCAGGTGGAGAAGATGGGAAGAATATTTCAGGTGAAGGTTCAAACTCTGTGGCCTGATTTCAGAACTGCAAGGTCAAGGATAACTGGGGTTGAGTATTAGGGGAATGATCAGTCAGATTACAGAAGCGGTCAGATTATAGAAATCCTTTGGCAATGCTGAGTGGCCTCAAAGTGTTTCCCTGGGGATGATAAGGGACCAATGGTGGATGTTCCACAAGGCGGGGCGGGGGGGGGGGGTGTTGGCGGCAAGACCAGATTTGTATGCAGGAAGGACCTTCCTGGAAGCCACATGGGGAAAGGCAGCGCAGGGATGCCAGTGAGGAGGCAGCCCAGGTGTGCAGTCATCTGTGCTAGACTAACAGAGTGGCTGTGGCCACGGGGAAGCTTCCAGAATAATCAAGCAGCTGATGCCAGGCCTTGGCAGAGGTGGCGGAGTGAGGGAGGGGGAGGGGTCTAGGCTGAGCCCAGGCTGGGGCAGTGGGGTGAAAGGACAAAACTCTCTCATTGCACCGTGTCCAGGGAGTCCACATCTTGCGGATGGACTGTGGGGATGCCAGGAGCGTCCCTTTCCCCACCCTGGGCTCCTCAGGAGCACCCCTGGCACTTCTCTCCTCCTTTACCTTTCATCTCAGTGGTGGCTACCACCCCACTGCCTTCACACACCCCTCAGCTGGGCCCTTGGGACTCTCACCAGATGCAGGGATTGTAAGGACGGGGCTCTCTTCACTTTGGGGGTGCCGGTGTGTGAAGCCAGGCTGGGCGCCGGGGGCTGCAGCTGCTCCACGCTGTAGCTGCGGGACTTGCCCATCTTGGGCCGCGTGCCCTGACTCAGCGCCGAGAAGAACTTCTTCAGCCCCAGGGCAGAGGCGATGCTTCCGCTGCTTTTCTTGTTCTTGTCAGAAGTGGCGGCAGAGGGTGGGCTGGGGCCCTCATTGACCCCAGATGAGGCACTGAAATGCAAAGGTGGATGTGAGGGGGGTGGGAGAGGGCTGGGGGAGGCAAGAACCTTAGGGTCCTGTGGGGCCCAGGTGGGCCAGCACCCCGGCCTCGAGGAGGAGGTGATAGCCAGGCTGCAGACAGAAAGGCCAAGTGGACTTCTGCAGGAGCCTCAGCTTGGGCAGCAGAGAAGACCCTCAGGGTCACAGCCAACTATGGGTTCGCCAGTCATCCGTTCACCCAGGGATTGCTCAGAACCTCTGCGAGGCTTCCTGCCAGCACTGGCATGTGGCAAATAAGGAGGGTATGGGATAAACCAGATGGACCAGACCCTTCCACTTGGGAGCTTATGAACAACAGGCTGGTAAAAAAAGGGAGAAGCCCTCTGAGTGACCGGTGAGCAGGGTGAAGCAGAGAGTGACAGGGTGGCTGGGGAAGGACTCTCTCACAAGACGACATTTAAACAGAGGGCTGAATGGCAGGAAGGAGTCAATCTTGCCCAGCCTGGAGGTGAGATTTCTAGGGTGAGGGAGCAGCTGAAACCACAGGCCTAGGCAGAAAGAGGCTCACTGTGTGGTGGGTTCGAGAACATAATGGGGCCAGGCCTGTAGGACTTTGACGTAATGAGGAAAGGGATCAGCAGGGATCTGACAGGCGAGCGAAGCTGAATTACGTTGAGTGCTATGTCAGGGTAAGGGGTTTGCGTCAGGGTAAGGTAAGTGAAGGCGATGGCAGCCCACTCCAGTACTCTTGCCTGGAAAATCCCATGGACGGAGGAGCCTGGTAGGCTGCAGTCCATGGGGTCGTGGAGTCAGACATGACTGAGCAACTTCCCTTTCACTTTTCACTTTCATGCACTGGAGAAGGCAATGGCAACCCACTCCAGTGTTCTTGCCTGGAGAATCCCAGGGACGGGGGAGCCTGGTGGGCTGCCATCTATGGGGTCACACAGAGTTGGACACGACTGAAGTGACTTAGCAGCAGTAGCAGCAAGGTAAGTGAAAGGATAAACTACTGGGGTTTCAGTCAGAGAAATGGCATCACTTTGTTAAGGTTTTCAAAGGACACTTCAGACCATTGCATGGAGAAGGAACTGAAGGGGCAAGAGGAAGGCAGAGAGCAGAGAGGGAATGTTAGGTTTGCACAGAAAGAAGGAACACGCTGAGACCAAGAAGGAACACGTTGAGACCAGGAGAACGCCATGCAGGTGGCTGTAGGGGCCAAAGAGGACGTGCCAGTGGGTGAGGGTGGGAGGGAACGGGGAGGAGGCAGACAAGACGGCGGAGCGCGAGCACCGTGGGGATGGCGGTGTGCTGTGTGTTTGCTGGGGGGAGGGCCCCAGGAAGCAGCTTTCATCAGAGGAGTGATCAAGAGTTCCACTAGGCCTTTCGGGCACCCTAGTGGGGATGTTGGGGGAACTGGGTGCACAAATCCGGAGTTCTGGGACACACACGGGGCAGGAGGTGGCGGTCTGGCTGCAGTAGCATGTGAAGCCCTGGGCCACGTGTCACCAGGGATGATGTGTAGTGGAGAAAGGATGCTTCCCACCCCAGGGTCAGGAGCAAGTCCTCTGACAGACAGCCCATCCTGGGAGCACCTGGAGGGCTGGGGCTGGATGCACAGCTGTGCCCAGCACAGCACCTGCAGCTTGAGGCCACTCAGAGAAAGCTTGGGGAATGAATAAGCACGCACACTAGACTGGACAGGGCAGGGAACGGAGTGCTGGGGTGCCAGGCTTGCACCTAATCTAGAAGCCCTCCGAGGATCTGGGAGTAGTTAACTTATCCTGCTGCCTGTCCGGGGGGCTCCTTCCCCACCCAGCACCCCAACCCCCAACCTCCCAAGTCAAGACTGTCGCTCGGGTCACTCACCGGGATGACACGCGCCCTACAGAACTCGGCTCTGTCCTTCGCAGCCCTCTCTCTGCTTCCTGGCTGGACTTGGGCTCCTCTGAGGCCGGGGAGAAGGAGATGCCCACGGAGCTAATGGTGCCAACAGCTGCTGAGGCAAGACAGCCCTGGAGTCCTCTTACAACCACCACAGCATTCCTCCAGTGTCACTGATCCACCCCCACAGGTCATGGGGGCGAGGGGGGCAGTCCTAGCAACAGTGGCAGAAGAGCCAGAGGAAGATGCAGGGAAGCGGGAGCCCCACGAGAGCCCCACGAGAGCCTCACGGTGGTGAGACCCACACGCAGCAGGGAGGGGTCCTGTTTCCCTGGGCTGAAGCCCATCACCCCCAGCATAGCACCTGGTACGCAGCAGATGAGGAATAAACACCTGTGAAATGAGGGGCTAGCCTTCCCTGGTGGTACAGTGGATAGGAGTCTGCCTGCCGAAGCAGGGGACACAGGTTCAATCCCAGGTCTGGGAAGATTCCACATGCCACAGAGCAGTTAAAGCTCATGTGCCGGAACTACCAAGCCCGCATGCTGCAGCTTCTGAAACCCATGTGCTACAGCCAGTGCTTGGAGACAAGAAAAGCCACCACCGTGAGAAACCCATGCATAGCAACCAAGAGTAGCCCCCACTTGCTGCAGCTGGAGAAAGCCCACACGCAGCAGTGAAGACCCAACACAACCAAAAATAAAAATAAATTATTTTTTTAAAAGTAAAAGGCTGCTTATGATAAGTCATGTCCTGCCTGTATCAAGAGGTATATGAAAGGACTTGTGGACACAGTGGGGGAAGCAAAGAGTGGGACAAATGGACAAAGTAGCATCAACATATATACACTTCCTGTTTTATGTGTAAAACAGAGCACTGATGAGAAATTGCTATATTATACAGGGAGCTCAGCCTGGCACTCTGTGATGACCTGGAAGGGTGGGATCAGGGTCTTGGAGGAGGCTCAAGAGGGAGGGGATATATGTATAATTATGGCTGACTTGCACTGCTGTATGGCAGAAACCAAGGGCTTCCCTGGTAACTCAGTGATAAAGAATCCACTGGCAATGCAGGAGACACGGGTTCCATCCTCAGGACAGAAGATGCCCTGGAGGAGGGAAGGGCAACCTACTCTAGCATTCTTGCCTGGAGAATCCCATGGACAGAGGAGCCTGGTGGGTTACAGTCCATGGGGTCACAAAAGAATCGGACACAACTTAGCAACTAAACCACCAACAACAACAATGGAAGACTCCAACACAACATTGTAAATCGATTTTCCTCCAATGAAAGAAAAGAGAGAGACATATATGGTGGTGGGGTGGGGCAGGGGGGATTTGTGTTCCTGGGACAAGACCCACAGTCTGGTTGGCTGTGAGTCTAACAGCTAAACGATAGCCACCCTTTCTAGAGCATCTGTCATACGCTAGGCAAGAGTTAAACCCTCTACGGAGATTATTGCCTGAGCTCCTAGGAGATGCGTTCGAATGATATCCTCAGGTTAGAGAGGAGAACTGGAGACAGAGGGCTGATGTGAAGAGCCCAGGACCTCGTGGTGAGAGGAGGAGCCTCACCTGGCCCTCTGCTCCAGCAGGGGAAGGCTGGGTTGGCCAGAAAGGTCAGCAACTCTCAAAATAGGAGCCCCACAGGAAGTGGGTAGGGGCAGCCAGCCTAGAGCCCACCCAAGGGAGGAAAACCACAGGGCAGGCGTGAACTCGGGGTGGGGCCTGCTTCCTCAAGGTTCCTGTGAGTACAAGAGGGATAGGGCGGCGTTGGCTCCCCATGTGCAGTAGAGGGGTGGCAGCACCCCCGAGGTGGGGCGGGTGCAGGGCACCTGCATCCTCAGTAAGCTCAGCATGGCCCGTCACCTCTCTGGCCTCTCCCACCTCACTGTTCCCAAGCCCTGGATTCCTCCCAAGCCATCACAGCACCAGGGCTGCCAGAGCCGCGGGCACGTGAAGGCAAGGCTGCTACCTCTACCTAAGAGTGAGTGGCCGAGCTGCTCAACTCAGATCATAGCATCAGGGAAGCTCACAATTTGATTTGCCCATGACATGAGGACGCCTTCCAAGGGCAGAGGGGATACCCTCCGGCCTTTAGCAGCCTTGCCTGCAGAAACCTACCAGCGTGCCCAGTAGGCTTGGGGCTCTAGGAGGGTACCAGAGAACAACCCCAGCACTCCTTGTAGGAGCTCTGCTTACTGGTCACTGTGTCATCCGGACAGCACACCTGCTTGGCCGCCGAGGGTCTCAGGGGGTAGACTCTTGCTGAATTAATTCACTTATGCATCCCCTGCAGGGCCTAGGATGGTGCCTGGCCTGTAACGGATACTCAGACTGTACTGAATGAATGTTATGAAGTGACGATGTTGAAGGGGAGGGACCTTAGCCATGGGATTATCTGGCATTTGCTGCTGTAAGCAAGTAGTAAATCCTGGAGCTGCTGCCTCTTTCTGCTCTGTTGGTAGTAAAAATCCCTCAAAGCCCAGGCCTCCCCCAGCCACAGAGCTTGGCGCTCCTTTAGCACCCCTACCACCGCCTCCTCAGGGGGAGTTGGCTAATCTGCCTCCAGGCTGATGTCAAATCCTGCACCCGCTCACAGACCCTGCCAACTTCCTCAACATCTGCCGGGCTCTGGGAGCTGCTAGGAGCAATGCACAGCTCTGTCATCCATTAAGACGAAACAGTTAAGTGCCTGGTGGGCCACAGACCCAGCCCATGATCTCCAGTCTAGCACCACCCTAGCCCCCGGGCCATCCCTTACCATCTCTGCGGTCCTCCAGCGGTGCTGCGGGCTCCTGGCTTCGGGCACCCGTCTCCCCCACGAGGATGGCTCCTCCCCAGGGCTCCTGCAGCCCCTGAGGCGCGCTGCTGTTGCAGTTGTTGGTGGACAGGGCCCGCAGGGGGTGCCTGCTGTGGGGGCTGTGGGGCTGGGGCTGTGGCGGGGTGAGCTCACGGGTCCTGGGAACTGCGCTTCTGGAAGCAGGTGAGGGGCTGTCCATGGGCTCTCCCTGGTTGCCCAGCCTGCGAAGCCCAGCCAGCGCTGCCTTCCTATGAGACACGGGCCAGGCCGTTTTCTTTGAAGAGGGAGGGGTCGGCACCCAGCCGTCAGGGCAGAGGGAAGCAGACAGCTGTCGGGCCTGGTGGTGGGCAGAGGGCTCTGCGCCACTCTGCTGTGGGCAGTCAGTTCCCAGAGACTCCTGGCTTTCTATAACCGGGCCTTGTCTGCCTGGCCCCGAGGACCCCAGCTTCATGGGAGAGGCGATGGAGTAGGCTGTCGGAAAATCCCCGGGGTGAGCCCAGTGATTTTCCAGCCCTGGTGCAGGCTGCCACGGGGACCCGGGGAAAGCCCTCTTCAAGTCCTGGACAGGAGGCTTAGAGAAAGCATCTTCTCTGGGGAGCAGAGCCCCTGCCGTCGTCTGGCCCGCGCCTTCTGTCACCTCATCTGACACCTCCAGGAGCTCCAGCCCAGGCAGGTCGTGCGAGGCCTGAGGGCTCCGGGGCGGCTCCATCTCAGCCTTGCGCAACCACCTGTGGCCTCCCCGAGGCCTGCAGGCCCGCAGGCGGGCCCTGCTGGGCTGAGAGGTCCCAGCCTCTTCACTGTCGGTCCGGCAGCTGTCGGAGGTGTCGGTGCTGTCCAGGGCAGAGTCCGCCTCCTCGGGAAGCGCCTGGTCCCCGATGTGCGTCTCCCGAATCCACTCGGTGTGGAGCCGGGGCTCAGCTGCGGAGAGGAGCCGGAGCTGGGCGCTCAGACCCCAAGAGCTGAGGGGCTGCGCCGCCGCCCCCTCCCTCCCACAGGCGGGTTCGCGCTCCCGGAGGACCCTCGGGTCGGAGGCGATGCAGTGGCCGCAGGCTCGGCACCTCCTCCCGCTGCCCCGAGCGGGCGGCGGCGCTGAGAGGCCCCCAGGCTGCAGCCCACCCAGCAACGGGTGCAGAGCGCCCGCGCCCGCGTCCCGGCGCCGGCAGCCCCCCTGGATGTAGTCGGCGAGGTCGGGCTTGGAGCGCAGGGGACCCTGTTCCGCCGTGCTGAGCACCGGCCGCTGACGTTGCTGCAGCCGCTCCAGGTAGCGGGACTCAGCATCCCGGGCTGACTCATCCTCAAAGCGGACGTGGGAAGGGGAGGCGCCCCGCTTCGGCCACTGCCCGCTGCTGGACTCCCCGCTGGAGGAGTCACTCGTGTTCCCATTCTGGAGGTTGTCTCGGCAGGCGATGGTCATCCTCGGGTCCAGGGTTGGGCTTTTCCGCCCATCTCTGATGGGCAGGCAGAAGAGAGGTCATGAGCAGGAGGAGGGGAAGGTACAAGCCTCCTCCCTGGGCGCGCCAGCCCTACCCGTCCACCCCGGGGCACGGTCCTGCACAGCGCTCAGGGAAAACTACAACCCAAAGTTGCCCAAATCAGGTTCCTCAGGAGTCCAGCAGCAAAGCAGAGAAGCTTACAGGCCCATCCCCATCCTGAACACAGTGCTGAACAAAATGAATACGACCTTCTCTACTTTCGGCTTTGCCTCTGTTGCCTGTCTCCGTCTGAGTTCAGACGAAACGCTGTTAAACGCAGGACTGTAGGAAAGGATAATACCGAAGTCCTGGTGTGTGTTTAGAAGTGAGTCTGGCCATCATGGGCATCTGGTGAACTGTGATGAACTGTGGCAGTACTGCATTTGTTATAAAGGTTTAATGGGAAGAGCATAAGTTTCCATGGAGACCGTGTGGGACCTGCAGTCAGAGTTTCTAAGCATTCCTCCTCTCAGAAGTGTTCACTCAGGGTTCCTAAGCATCTTGCTGGGACAAAATTTAGCAGAGTAACACTAGTGTTTCTCCTTGGTCTCGCCATCTAGTCTGTTCCAATGCTGTCTCCTATATCTGCCCCTCCCCAGCCCCTCTCACACACTCGGTCCCCAAACACTGTGACAACAATTACTATGCTAGGAAGAGTCCTCATATTCTGTTGTCAGCCTTTGCTCTGAGACACACTGGCTGGTGGTCAAGTCCTGCTCAGCTCAAGAAAACACCTGCACAAATCTCACACCAGGCCCCCTGGAGCCAGGTGACCCGAGTTTCAGATCCCTGTGTAAATAGACCCTACAGGCCCTTGTCTATCAGAGGCCACCTAAGTAAGGACCATACTTCTTCCTGCCTTTCCCAGCAGCACCTCGCCACCAATCTACTGATGAGCACCTGGGACTCACATCCTTTCCTGCCTTTATCACTCACCCTGGACCCCTGCAGTGGCCTCCTACTCATTGGTCCTCCTGGATCTCAGCTTCATCGCATCATCTCTCAAGGGGGCACAGGATCAAGTCCACAGTCTTTGGGGTAAAGATACAGGCCTCCACATTCCTCTCTGCCTCTCTTTCCAGCTATGGCCCACTTGCAAGGCCTCAAGGCTTCTCACCCCATTTATCTCATGCAACCCTCCTGCCACTGTTTCCTAGAATCTTTCTTCTTAACCTGTCTGCCTTTGATTACCAGTCATTAAGTCATACCTGTGTATAGATGCCATGTGTAATGTTTAATTTTGTGTGTCAGCTTGGCTGGGCCATGGTGCCCAAGTTCTTGATGTTTTTGTGAAGGTTTTTTGGATAAGATTAACATTTAAACTGTGCTGTGCTTAGTCATCAGCTGTGTCCAACTCTTTGTGACCCCATGGACTGCAACCGCCAGGCTCCTCTGTCCATGGAATTCTCCAGGCATGAATACTGGAGTGGTTCAGCATTTCCTTCTCCAGGGGATCTTCCCAACCTAGGGATCAAACCCAGGTCTCCTGCATTGCAGGTGAATTCCTTACCATCTGAACCACAAGGGAAGCCCAAGAATACTGGAGTGGGCAGCCTATCCCTTCACGCAGGGATCTTCCTGACCCAGGAATCGAACCGAAGTCTCCTGCATTATAGGCAGATTCTTTACCAGCTGAGCTACCAGGAAAGCCGATTTAAACTGGTGGACTTCAAATAAAGTTGATCATGGTATGGTGGACCTCATCCAATCAGTTGAAGTTCTGAATAGAACACAGACTGCTCTTCCCTGAGCAAGAAGGACTTCTGCCAGCTGACTGCCTTTGGATTTGAGTAGCAACTCTTGCCTGGGTCTCAAGCCAGCCAACCTACTCTGCAGGCTTTGGACTTACCAAGTTTCCAAGGTACCATGAGCCAATTTTTTAGAATAAAATTTTCTCTCTATATAAGCACACATTATGTTGGTTCATTCTCTGGAGAACCCTGACTGATATAGCTTGATGCTGTCTCCTCCTCTGGCTACCCATCCCACCCATTTGTCATCAAAGACTCAGGAGATGTCAGGGTTCAAAGGTACTAGCACGACCAAGTGACCCCTACTTGTTTCCACAAAGGAGAGGGCACACAAGACCAGCTTCTGGACTGACCGGCACCTGACCAGCTGGGAAAGGCATGCTGCAGGGAGTTTTTCTCTCTCAGAAGGAGCCATGAATACAGAACTAGTCTTTGACCATGCTCATGGTCAGGTTCTGACTGGAGACAGAGGCTTGGATTTTAGAGACCTGTTACTTCTTTCCTGCTATGTCATCTCATATGCCGGCAAAGTAATGCTCAAAATTCTCCAAGCTAGGCTTCAACAGTATGTGAACCGAGAAATTCCAGATGTTCAAGGTGGATTTAGAAAAGGCAGAGGAACCAAAGATCAAATTGTCAACATCTGTTGGATCACCAAAAAAAGCAAAAGAACTCCAGAAAAACATCTCACTTCTGTTTCACTGACTACGCTGAAGCCTTTGACTGTGTGGATCACAACAAACTGAAAAGTTCTTAAAGAGATGGGAACACCAGACCAGCTTACCTGCCTCCTGTGAAACCTGTATGCAGATCAAGAAGCAACAGTTAGAACCAGACATGAAACAACGGACTGGTTCCAAATTGGGAAAAGAGTACTTCAAGGCTGTATATTGCCACCCTGCTTATTTAACTTATATGCAGAGTACATCATGCAAAATGCCAGACTGGATGAAGCATAAGCTGGAAACAGGGAGAAATTGCAGGGAGAAATATCAATCACCTCAGATATGCAGATGACACCACCCTTATGACAGAAAGCAAAGAGGAACTAAAGAGCTTCTTGATGAAAGTGAAAGAGGAGAGTGAAAAAGTTGGCTTAAAACTCAACATCCAAAAAACTAAGATCATGGCATCTGGTCCCATCACTTCATGGCAAATAGAAGGCGAAACAATGAAAACATTGAGAGACTTTATTTTCTTGGGCTCCAAAATCACTGCAGATGGTGACTGCAGCCATGAAATTAAAAGACGCTTGCTCATTGGAACAAAAGCTATAACAAACCTAGACAGCATATTAAAACACAGAGACATTACTTTCCCAACAAAGGCTGTCTCTAGTCAAAGCTACGGTTTTCCCAGTAGTCTTGTATGGATGTGAAAGTTGGACTCTAAAGAAAGCTGATCACTGAAGAATTGATGGTTTGAACTGTGGTGTTGGAGAAGACTCTTGAGAGTCCCTTGGACTGCAAGGAGATCCAACCAATCCATCCTAAAGGAAATCAGTCCTGAATATTCACTGGAAGGACTGATGCTGAATCTTAAATTCTAATACTTAGGCCACTTGATGCCAAGAACTGTCTCATTTAAAAAGACCCTGATACTGGGAAAGATTGAGGGCGGGAGAAGACGGGGACGACAGAGGATGAGATGGTTGGATGGCATCACCGACTCAATGGAAATGAGCTTGAGTAAACTCTGGGAGTTGGTGATGGACAGGGAGGCCTGGAGTGCTGCAGTCCATGGGTTCCCAAAGAGTCAGACATGACTGAGTGACTGAACTGAACTGACATGTTCCTATGACCAACCTAGACAGCATATTAAAAAGCAGAGACATTACTTTACAGACAAAAGTATAGTAAAAAAAAAGTATAGTCAAAGCTACGGCTTTTCCAGCAGTCATGTATGGATGTGAGAGTTGGACCATAAAGAAAGCTGAGCGCCAAAGAACTGAAGCTTTTGACCTATGGTATTGGAGAAGACTCTTGAGAGTCCCTTGGACTGCAAGGAGATCAAACCAATCAATCCTAAAGGAAATCAGTCCTGAATATTCATTGGAAGAACTGATGCTGAAACTCCAATACTCTGGTCACCTGATGTGAAGAACTGACTCAGTGGAAAAGACCCTGTTGCTGGGAAAGATTGAAGGCAGGAGGAGAAGGGGACGACAAAGGATGAGATGGTTGGATGGCATCACTGACTTGATGGACATGAGTTTGAGCAAGCTCCGGGAGTTGGTGATGGACAGAGAAGCCTGGTGAGGTGTAGCCCATGGGGTCGTAAAGAGTCGGACACGACTGAGTGACTGAACTGAAATGAACTACTTTTGAATCACTGAGAGCAGTACCCATGCAGTTATCTATGCTGGCATACTTGATGTGTTGTTACTGCTTTTAGTCCTCAAAGGCACTTACAAAGGCTTCCCTAACTATACCCTCCTCCTAGCACAACTCGTTCAAGCTTGTCTTGATACTCCAACAACTTATTATAAATGAAATGCATGTGAGTGATTGGCTGATTTACTTATCCTTCCTCTAATTGGATGCTTTGATGCTTTTTGACGTCAGTGCTCTCAAAAAGGCTGCCTTCACATGAGTTCCTTCTTCACCAAATTTACAGCTACCCAACAGAAAGACAGGTATGGTATGCAATTAAAAGGAAAGGAGTTCAATGTGGACATAGCACAAGTACCTAGTGGGAAGCTGCTGTATAGGGGGTTCAACCTGGTGCTCTGTGATGACCTAGAAGGGTGGGATGGGGGCATGGTGGGAGGAGATATAGTATACCTATAGCTGATCCACTTTGTTAACACAACACTATAAAGCAATTATACTCCAATAAAAATTTTTTTAAAAGGAAGTCAGACAATGGCAGGAAGAAACCATCCATGTTTAACAATGACTGTTAAAACATGCCAACCAGTGGGGAGAGTGGCCACTGAACTGGTTGACTTCCTTAACTATACATGGCATTGACTGGACTGGACAGTGCATCCTTCCAGGCTGTGCTTTCTGTGCGCATAAATGGCCTTGCCTGCCTGACTCGGTGAACATGTGCTCACCTGGGTCCCGAGGGTATCCCATTCCAATTCATCCCCTTCCTGGGTGCCTCGACAGCCAGGCCGCTGACTAATCTCAAGACCCTGATGGGTTAGAATGGTCTGGATCACAGATGGTGTGGCGTATGACACATAGACGCTACCACTGGGGGTCCTGGGGTTGCCTGAGATGCCAGAGTTAAATTGTCCAAGACTGATTCCCTGCAAAGCTCCATGGGAAACAGCTACAGCTGAGAGCTTATTCCCTCACTTGTGCCATGTCAGCTCACTACAACCTCAAATCTTGGACCTGGGGCCTCTGGTCACACCAACAGAGGGGCTGGTGCTCACCCAGCCATGAATGCTGAGCTGGCACAATAAAGCTACAGCTGAGGTGCTGCTGTGTCATACCGCACTGTACCTTAGCCCCTGATTCACACCAAGGAGTGGGTGCTGCTGCTGCTGCTGCTAAGTCGCTTCAGTTGTGTCCGACTCTGTGCGACCCCATAGACGGCAGCCCACCAGAGGCAAGAACATGGGAGTGGGTTGCCATTTCCTTCACCAAGGAGTGGGTGAGTACTTCTTAAACCAAGGAAGCTGCAAAGTGCCACGCTGCGAGTTCTGGGGGCCTCCCTGAAGCCTG
This sequence comes from Capra hircus, assembly GCF_001704415.2. Classification (NCBI taxonomy): domain Eukaryota; kingdom Metazoa; phylum Chordata; class Mammalia; order Artiodactyla; family Bovidae; genus Capra; species Capra hircus. Next base: position 60,646,274 of record NC_030823.1, on the reverse strand, counting down.
ACGCTAGATGTTCCCTGGGTGTTTACACTGCCCTGGATGCAGTGGGCAGGGGCAGCCTGCCCACCTGCCACCAACCCCGACTCCAGGATTTTCCCCAATTGGCACTGCTCCAGGAGGATTTAAAAAAAAAAAAAAGGAACTACTGCTAAGCAAGTGGATCTGCCTGCTTTGAGATCTGAGCAGATTCTGATGCACTCAGTCATCCTGTTTCCTGGAACCCATATACAGAAAGGGCCATCTTATCCATCAGGCACAATAGCCACAGTACCTGGGAGCCACAATTCTCCTGGGGCCCATGAAAATGTTTTAGTTTCTTTTAAAGTCAAAAGAGAATACATAAATACACTTTTAAGTCAAAGAAAACATTCTCAGATATAATATTAATACATTTACCTTTTAGCCAGCATGGTCATAAAATTTAAATTTTCACTTTGTTTATGGGGAAAGGGCTTCCCAGGTAGCTGAGTGGTAAAGAATCCGCCCGCCAGTGCAGGAGATCCAAGAGACATGGGTTTGATCCCTGGGTCGGGAAGATCCACTCAAAAAAGAAATGGCAATCCACTCCGGAACTCTTGCCTGGGAAATCCCATGGACAGAGGAGCCTGGCGGGCTGTAGTCCACGGGGTCGCAAAGCACCAGACACGACTGAACACGCACACACGTGGTATGGAGGAAGGAGTCACGAAGGCCAGAGTGCCTAGGGCCCCCCAAAGTCACCGTGTGGGCCTGCCTTTGGAGAGGGCTGTGTGGCTGAGATGTAAAGCTCCTGGGTAGCATCACCCCTGGTGAGGAGGTGCAGCATCTCTCTTTGCTCATCTCAGCATGGCCGGAAAGTCCCTCTGGCCCCCCTCCTGGTGACCATTCTCTTGAAGTGACTGTGAGGCGCTGCAGCCCTTGGCGCCCAAGACCCCATCTGCAACTGCGCCTCTTGAGCCTGTCAGGACCTGAGAAGGGGCGGTGAGACAATCCCTCTGGTGGGCTCACTGACAGTGTGGGGGTCCTGGGTCAGGTGTCCAGAGCGTTCCTCCCCAGAAAGGAAGGCTCCAGCCAGAGAAACAGCACCATCTCACCCTCTAGAAACAAGAGCAGCCCCGCTGAGCAGCAGCTCTGGCCCTGCTACACAGGCAGGTTGCCCTGGTTTGCCCGGCCCGCCCAGGGCAGGAGAGGCGCGCTGGACACTCAGTACGCCGGCTTAGACACACCACCCCACACCGGGCCCCGCGGGCAAGGCCCTGCTCTGCTAACAGTATATGGGCTATACTTTCTAAGAGGAAAAACACAGTTTTAGAGGTGGTATATTCCTAATCTAATAAGGAACTCCAGGTCCTCTCAGCCACATCAACGACCTTAAACTTTACAGTCAAGCTGGTGAACTCAGTCATCCTGGAATTCATGCCAAAGGTAGAAATATTTTTGTTCTAAAAGAAATGGAGGGGCTTCCCTGGTGGTCCAGTGATGAAGATTGTGCTTCCAATTCAGGGGTGGGGGCGTATGTTCCGATTCCGATCAGGGAACTAAAATCCCACATGCTATATAGCAGCATGCCCAAAACAAATAAGATAAAATTCTCAAATACTGCCTTCATTAAGAAGAAATGGAGAGACGCAGGACAGCTTAATCCCATGAGGTATGCTGCCGCGCAATTGCTCAGTCGTGTCCGACTCTTTGTGACCCCAAGGACTGTAGCCCACCAGCTACAGTGGAATTTTCCAGGCCAGAATACTGGAGTGGGGTGCCGTTTCCTTCACCAGGAATCTTCCCGACCCAAGGAGCAAACTCACGTCTCTCGTGTCTCCTGCATTGGCAGGCAGATCCTTTACCGCTAGCACCACCTGGAAAGCCCCAATCACATACCTTCAACTCAGTTACTGCATCCCCGAGGTCCCCACCAGCAGTGCTGGGACCAGGGCATAAAGGTATGGCAAAGATCTTGGAGACAAGCGCAGAGCGAATAAGGCACTCCAGCAGCAAGCAAACAGCAACCTTGTCAACATCAGGCACTGCTGACGCCTCCACAACCATCCCTCTCCGAGAGGATGCTATCTGCTCAGACACAGGTGCCAAACAGCCTCTATGGGAGGCCCCTTCCTACCACAGTGCTGTCCTAGCACACAAGCTCCAGGCAGCCCTACCCGGCCCCTGACACAGGACGCCAGCACTTACGTGTCCCCTCCCAGGCCCTGCCTCTGATGGGCGTGTTCTGCCCTCCTGGGATCAGGAACACCAACTCAGGTGCGCCTGTCTCCCCAGTAGCAAGAGCTTGCACTTCCAAGAGCTCTCCATTTCTACACTGATTTGCTTCCAGAAAATGTGGCTGCAGCTGGCCCCTTCTTCACCTCCTGCAAAAAGCCTGTCTGTTCAGGATGGCCCCAGCCACCTCCAGCTAGACCTGAGATAAAGAAGACCTTCTGGGGGCTGCTGTGCCTGTCTGTCCCACTCTCCCGTCAGCTTTCATCAGGCTGCTCTTTGGAACGAGTGATGTCTCTGGGCTCGGGGGTAGGGGGTGGGGTGGAGGAGGGGCTCCTGCATCTAATGAGGCCCCGGGCCTGTGTGGCATCACCACGTTAGCTCAGCATGGCTCTCCAGGGTGATCTGACAAGCGTAACCTTTAGAAGCATCTGCAGCAAGCCATCTGGCGTTGATTTTTCAGCTATACCCTCTGAGGATTCACCAGTGCTGCCAAGTCAAAGTAATTCTTTTCTGGACACAGCAGCTGCTAAAGTGGGTCACCTTGCATTTCAATTGCATTTCTACTGCCGGAGAAGAGCGTGGTGAGAGGGAACCTACTTTAAGGTTAGTGGCTGGGGTTGTCGTGAGCTGTTGATGAGATTTGGGGAAGAGGAAGTGTCCCAAGGTACATTTACATCATCTGGTCTGCTTTGCAGATTTTTGTTGTTATCGTTCACTCGCTCAGTCATGTCTGATTCTTTGTGACCCCATGGAATGCAGCACTCCAGGCCTCCCTGTCCTTCACCATCTCCCAGAGTTTGCTCAAACTTATGTTCATTGAGTCAGTGATGCCATCCAACCATCTCATCCTCTGTTGCCCCCTTTTCCTCGTGCCTTCAATCTTTCCCAGCATCAGGGTCTTTTCTAATGAATCTGCTCTTTGCATCAGGCGGCCAAATTATTGTAGCTTTAGCTTCAGCATCAGTCCTTCCAATGAATATTCAGGGTTGATTTCCTTTAGGATTGACTGGTTAGATCTCCTTGCAGTCCAAGGGACTCTCAAGAATCTTGCCTGTTTTGCAGCTACCCAACTCAACCTCAGTACCTAAAGAAAGTGGAACAGGAGGGCTCCATGGAAGTCTAAGGCTCTGGGCTGCATAAACATGCAGAGAAGAACAGTCAGGATGCTTCAAAGGAGGCACTCCCATTCCTGATTAGCGTCCTCCAGCCAGAAGAAACAAGGCACAAAATACAGAGATAAAAGGGGAGCCGGCTGCGAGCCTCTCGCCAGGATTTAGGGTCTCCTGAGCCCCTCTCCTAGAGGTCACTGTGACACTGACCCAGAGGTGAGCCGCAGCCCTCTGCTCTTGCTGAAGTCAGTCTCAAAGGTGTCCAGAAGGTCCTCAGCCTTTAATAAGTTGGCTCAGCATCCCCGTCAAAGAGAATGGAGTCCAGTTCCGCTGAGAATCCTCGCTCCCTCTAGTATCCACTGCGCCAAAGAAGCCACAGGCCTGGTCAGCTGGGGCATTTGGACCTGAGCTAGCAGCCTCGCTGCAGGTCAGGTACTCCCGCCAGCTCCACCTGTAAGTGATTCCTTGGGGTGCGCTGTACACGGAACAGGCGCAGAGATGGCGATGGGATGTCACGCAAGAGGTGGCTACCTGTGTGGGGTGCTGAACGTCCTTGAACTTGTTCTTTTCTCCTCTCTCCATCCCTGACGAGCTCACCCTCCCTCATGGCCCCAGCAATGTGAGATCAGAATGATGCCTACATCTGCAGTCTGACCTCTGTCTTCCTCCTCAGTTCCTGTATCCAGTTGCCTGATAAGCATCTCCAGTGAGTGTTCCGTGGACAGTCCCTCCCAAGCTTAATCCTGCACAGAGGGTTCACTGAGCCTCCAGACACCAAGTCAGAACCCTGGGCTCCATCCTGGATGCCCCCCTTCTCAGGCTCCCCTCCTCCAGTTGATTCCATGACTCAGTCAGAGGTAACACTTGTAGGGTACTCACTACATGCCAGGAGCTGTTCTAAACACTTTCTATGAACTCACAGAACCCTCACAATAACCCTGAAAGACAGGCTGTGGTATAATGCCCATTGTGCAGAGGAGCAAACCAAGGCACAGGGGCTTCCCCAAGAGCACACAGCTAGGAAGTGGCAGAGCCAGAACTCAGCGGTCTGCTTCCAGTCTTAACCACTTCTCTGCTGCCTCATTAAGCCTGTTGCTCTGGCTCTGGGCAACCTTGCATCTCCACCCTCTCCTCCCATCACTGCACACTGTCCCCCTAGTCCCCCAGATCCAACCATCTCTGCAGCCAGAGCAGCTTTACTGGAATGCAAAGGTGATGGTGCTACCCAGCTGCTTGAAATCCTTTGGTGGCTCCTAGCTATTACAGGAGGCTTCCAAATTGTCCATCAGTCCTGGAGGCCTCCATGACTGGCCTCCACTGGGCCTTCCAGCCCAACTCCTGAGAATACTGCTTCTGCTCAGTTTCTGCCCGGGGATGCTCACCCCTTCCTCCCTCAGCTGCCCAGTAAATATCTATGTCTCCTTCAAGCTCCAACTTAGAAGCCACCTCCTCCAAGCCTCCCTTTCCTCTGGTCTTTCTCCCTGGAGACTGTGACACCTCCGTTCCCCCAAGGAGACTCGGGTTATGTTCCCGAATATGCCATCAGTAGGCTCTCAGCGAAGATGTGCTAACTGACTAAAAGAATGAAAGCGATGCCTGACACGGGAAAAGCTCCCACACGGACCAGGGGGGAGGAGTGAGCGGCGGCATTTGGCTGGATCCCATCTCTTCTCCTGCCGTAGCCCATACCGGCCAGCCTGGCCCGGGCCCCACTCACCGGCTGCACAGGGCAAGGGTGGGCACGATGTCGTGGCTGGCACGGACAGGCCGGGTCCTGGCCTTCATGCGGGCTCTCTGCAGCAGATGCTTGGTTTCTTCATGTCTGGGGCTCAGCACAGGCTCCGGCTTGGGACCGAAGGTCCTGCAGGGGGGCACGCGGGCCAGAGCGGGTGGGGGGAGGGATTAGAAGAAAATAACATGGATTAGGAGGGCTTTAACAGTGTCGAGCGTGGCTGTGCCAGAAACAGCCCCGCATGGAAGCCTTCCTTGGCCAGCTCCCACACGGAAGGGCACCAGCCTGGGGCCTGGGGCTGGGGGCCTGGCGACTCTGGAAAGGACTGGCCCACCCTGGACAGCTGCTCAGAGACTGGAGGCAGAGACCCCAGGAGGATCTAGAAAAGGGTAGGGGAGTCTCCAGATTACTCCATTGTTCAGTCAGCAGGAGTTATCTGGGAGGAGGGGAAGGAAAGGGCCCCGGGCTGCTGGGCTGGGCCTGTGCCCAGCCAGATGGTCTCTGTACGCATCACCTCCTTCTCTCCTCCATCTCTCGGCACCCACACACACCCACTCAAGCTCGCAGCACATCGTCCTGAGCTCTCACTGCAGACACAAGGCATCGGGGCCCTGCCCATCACCACTCTGCTCCTCTGAGAGAATGACACTTTCATAAGTCCCGGTGATTTCTGGCCTCAGTTCCAATCCTAACCCGACAGACATCAGGTCAGGGCCGAGAGGAACTAAGCTGGACCCACACCAAGTCAGCAAATGGCTCACTCCTCATCATAACGAGGGTCTTCTCCCAGCAGCCCTCACCACCTCCCAGTGTACTGCCTCCCCGGCCAGTCCAGAGCTGCCGAAAATGACAGCAGCCTTTTTGCAAAGCCATCTCCCGGTGACACAGTGGCAGGTCGCAGGGATAACAGCCGCCCCAGAGCCTCCCGCTGACCAGAGGGCCCTCTCTGCAGACAGGCGGGCCCGGGGGCAGGTGCGCTCTCTGCCTGACAGATGAGGGTGTTCCTGAGCAGAGAGGAACATGTGGCGTGTCACTCAAGGTCGAACATCAAGTGAAGCGGAGCAGACGACAGCCAGCTCCACTGCCTCCAGCATCCTTGCCGCGTCCTCCGGCTCCTCCCAGCCCCGGGTCCCAGAGCCGGCTGAGCCGGCATGTGGCTGAAGCCAGACTCACTCTCTGATGTGATGTCTGCACCCCCTGCAGCTGCCCTTGTCCTTCCTCACTGTCACATACGCTGGGCTGTCCCCACCAGGGAGGGTCCGCAGAAGGAGGACTTGGGCGGCTAGAGGCTCAGGCCGGCCTGCATCTCAGTCTGCAGCCCGCCAAATCCCGGGCCTTCCCCAGCCCATATGTCACCTGGAGAAAGAGGCCTCGTCTTGACAGGGGGGACGGTACCAAGTCGTTTCCTAGGTGACGGATGATAGAGATGTGAGTAGAAAATGGCCCAACCCTGAGGCCTCCTTGGGACAACCTTGGACGAGCGCTGGGCAGTCTATGATTTTTGTTTCTTTCTTTCTTTTTATTTTCCCATTATTTGCACCTAATCCTGCTTTGGGGCCAAGATAAAAACTAAGAACTGCCAGAATAAAGGCACCATCTGTGCCTAGAGACCCTGGCAGGGCCCAGGCACAGTTCTGGAACCAGGAAGGCTTCCAGGAGAGAATGAAGAGTAAGCTCTCAAGGCCCGCTGCCCTGTGAGGCGACGCGGCCCTCTGCACAGCTTCCCGAGCAGGCAGGGCCTCCAACGCACCACTGAGAGCAGCTGTGCTCCCTGGGGCTCCGGCTCCGCCAGCAGAGATAATGAGGTTACCAGCCCGGAGAGACGCCTCTGCAGCCACGGGCCTCTGGCTGCCAGCCCGCGCGCTCAGAGTCTTCCGGTGACAGCTGTGGCCGCCCGGCTGTCGGAGGGCATTTGTCAAAAGACCTGGTGGGCAGGCAGGAGGGCTCCAGGCAGCTGGCCAGATGCTGTCAGGAACAGCCTCGCCCCAGGTTTCGAAGCAATTTTCCAGCTTTGCTGTTTTTTCTTTCTGCTCCCTCTACTTGGAGCTGTTATTTTTGTTTTTTCTTTCCTTTTCATCAGCTGCCCTGCTTTGGTTTCTGGCAGACAAAGCTGGTTTCTCCACTGATTAGAAAAGCAGGGTTTTTTGGAGGCGCCTGGAGGCATCCATGCAGGAACCAACTGAGCAGGGAGGAGAGAGGCAGCCACCTTCACAGACCATGGCCAAAGTCAGGAGGGCAGCCAGCTCTTGGTCATGGTGCGCTCTGGGGTGGGCAGGCCCTGACAGCCCTGTGGCTGGAAAGGGGTCTTTCTCCCCAGTGGCAGGGGGCAAGCAGGTGCAGCCCCATGGACCTGTCCTATTCTAACACCCATACCCCCCCTCCCCAGTTTCGCTGCACTGTCCTGGTCCACCCGAGGCCACCGACCCCGCCAGGCAGACAGGTTCAGACTCCGCTATCTGAGGGAGACCCTCCACTCTCACGTGACCACAGCCCTGGAGCCAACTCCTTCCCATCACGGCTACAGCCCAAGGTCCCCGCTCCCACGGTCCCTCTGCAGATTGCCTGGCAGGGCTGGGGCGGTCCCTGTGTGGCTCGGCAAAGACTTTCCACCTGAGCACAGAGAGCTGCTGTCATTGCTGTGAGAGCTCGCACACCCAGGGCTTGTGAGTTCAGCGGGTGGGGCACAGAGTTAAAGAGGCTGAGTGCTTCCCCTGGGCCTCAGTTTCCCTGTCTGTAAACAGTTGGAGTTGTACTGAGAGAGAATCCACATTGCTACCCCATGAACCTACGTCTTTGGCTAGGAATTCTGCAGTACCACAAAGCCAGGTGGGGAACCTTGAGGTCCTCTCCTAGGGGGCTCACCCCACAGATGCTTGGCCCTCAAGAAGCAGCAACACCTAAAAGAGCTAATTGTGGGGGACAACGGGAGATCCACGTGAGTATCTTGCTCCTTCCAGCCACAGTGTCCTAAGCTGCCCCCCAGGACAAAGAGCAGCGGGAAAGCCCCTCCCACTCTAAGCCCTGCTTCCTGGTAGAGAGACCAGCTGAGCCCTGCCTGCAGCTCCCCTCCCAGCCAGGCATAGCCAGCTCAAGATCTCCAGTCAGGACAACCACCATTTCCTCCCAGTTAGGGAGGTCAGGGAGACAGAGCAGCCTCCTTCTGCAGCCATCATAATCCTGGATTAAAATAATAAGCTCCAGCCAGTCTGGCTTTAACCCTTTCATCCCAAGAACACGAATTAGGGAAACAATTTGGGATGGAAAGGGATCTGACTTTTCCCAGAGTCCAGGATGCAGCAAGGAGAAGGAACATCTATTGTGACCAGAACACATATTCACTTTTCTGCCCAGCAACTGTGCCATTTTTGCACATTAGAGAGCTTTCACGAAAAGAGTGCCCCTACTGTCACACTGTGTGCAGCGCCCTGCGTGAGGGCAGCAGTGGGCCCGGAACCTATTCTGGACCACGTGTTCCATGTGGGCAGGGGCCTCTGGGCTCACTGTTATAGACACCTTCTTCCCAGGGCTGCAGGACATGGACAGAACAAACCCTAGAGTGAAGGTTAGAAGCGTGTTCCCGGGACAGTGAGTTCCTTGGTGGTCGATCACCAAGTTCTGTCTAACTCCTTGAAACCCCATGGACCGCAGCACACCAGGCTTCCCTGTCCCACACTATCTCCCAGAGTCTGCCCAAATTCATGTCCACTGGGACAGGCTGCCCGGCTTCTCATCCTGGGCTGCCACTTACTAGCTGAGTCACCCTGGTAGGTTACTTAGGGGTTAAGGTTCGGCTTCCTCTTCTCCTAAACAAGGGCTCAGTTGTTAAGTGAGACCGATCCCCTTAGAAGAGCTGAGCACAGAGCGAGGCACTTGATAAGATTCAATCAATATCAGCATTTATTATCATCACTGCTTTTCTTATTTGCAGCATTATTTTGTGAAGTTCCTCTCACCCCCTTGCTGAGCTTAAGATGGAATCCCTGAACATGAACTAAAATCACCTGCCAAAGAGAGCCCCTGTCATCTTGGGGATGTCACACAAAGGCATGTTCAGAAGTAAGAAACTATTTTGAAGCTAGAGAGGGCTTGGTGGGTTTTGTTCTAGACCTTTGGAGCCCTGCACAGGGCTCAATAGAAAAGGCAATTTCCATCGAACAGGGAGCTGGAGGAGGCTACTTGGTAGCAGAGGGAAGCTGCTACCCAGAAAATAAATGGGCACTTCTCTCAAAATAGAAGGAGGAGCGGCATCCTTAAGAATGGCACGTATCCAGAGAAAACTATAATTTGAAAAGATAACGTGCACCCCTATGTTCGTTGCAACACTATTTACAATAGCCAAGACACGGAAGCAAACTAAACGTCCATTGACAGAGGAGTAGAAAGAGAAGATGGAGTACATATATCCAGTGGAATACTACTCGGCCACAAAAAGAGTGAAATCATGCCATTTGCAGCAACATGGATGGACCCAGAGATTATCACACTGAGCTAAGTCAGAAAGAAGAAAACAAATACCTTAGGATATAACTTACATGTGAAGTCTAACATATGATACAAATGAGCCTATCTACAAAACAGAAACAGTTACAGACGCACAGAAAGACATGTGGTTGTGAAAGAGGAGGTGGGTGGGGGAGGGAGGGATTGGGAGCTTGGGATTAGCAGGTGCAAACAATTGTATATACAAAGGATCAACAGCAAGGTCCTACTGCAGAGCAAAGGGAACTGCATTCAGTATCCTATGATAAACTATAATGAAAGAGAAAATGAAAAAGAATATACGTATACGTATAGCAACCACTCTGCTGTACACAAGAAAGCATCACAACACCGTAAATCAACTATACTGCAATAAAATAAAACAAATAAATAAAAGCGGATGGCTGCTGTGGGATACACCTCATTGAACACCTTTGAAAAGACATTGTGTGGGGGCGTGCAGAGCTTCCCTAGGTTGTCGACTCCTTACTGGGAGAGCAAAGTGGTTCTGCCCTTGCCTTCTTGAAGAAGGAAAAGAACAAACTCCTGTGGGCTGTCCCCTTGGTCAGCACTGCATGCGTGGAGGCAGGTGACCAAGACACCCCCGGGTAGGGGGACAGTGGCCTATTCCACTCTGAAGGCCATGGAGGAAGGCTTCCTCTTGAATTTCAGCCCAGCTCCTCACTGATGAATGATCTTGAGCAAATTAACTTTCCTGAGCCCCTCTATTCATAAAGATTGGGACCACAGTGAGATTTTCACGTGTGGGGTGTATGAGTGTGACGATGACATGGAGGAAAGTTGCAGGTGACACTCGCTATGAGGGAGGACTTGAAGGGATAGCATCCTTCCTTCTCCACGGGGACTCAGAACCTAGACGCTTCAGGAGTGTTTGTAGTTGGAACACTGGTGAGTGGCTAAATGTAATTTTCTTCTTTTCAGTTTTAGTCTTTCCAGGTTTGAGAGTGGCAAGGGGTTTCCTCGAGTTCTCCTTCGTGTCTGTATATCTGAGTCAGGGGGAAGGATAGGGAATGACGGGGGGCAGTACGCAGGACAGGTAGGGGCTCAGCTAGTCTTCATTACACCTTGAACCTGGGGGTGCCCTCAGATATGCCTGCAGCCCTGCGACTCCTGGGAGGAGCAGAAGCTGCTTCTCTCACGCTCGCGCCCAGGACTCCCTCCTGCCATCCCACACCCTCCCTGGTAGGAGGTCTGCAGGTCATTCCAGCTCACCAGCCAGGTTCTGGACTTTCTGGTTCCCTAGACTCAGGGGGTCATGGGGAATCCTGGAGGTGAGTGTGAGACCCCCAGGAGTCACAGGGCTGCAGGTATACCTGAGAACACACCTAGGAAAGGGTGTAACAAAGACTAGCTGAGCCCCTGCTCATCCTGTGTACACCCGGCCATTCCCTATCCTGCCCACCGACTCAGGTGTATGTGTGTGTGTGTGTGTGTGTGTGTGTGTGTGTGTATGTGTGTGTCGCTCAGTTGTGTCTGACTTTTTGTGACCTCCATGGACTCCTCTGTCCATGGGATTCTCCAGGCAAGAATGCTGGAGTGGGTAGCCATTCCCTTCTCCAGGCAAACTTCTGCTCCAGGAATTGAGCCCGGGTCTCCCACATTGCAGGCAGGTTCTTTACCATCTGAGCCATCAGGGAAGCCCACTGGCTCTGATACACAGACACAAAGAAAAACTAGAGGAAACCCTTTGCCATTCCCAATCTTGTCAAGAGGAGAGAGACAGAAAATGTCTCTCCAGTTCCTCCTACCTTACCTAAAATCTAAATTCCCAGGCTCTCCAAAAGGGCCTCAGCCCACACTCCCACCCTGTGTCCTGATAGTATCTTCCATGCGATCCACTGCATACCTCTCCCATGCGTGTCTGCAGGTCTTACCCATCTGGAATGTCCTCTACTGGCTCCAATCAGATCCGATCAAGCCCACAGGGGTGTCCACCCCCGGGTAAGCCCTCAGTTACACTCATACATGCGTGCTTCTGGAAAACATATTCTGAGTGCCTGTACCATGCTGACACTTGGCAGGTCCCGGGTCCCAGAGAGAACAGCATGGTCCTTGCCCCTCAAGGAGCTCCAGACGGAAGATCCACCAGCAACAGCCAAAGTTGGTGTAGGCAGAGTGGGCAGTGAGGGCAAAGTGGGAATTCCTTCTGAAATTACACACGGTGTAATGCTAGGTAATAAATATAAGTTTTAAAAGCCCAAGGTTTTCTCACAGTTGTGGGCCTGACCACTTGAGCCACAGCCCAGGCCTCTGAAATTCTTGAGGGTTCCCTGTCTGCCCCTCCTGTAAACTGGAGCCTGCAGACAGCTTCGGGGCAGGGAGCTTTGGCTGTGAGCCGTCTCCATGGAGGCCCGAAAATCGGAACCCAACAACGTCTGTCCCTTCTTTTCTCGTGATGAGGCATACACACTGAGACTGGGCTCCCTCCTCTGAGCCTCCATTTCTGTATCTAGAAATGGGCACAACTCCGCCACAGGGATGAGGGAAATCAACAACCCAGGAAGTCCTTCCATCATCATCACAGCACAAATGAAACAACCCCAGAGACCCTCTCCCCTCCACTGACCCCACAGCGGAGCAGGGGTTAAAGCCCCTGCAGACACACTTCAGGGTCTGCCCCTCTGCCCCCCAAAGATGACACACACAGAAGGCCCTGATTTGAAGCAGAGCAAGCCTGGGTCCCACAGCACTGCCTTCCCAACAAGCTTGCCAAGGCAGGCCCTGGGCCTCAGGGGGCCTCCCTGGTGCCTGCAGCAGCCCAAGGCTGAGTCCTTTTTTGTAAAGAGTCGACTCCCTTCCGGTACAGGGCCTGGGGTGAGGATCGCACTGACTGCAGCTGCTCCTCTTGTTTTACATACTTTTTGCACAAGCAGGGTTCATCTGGGGCCCTAAGGCAACGTATAATCCTGCTGTGCCCTCCCAGAGGTTTTACAGACAGCTGGGATGGGACACCACAGGCTTCTAAGAATGGATGAGGGCGGAGCCCCCGCGCAGAGCGCCCTTTGATTCCCTCCTCCTCCCATCTCCGACGAGTCCAGTGCTCACACGTGGCTGTGAGCGAGGTCACGGCTGACAGCACTGACCCCCACTGGGCTTCCCTGAAGTGCTTTTGTTGTGTTTTCAGTCACTCAGTCGTGTCCGATTCTGTGACCCCATGGGCTAAAGCATGCCAGACTTCTCCGTCCTGCATCAACTCCCGGAATTAGATCAAATTCATGTCCACTGAGTTAGTGATGCCATCCAACCATCTCACCCTCTGTCGTCCTGAAGTGTTTACCCCTCCCCTTGTCTTCTCTCCACAAATCAAAACCCCATTTCCCAAATCATGTCAACGGCAACTTAGGAGAGAAACAAGATTAGCCCGTGGAGCCTGCCACCTACCTTCCTTGGTCTATACTTGAGAATACCAGGCTGGGGGAGGGGGCCAAGGTCCCCCAGATCCCTAACCCAAGGCATGACCTGTGGGGCAGCTTGTAGCAGTACAGCATAATGGTTAGAGAATGGTCCTTGGTGCCAAGCAGTTTTGACTGTGAACCCTGACTCTAACACTTAATAGCTTTATCACCAGGCAAGTCGCTTAGCCTCTGCCCAGAGGGTCTCTGTCAGTGAAATGGGAACAGTCAATCCGTTGTTGTTAGGACACTGTCAGGATGTAATACAGCGCAAGGGCTGGAGCTGAGTGTCAGCATGGTCTTCTGGAAGGAAGGACCTCTAGGTGGTTCCTGTCCTCTGGGGTGGAGTCTCCTTTCATCCCTCAGTAGAAGGGACAACCATTTGGCCCTGGGACATTTCTGGTGTTCCCTCGGCATCTTGGGAGTCTCACCTCCCCAGCTGACTCTCCTTGTGACCACCTGCAATGAGCTGGTCCAACCCTGCCAGTCAGACAGGGTCTGCTGTCCTGGGCTCTGCTGTTTCACCATCATTTTGGGGCTTCCTGTCTTACCACCATGCAGAACAGTAACAACTGAGGACATAAATACATGCTGGGTTGACCTGGTCATTACTGACCAGATAAATGATCAATCATCAACCTGGTGATTATTTGGTTGTAACACTGAACTGCACTGATGCTAAACTTGACTGAGTGTGAAACCAGATCTTTTATGCCTCAAACGCTGAGAAGGTTTAAGGGGCTCACTGCCAGAACATGTCCTGAGTGATGTCCCGGCCCTTTCAGGATGACCATCATGACAGCCGCCATGGTCTCAGAGTCTACGCTGTCCAGGGTCCTCAGCCCCTCCATGCAGACCATGTGGCCAGGGGTACAGGGCTGAGGGAAGTGTGCCTTATTTCAAAAGTCTCTCAGGAAGCTCAGATATAGAGAAGAAGCAGCCACAAAACCATCCTGCTTAGGGGAGAGATGGAACCTACAGGGTCTCAGGGACTATTTTAGTATCTGCCCAGAAGACTCAGGAATAGAGCCAAATGAGGAATCCTGTCCCAAGGGGCCTCTGGACATGGAGAAACTTTCTCCATGAAGTAGGTGTCCTTTCTGGCCCTTCAGCCTGGGTGTCTACTCAGCAGGGTGTAGATCACCAGTAAAGGTCCATGGGGCACTGTGAATGACCTTCTAAACAAGCCAGGGGACAGTTTTCCCCAGGCCAACTCTGTGCCTGGATATATGCTGGGCACCCACCTCATTCCACACATATACACATATGAGATCATCCTACAGTATATATAGGCATACACCTACACAGCCTACACCTAGACACAGACACCTTGTGTGTGTGCTTCGTCGCTAAGCTGTGTCTGACACTTTGTGACCCCCCCCGGACTGTAGCTCACCAGGCTCCTCTGTCCATGGGATTCTCCAGGCAAGAAAACAGGAATGGGTTGCCATTTCCCTCTCCAGGGGATCTTCCCGACCCAGGGATCAAACCCACATCTCCTGCATTGCAGGTGGATTCTTTACCGCTGAGCCACTGTAAACTGCAGACCCTAACCCACTGCAAACGGTCTGGTAGGTGAAACAATAGTTCAGAAATTCCTACCCTGAGCATTCTACACAAACGCCATCTCCTTGCAGGACCGGGGGAAAGCCCCTCCTGACCCCTCATGGTTGAGGTTCTTGTCCTTTAAGATGGTATTTTAATTACCTAGTATCCAACATGCAAGTCAGGAGTTTTGGCTTCTTTCAGTAGTGACCTCTGGACAACCCCCTGTGGACATCTTGCAGTTGAACTTTCCTCCCACCCAGGGAAGACAGAGCGGGAGCAAGGGGGAGCCGGGAGACGTGTAGCTGCAGAAGAGGAGGCCCCAGCTCCTCTAGGCACAAGCTGTGTCTGCCCAGGCAGGTTGTCTCCTTTACGGCTCCCCAGGAAGGACAAAGGGACAGGGCAGGGGACAGGGCGTCGCTGAGGACCACAGCCACATGCCTCCACACTGTGGCTGGGTGAGGTGTGGATGTGAGGGGAGGCTGAACATGGTGGCCAGGGAGGCAGGAAGAGACTCCTGGAAGAAGGGGGGGCAGCTACTATTCCAAATCATAAATAATGAGAGATGAAAGAGCCAGGCAGCCCCCTCTCCACCAGGCTCTCAGCCCAAGTCAGCGAGAAGGCCAGTGGCCGAGCAGAGATTGAATCTCCTGAACCTGGGCAGCCCTCACTGTGTGAAAACAGAACTGGGGGTCCACATATTCTGGAGGGGAGGTCAAGCCAAGTGGAATTTAGCAGGCAGGGAATCTGCAGAAGTAACATTGCTGCCCTCTGCCCTCAGCAGAAACCACGAGACCCTCAGGAGGGTAACGTCACTGCACAGAAAGGGAAAATGCGGCTGCTCCCAAGTCCTGAGACCTCGCTCAGCTTCACGGGCAAGGTGTGCAGTGAAGACGGAGGATGAGGCCAAGTCCTGGGCAGCCACTGATGGATCCACAGACGGCCCCCCTGCCCTCCCAGAAGATATTCCTCTCGCCTACCTGGTCATGACACAGCCCCACGACCACCCACCCCCACCCCAGGTGCCCAGCTTTCCTCAGAGGGGAGGGGCTGGAGCCCCTCGATGGAGGGGCTGGAGCAAAGTCCAGGAGGTTGGGGGAGATGAAGACCTTTACGTCAGCCAGCACACCCCTTGACTGGGAAAGGAACTGCCGGAATAAAAGCCCTGCTTTTGCATGCTCTCCCCGAGGATTTCCCCATCCATTGAGTAAACTCTGGGAGTTGGTGATGGACAGGGAGGCCTGGCGTGCTGCAGTCCATGGGGTCCCAAAGAGCTGGACACGATGAGCGGCTGAACTGAACTGATCTTGTGTTCAGTCCCACAACAGTCCGAAAAGTACATGACACAAGTGATTACTTGGCCCGCTTGAAGGATAAAGCGACAGAGGCCGGGGCAGGGAAATGAGCCCCACATCACGGAGCAAGTGGTTTGCAGCGCTCCCCGCACCGGGCTCTGTACCCCGCAGTTTTGCACAGGGAGCAGACGCCCCACCTGGGCATCAGGGGTGAGGGGTGCCTCCTAGGCGGCCTCCGGGAGGAGACCTGCCTGGGGCTGCAGCTGCTTGTCCCCTCCCCTCTCTGCGTCTCCTACTCTCCTGCCACGGAGGAAACGAAGGGACAGGGACAACTGCCAGGAGAGACGCAGAGAAGTGTGCCCTGAGCGCGCTTACCTGCTCTGGTCCGAGTCCTGAAGGGAGATGCCGGAGTCCCAGTCCACGTCCCCGGCTAGCCGCTCTAGGACCCAGGGCAGAAGCAGAGATTAGGGCAGAGCCAGGAACTGGGCTCTCAGCTGCCACTTAATGAGCACAAGCTTGGAGGAGAAAGTTTTCTCCAGCAGCCATTTACTCCCCCAGATAATTCCAACTCCCCCAGGTGGAGGCTCAGCCTGTCACAGTGACTGCTGGTGGGCACTGTCGTGAGCTGAGGGCTCACAGGGGTCTTCTCAAGTGTTGGGTGTGGAAGGAAGGAAGGGAAAGAGCCGTGGCTAAGGTCTGAACACTTGCAGCCCTGTGACCACCTGAGCTCAGCCCGCTGGCCTGGAGGCTGGGTCTCTCTGTGGGGAGGGGCTCCTACCCGAGGACAATGAAGTCCACCGCAGGCTGAGGACGCAGGCTGAGGACGCAGGCTGAGGACGTGCCATCATCAAAAAGCTACTGTTGAAAGAACCACAGGGAACATACTGTGGGGGCTTCCCTGTGGTCTGGGACAGGGGTCTCCAAGCTCTGGGATCTAATGCCTGATGATCAGAGGTGGAGCTGATATGGTAATAATAGAAACAAAGTGCTCAGTAAATGTCATCCTTGAATCATCCTGAAACCATCCCACCAGTCTGTGGAAAAACTGTCTTCCATGCAACCAGCCCCTGGTGCCAAAAGTCGGGGACTGCTGTTCTGGGGGGTTGGGGGAGCCTTTAGCAGATGGGGCTGGCTGTGAGGTGATGTAGAATCTGTGTCAAAGCCGAGACCAAGAGGACAACCTAGGAATCTGGTGATAAACAGCTGCGCTCTCCCACTTTCCCACCCCTCCCCTCCGAGGTAACCTTCATCTCCCTTCCCTTCTCCTAGACTCCCCCCACTGCCCCCAGCTCCCAGACCCAGACAGTGGACCTTACCTGGCACAGCTCTATCCCAGCATGAAGTCCAGCCTGGGACTCCCACCTTGGAGGGGCCCTGCCCCCCAACACTTAGCATCTCCTGCAGCAGAAGGCGGTTCCTCTCCACACGGTCAGATAGGGACAAGGTGCTGCCCTCAGTGCCCAGGGCCCCGAGGTCCCTGGTTTTCCAGAGCTCCCCCAAGAGGGCTGGCCTGGGGACAAAGTCCTCCTCGGAGGTCGGAGACAAGCTGTCCAGGTCTCCCTGGGTGCCGAGACCATCCTGCCGGGGGTGTGACCTTCCTTTCCGCAGGGTGAGCACGTGGATGGTTTTGTTACAAGGATGAGAGCCCCCTGGCTGGCCGGGAGTGACCTTGTGGATGGGGACCTCTTGCAGAGAGCTGGGCCCAGGCGGCAGAGCTCTGTCGTACTCAGACCGTGTCCAAACAGCCTCTGGAGGCCACGGGCTCCTCCTGTTCCTGCACTTGAGTCCGGGGGCAGGCGACCTGGGCGGCCTGGGGTCCCCGTTCCTGGCAGGCTCCTCCTCGGTGATGCTGCAGTCCAGCCGCCTGTCATTCGGGTTCTGTGTGTGATGGACCACCACAGCCTCGGGTGGGGAAGGCCCCTCTGACGGAGGCTTGGTCCCACCCACCTTGACTCGTCTGGCCTTGGGTTTCTTGAGGGCCGGCCGCTGGTGGGAAGTGAGGCCGGGGCCTGCCCCCTGTCTGCCCGCTGTCATCCTCTCCTTCAAGGCCCTCACCTTGGACTCCAGCACGGAGGGGCCCTGGAGCTGTATCCCCTGTGCCCTGGGAGGCTGGGCGGCCTTCGGGCTGGGTGTTCCGTCTTCTCGAGGGCAGGGCCAGGGTCTCGGGAGGTGTCCGTTCTCCGGCTGTGGCTCGGGCCCACTTCTCTCCACAGCTGAGGTCGCCTCCATGGAGCTGGCCATTCTGCTCCCTATTTGGGGTTCTCTGGAGGAGAAAACAGACAGAGCCCTTAGACCCACTGCCTGGCCAGCTCCCACGACCTCCTGGGTCTCCATAGTTAGTACAGAGCCCTGTCTGGAGGAAGACAACTGCGGGTCAGATCAGGGGGTACCCCTAGACAATGTGAAAGCACCTTGGGGAGCGCAAGTCTTTGGATGGTGCAAATAAGTCATGACTGAGTTTTTTCTTCCAAGTCGGAGTAGTAGTCTTATTTTTCTATCCCCATTTTACAGGTGGGGACAGTGAAGCATCAAGTAACAGCTAATCTTCTGCCTAGTGTGGACCAGAGGGAAAATGGGGGCTGGATTGCCAGTCCCTGGCTTTGTGTTTTGCTGACAGGTGTCAGGCCTCAGGGGAGGATGGCAATTTCTGCTCATGCCCACAAGCTCTTCCCTTTCCAAAGGGAACCAATGCAGAGGATGGGCTTCAGGAAGATACCACCCAGGATCAGATCCGCTGGTGGGAGGTGCCCCCTCCCTGTGCTCAAACCACAGGCGTGAGCAGAGCTGTGCCCACAGGGCGGCCAGGATCAGCACCAAGGCCTTTCAGCGTCTGCTCAGTGCGGGGCCGGCCTGAAGGTACTTTCAAACGCTCTGTCTTAAATTCTTATGCCATTCTGCCGGAATAGGGTTATGACCCTCCTTTTTACAGAGAGAGAGATGGAGGCCCAGACCCATTAGGAGACACCAAAGCTGAGGGAGGCCTGGCTAGGAACTCAAAGCTTCTCCTCCCAAGGTCAGGGCTCTTCCAAAGCACCCAGTGACCAGAACCCAACTCCCCTTAGTCCTACACAAATACTAGTCTAGACAGGTGACCTGCCCAGACGACCCGCTCCTTGGTAGCTCGCTTGATGCCAATGTCTTCACAGGGAATAAAAGTGAGCTCGAGCTTTTACTCGCCAAGCAGTTCTGTGCACACATACAAGCCACAGTGTCTTAATATTTATCCTGTTCTCTGAGAATGCCCCTTCTACACCATACATCTAGGACTGTCCCAGTGCATGCATAAAAATCCACATTTACATAAATTACAAACTATGGGTTAATTATTCACCTAATACTGACTAAAGATTCACTACAAAATTCACTTAAATGCCAAGCCCCTCTATAGTCATTTATTACAACTCAGTTTTTAATACATTTCATGAATACACATGTTCCATAAAGCAAAATACACACACTCGGTCTGTATGTTACGCCAGTTTTAACCTGTGACGTTTAATGCCTGTCTCTGGGAGGACGAGATCAGTCTCTCTACCAGTTCATCTAGAATTGGCCAACTTTGTCGTCACAGCCCAGCCACTGAGTCCTCTCTTCTAAGGTTCGATCCAGGAAGCAGGGGATTTGAAGGGTATGGGTGCAATTTCCGTCACATTACAAGAGCTTTCAGGTAAAGTCTGGAACAGCATTCCAGAGATCACCCCTCTCTAGAGATCTGTTAGGATGGATGAGACTTTCCTCGGGGGAGCAGTGGGTGCCGACTAGTGCGCCTCGGGGCCGCTGAAGTCTAGGGCCGAGCGCTGTGCTCGTCTAACCCCAACCCCGAGACGCTGAAATGAAGACGGTCGTGACGGGCAGGGCTCCCCCCGCGACCCTTCCTTCTCGTTCCCCCGGTCCCGCCATCCCCGGCCCGCCCGGGGCCTCGCCTCCTCCGTACTCACTGAAGGCTGCCGCCGGCAGGTCTGGCCGCCGCCTCCATCCCCTCCATCCCCGGGGAGGCCAGGCCCTCCTCTCGCCCCCTCTCCCTCCCGGGCCCGCGGCGGGGAGCCGGGCGCGCGGGCTCCGGCCCGGGGCTCGGGGAGTGCGGCCCGCAGGCCTCGGCTCTCGGGGCGCGCCCGGCTCGGCTCCGGGCTCTGCGGGCCGCCCCGGGGTCCGGGTGGGGTCGGAACCGGGCAGCCGCCCCGCGGGCCGCGGCCTCCCTCCAGGTCCGGGGAGGGGACGCGGGGTCGGACGGCGAGGGCGCGGGAGGGCAGGAAGCGGCATGGGCGGCTAGCTCATGGCTCGGCCACGGAGGGGGTGAGAGGCCAAGCCCGGCGCCTCCCCCGGCCGGGACGGGAAGAGGGAGCGGGAGAGCAGAAAGGAGGCGCGGCGGAAGGGGCTGGAGGAGCAGCCCTCGCTCCCACCCCGCCCCGCCGCCCCGCGCGCTCCTCGGGGCCCGGGGCCCGGCCCCCAGCGCCCTGCAGGGCCGCCCCTCCCGGGGGCCGTCCAGACGTCTAAGCCGCCGGCCCGACCGCGAGCTCGGGGCTTCGGACGGGGCGGGGGCGGCCTTGCGGGCCTCCGGACCTCACCCCTCCCGGCCCGGGTCACCCCGTCCGCTGGGAGGGCGCTCGCAGCCCAGGCTTCGGGGAGAGCGCGGCGGAGAGACGCGGCTCCACGTGAGCCGAAGCTGCGGAAACACCGCGCTCTCCCCCGAGCTTCGCGGCGAGGCGTGTAACCCTACACCCGGGGCGCGGGGGGGGAGGCCCGGCCGCCGGCTGGCGGCTGTCGGGGTGGAAGCCGAGGAATGCCCTTTGTCTGGACAACTTTTCCGGAGGAGGCGCCCTTTCCGAGGGGCTGTCTCCTTGGAGGTCAAGGTCATTTGTTTCCGCTTTCTAGCAGCGCGAGGGGGCACACGTGGTGGACGCGAGTCTCCTCTTGTCCAGCTAAGGGGAGAGCCAGGTGCCTGCATGACGCCAACCAGACGCCTTGGATAGGGACCGGTTCTGGGGGGACCCTGGGGACTCCTGAAGGCCCCTTGTCACTTTTCCCAGACCTGGCAGGAAGTATTAATAGCTGCGAAGGACTTGACCTGCAGCGGTGGCCCCAAACAAGGCAGCACGCTTTCTCTTTCCACCCAGGGGGAGGGAACGGAGCCCCAACTATTTCCAAACCTATTTTTCCACAGAAAACTATGAGAGAATTAGGACCCAGGAGATTCCGGAAATCTCCAGAAAGGAAAAGTGCTGATCATCTTTCCTTCTGCTAAGGAGCTTCACTCTCCAGCGCGCCTTGCTCTCTGTTTGCACTGAGGCAGTAGTCACCATCTAGGTGACAGACCTAGCTGCCTACGGCAAGGACCGCAGCTTCCGGACTGCTGCGCAGAGGGGATGGGGTGTCAGGGAAGTCCAAGACCCTCTCCATTAACCACCCAGGACAATGCTGTTGCCAGCATTCCGCATATTCAACATGGAAAGATTTTGTTTAAAAACATCAAACAAATTGTGAAGTACTGTGATAGTCAGATTATGCTGCTGCTATGGTCTGGCCCTTCCTTTCTGGATCATCTCTCCCTTCTGCCAGCCCAGAAAAATCCTGTAAACCTCGAAAGACTCCTTCCTCACCTCTGTGTGCAATGTCAACCCGACCAACAACACTTTCACTATTATTGGGGACCTGTTATGAGGCAGAGCACTCTATATTGGATGTTTTAGACCATTAGAACAACCCTGCAAAGTAGGTACAGTGTACCCCCACTTTAGGAATACAGAAATTGGGATAGACAGAAGTGATGGGGCTTGCCCAAGGCTACACAGCTAGTATATCCAGAGTCTGAACCCAGTTCTGTCCAGGTCCAAGACTCTCTGCCCTGCTTCTTCCTTTCAGAGTCAACACTTTGGAGCTCAGACTCTTAGAGATTTCAGTGGCCCGCCTCCCCTAGAAGTTAATGATCTGTAAGGTAAGTTTCTGAAAGTTCTAGCAAAGGCTTAGTATTTAAAGGAAACCTGCCCTCAGCCTGTTTAACATGCAAATATTCACCTTCAGTATACTCATTAAATTTGTTATTTTGCACCTAACAGGGGGATGAAGTGTCCCAGCTATACAGAGGCTTTAACAGGCATCTGTAGGAGATGTAAGAGTTTGATCCCTGGGTCGGGAAGATCCCCTGGAGGAGGAAATGGCACCCACTCCAGTATTCTCGCTGGGAGAATCCCATGGACAGAGGAGCCTGATGGGCTACAGTACATGGTTAGCAAAGAGGCTGACATGACTGAGTGTCTGAGCACACGGCACACAGGGTCCTAAAAACACCATAAGCCAATCCTTAGAACGCTCTTAAATAATCGTGGCATTTGCATGTCTCAGGGCATGTCCCATTCATCTGGATTCTGTTTGGTTCAGCAAATATCTGTTGAGCTCCTACTGTGTGCCAGGCGCTGGGGAGACAAAATGTAGTACCACAAGTCCTGCCTTTGAGGAATTTCTGGTCAACTCAGAGTGGGGCAGTGCCTAAACTGTATAAGTGGTCGCATCAAGGTGAGCACAGGGTGGAGGTGTGGGTCGTTCACAGGAATAGCTAGACTGAGATGCGTGCTGGGTGATGGGAGGTGTCAGGGCGAGCTGGGTCTTGCAGAACTAGCAGGAATTAGCCAGACAGAGGGGGAGGGGTGGGAGAGGCAAGTCAGAAGGCGAGGGATTCACATAAACACTGGCATTGAGGTGTGAAACTGCCTGGTTTAAATGTTAAATATAAAGGTTAATCTGCGAAAGTTTGGGGGTGGGGGTGAGGATGCAGAACAAGGGTGCTGGGGCCTGGTTGAGGGCTCTAGGTCCCCGATGAGGCGCTTGGACCCCGTCCTTTGAGGTGAGAGTCCCTGGAAGGTGGTCTAATCTGGGCCTTAGCCTTGGGCACCTCTCAGGTCAGGGCTGGAGAACTGCCTTACCTCCTTGACTATCAGACTCTTTGATTACCATCCTTTGGAGAGGAATCTGCGAGGAACTCAAATGGAGAGTAAATAGCAGTCACAGAGCCCCCCTCCTCCTTTTGGATCGCCTAGGGAAGTCTCCTTCCCCCTTAGCCTGGATGAAAACATAAGCTTCACTCCTCCTCTCCACTCTCCCCCAATGGGCTCTGAACACTCAGTTTGAATAGGGAGGCTTGTGGGTTGTGGAAGTAGGGATTTCCCTTAGGATGGAGGGGAAGGGTGAGCTAGTCCTTTGAGGTCCCTCCCTTAGAGCAGGTGGAGTAGGGTAGGAAAGGGTGGGAGGGATGCTTCTGTCATCCCTCCCCTTCCTGCCTGCAGGAGTGTGTCCAGCTGGAGATCTGCATTTCCTGCCCTCATCAGGGGGCACTGGTCCAGGAGCACTAGGGCATCTAATTCTGGCGGCTCCCCTGGTGATACTGTTCACAGTCCCAGAGCCTCCCCCTCGACCCTGTTTTTCCTTCCAGCAGAGGCCCGAGAGAGTGTCAGGACTGGTTTCCCATGCACCTGCCTCTCCCTTGATAGGAATCCTCCTGCTGTTTCGCAGGGTCCAGTCTACCCAGAGCTCGTGTAGACCCTCCCGGGATGCTGCTGAAAAGGCTGATTCTGAGGTCTCACCCTTGGGGATTCTGATTCCTTAGTTGGAGTTAGGCCCAGGAATGTGTTCCCTAACAAGTTTGCTAGGTGATTTTGAGGCCAGTCGGTGTGAAGAAGCAGAAATCCCCAGCTTAAAACTCAGACTCCTTTGCATGGTACAGCAGTCCCTCTAGCCCCAGTTCTCACCACCCCGAGAGCCTGTCCAGCCCGCCCACCATATTGAATTGCTTCTAGTTCCCCCGACTGGCCGTACTGGCTCATGCCTCCTCGCCTTTGCCCAGTCTTTCCTTCAGCCTGAAACACGCTGCTTCACGCCACACACACGTACACACATCCCACCCCAACTTGGCTGTCTCCTCCTAGAGCGTCCACACTCAGCTCAAGTGGAGCCTCTGCAGTGACGCCTTCCCCAACATCCTGCGGTGTCCTCCCGACCTGGATTAGTGCACCCCGGACCCGCTTCTGCCCGAGCAGTTTTCACTCTGAGTGGTCAGCCTCTGATACCTCACAGTGCTTCCTGCTCCTCAGCCTCCTTCCTGGCTCCAACACACTCCCAGCACGTAAAAGCTACTGACTAGAGGCCACGTGGTTAAAATGAAAGAAAAAAAATCCCTGTCAGGTAAAGATGCCTAAGAGCAGAACAGGGGCCTGCTCCTGCTCAGTGGATCAAGGTCATTTCCAAAGGTTCCTTCCCTCAGTGTGGCCCGTCCTGCCCCAGGGCCTGCGAGATGGTCTGCCACAGGCAGGGTGAGGACTGGCCTCCGGCCTTCATGACTCTCACTTACACCTGATGCTCCTGCCCTCCTCGCTTTTCCCCCAAGTGGCCACTGATCCCAGACAGTGGTGTGGCCCTTACACTTCAATTCTCAGTGAGCCTGGAAATTTGCAGATAAAATAGCTCTCAGAAGAAGAAATAGATGCGGAAGAGGAGAGGAGAAAAGAACGTGAGAGAAGCAGGTAAATATAGGTGGAGAGAAGACGCCTGATACAGACAGTCAGGCAACGTGACAGCTGGGCATCTCCAGAGAGCAACCACCTAGGTTTCTAGTCATGCGCTCCACACACACGAACACACACGTACACACACGCGTGGGGACACATGCATGACATGTTCTCCTTTGCCACGCTTGCCTGAGTTGACTAAGACCCAAGAAGAGCAAAGGCGTGGTTCCTACCTGGTCAGCCCGCACCGCTCCCCGGGGGGCAGGCAGGCAGGGAGCTGCCGGGATGGGGCAGGGCCTGCCCTGGAGACACTGATGGCAGACTCCTCTGCCCTGGAGGCCCACTCGCCCTGCGCCCACCCTGAGTCTGCCAGGCATCTGCTCCCGTGCAAGTGACACTGTAGCTTTTCATTCCATAATCCTAATCACCGGGAAATGACTGGGCTTAGGCAAATGTTCTAATACTCTCCCTCCGACTCCCCGCAGGCCTGCTCAGTGGGAGGCCGCCATCAATAAGAGGAGAGGACCCCTAGCTCTCACCTGTCT
The DNA here is from genome assembly GCF_001704415.2 of Capra hircus. NCBI lineage: Eukaryota > Metazoa > Chordata > Mammalia > Artiodactyla > Bovidae > Capra > Capra hircus. The sequence goes on along the minus strand of NC_030823.1, from coordinate 60,621,471 downwards.
GCCAATAGCCACGGTCATCTTGGCCACATTGATTTTTCTCATTAACAAAATGAGAGCAGATGCAGGGGGAAAGATACTGGAGGTTGGCCGAGCACTGGAGTCGTGTCTGTGACAGCTTTTGATCTTGAGAAAAGACAGTGTTCAGTTCTATGTGATAATTCGATTAAGACATATGAGAGACTCTGAAAGCCTCACAGCTTTTCTGCTGCAGATGGAGCCCTTTCTAGCCCCCCAGGCTCTGCAGTCCCTCATCCTGTGGGGGTTCCTGTTCCCCAGCCCCTCCTGCCCCCACCAGTCTGGGAGTTTTTGCTGGAGATACAAATGAGCCTCTAGAGAGCCTCTCTCTAAGTGAACACCCTCCGCTTCCGGGGTCCTTCAGAAAACTTTTTCCCCCTGTGTTAAATGAAGGTATGTGGTGGGTGAGGTATAGAGGAAAAGACCCAAATTTGCCAAGTCCAGGATTAGACTCTGGCGAACTGGGTTCAGCTCTGGCTGGACTATATCCCCTTGTGGGTGTAAGCACTTGGTCACTCTGAGTTCAGTTTCCTTACCTGGAAGTGTCAGGCTGGACTAACAGGTCCCCAGCTAAGCTTCTCAGAACCTCAGGGCCCCGTGAGAGATGAACAGGTCTCCCATGAAAAAGAGATTTCAAGTCCAATAAATCTGGGCGATAATGCATGCCATCTCACCCTCCTGGCAGTTCGTTAGGCCCAAAGGCATTTCACAGGCTCAGCCATGTCCTGAAAACAAAACAGGGCTAAACCAGTTTACCTTTGCTTAACACTTCCTTTCTCAAAAGTAATTGACCACAGAAGCTGTTTGCCTCCCCACAACCACATAGCAATTAACGTCCTGGGGAACAACTTTGTGACACCCTGGACCAGACAACCTCTCAGGTTCCTTCTTGTCGGGATGGTCTAGGCCTCTTGACCTGGAGGGGAGGAGCAGGCAGCTGCTATGCAGCAAATTCTAGGATCCTGTAGAGAGGTCCAGGCTGCAAGTGGAAAAGGCTTACTCGGGGGGCAAGTGACAGCCCATTTCAACTTAATTTTACTTCATTTTTTAAGAAAACCTAATGCTAAAAGGAGTTAGAGATCAAAAAGGGGGACACTCTCTTTTAAAAAATTCTCAATTTCCATTCCAATTCTTTGTCAGTTTCAGTAAGTCAGTTCACCTTAAAACTAACAGCCTCAGTTTGCCCATCTGAGAAAAGGGAGAGCAAGGGAGACTTGGCTGAACTCACTCAACATTGATCCTCAGAATAGGATTTCCCAACCTGGGTCCCCAGGCACCTAATGGAGAGGGGAGCATAAGTTATCACCCATATTTCTCTCTTTCTCTCTTTTCTCTCTCTAGTCGCTAAGTCGTGTCCAGCTCTTGTGACCCCAAGTACTGTAGCCAGGCTCCTCTGTCTGTGGGATTCTCCAGGCAAGAATACTGGAGTGGGTTGCCATTTCCTTCTCCGGGGGATCTTCCTGACCCAGGAATCCAACCCGGTCTCCTGCATTGCAGGCAGATTCTTTACCAACTGAGCTATGAGGGAACCTGGGGTCCCCAGACACCTAATGTGGAGGAGAGCATAAGTTATCACCCATATTTAAAGAAGTCTAATAGAAATGATACATTTACCATGAGAAGTGTCTTTGCTTTTGACTAATATTGTATCAACTGATTATGACAGTGTGGGTTGCCAAGGGGACAAGGATTATTACGCAATAAAGTTTTGTGGGACAAAACTTTTACAGACTTAAGGATCATAGAAGTAATAAAAGGATCAGCTGGTGAGCAAATGGTTACAAGCTACTGACTTAAGAGGTTGGGTCCAAAACCAGTTTTAAGAGCTGTGGTGGAGAGGGAAGGAGCAGACAGGATCTGGAGGAGGTTAGGGTGTTACTTTGTACAGAAGAACTATACAAAAAATATCTTCATGATAACCACAATGATGTGATCAGTCACCCAGAGCCAGACATCTTGGAATGCGAAGTCAAGTGGGCCTTAGGAAGCATCACTATGAACAAAGCTAGTGGAGGTGATGGAATTCCAGTTGAGCTAGTTCAAATCCTGAAAGATGATACTGTGAAAGTGCTGCACTCAACATGCCAGCACATTTGGAAAACTCAGCAGTGGTCACAGGACTGGAAAAGGTCAGTTTTCATTCCAATCCCAAAGTAAGGCAATGCCAAAGAATGTTCAAACTACCGCACAGTTGCACTCATCTCACACACTAGCAAAGTAATGCTCAAAAATTTCCAAGCCAGGCTTCAACAGTATGTGAACTGAGAACTTCCAGATGTTCAAGCTGGATTTAGAAAAGGCAGAGGAACCAGAGATCAAATTGCCAACATCTGTTGGATCATCAAAAAACAAGAGAGTTCCAGAAAAACATCTACTGCTTTACTGACTACACCAAAGCCTTTCACTGTGTGGATTATAAAAAACTGGAAAATTCTTAAAGAGATGGGAATACCACACCACCTTACCTGCCTCCTAAGAAATCTGTGTACAGGCCAAGAAGCAACAGTTAGAACCAGACATAGAACAACAGACTGTTTCCAAATCAGGAAAGGAGTACATCAAGACTGTATATTGTCACCTGGCTTATTTAACTTATACGCAGAGTACGTCATAAGAAATGTTGGGTTGGATGAAGCACAAGCTGGAATCAAGATTGCCGGGAGAAATATCAATAACCTCAGATATGCAGATGACACCACCCTTATGGCAGAAAGTGAAGAGGAACTAAAAAGCTTTTTGATGAAAGGGAAAGAGGAAAGTGAAAAAACTTTCCTCAACGTTCAAAAAACTAAGATCATGGAATCCTGCCCTATCACTTCATGGCAAATAGATGGGGAAACAATGGAAACAGACTTTATTTTCCTGGGCTCCAAAATCATTGCAGATGGTGACTGCAGCCATAAAATTTAAAAGATGCTTGCTCCTTGGAAGAAAAGCTATGACCAACCTAGACAACATATTCAAAAGCAGAGATATTACTTTGCTGACAAAGGTCTGTCTAGTCAAAGTTATGGCTTTTCCGGTAGTCATGTGTGGATGTGAGAGTTGGACTATAAGGAAATCTGAGCACCAAAGAACGGATGCTTTTGAACTGCGATATTGGAGAAGACTCTTGAGAGTTCCTTGGAGTGCAAGGAGATCAAACCAGTCAATCCTAAAGGAAATCAGTCCTGCATATTCATTGGAAGAACTGATGCTGAAGCTCCAATACTTTGGCCACCTGATGTGAAAAACTGACTCATTGGAAAAGACCCTGATGCTGGGGAAGATTGAAGGTAGGAGGAGAGGGTGACAACATAGGATGAGATGGTTGGATGGCATCACCGACTCAATGGACATGAGTTTGAGCAAGCTCCAGGAATTGGCAATGGACAGGGAAGCCTGGCGTGCTGCAGTCCATGGGGTCGCAAAGAGTCAGACATGACCAAGAGACTGAACTGAACTGAACTGACCTGAGGGTGTTCACAGGGAAGATGTTGCCTCCAAGGAGCCCTGGGGGACATCTGGGGTTTGTGTGCAGAGGTGTGTTTAGTGTTTGTGTGTATGGGGGGCTGTGACACAGTGGCCCCTTTCAGAGCTTGCTGGAGAAGAGTCTCAGTGGGCTGAGTCAGGGTGTGAGGTGCTATGTTTACTGAGCTGAGGAGAGAAGAGTGCCCATGTGGCCAGTGGGCTCAGGGGTCAGGTCAAAGTGGATTCTCTACACATTCTTAGAAGGCCTTCGTCAGTGCCAGTGTCTGAGGGTTTGCAGGCCCTTGAAAGCTCTGATTTTGTGTGTGTAAAGTCCTATCCCATTGGGCCCCTCACAGCCCTTTCGTGAACAGCCACATCTGGAAAGGTTCTCTGCTTATTTCATGGCTGTTCACTTCCGCCCCGTAGATGCCCTCACCCAGAATCACCCCTCTACTCCCCTGCTCCCCTACCTCCCCCTCGGGCCTCTCAGCCAATGTCTCTCCCACAAAGTCCGGCTCCATTTCTGCAGCGGGGTTGGGAACTGGGCCCTGGGACTTGTTTCTGCCCCCAGGAAAGCAGTGGTGAAAATCAGGGTTGGTGGGTCCCTGTATGTCATGAGAAAGCTGCTTAGCTTTTAAAACTTCTTCAGTATGGAGCATCTAAGACAAAAACTTTCTCTTGCTAATATTGATATTGCTCATGATATCTCTTACTAAGAGTTTTGGCCATTTCTGTGAAGATTCAGAGGAAACAAGGAGAACTGAGGTGGATTCCATTTGCCCCAGGACCTGAGCCCAGCTGCTGGCTTTAGCTAATTGGCCAAGCTGAACGGGAATTTTTTCTATGGTGTTGAGAACAAAGCATTTTGGAGTGTGTGTGTGTGTGAGAGAGAGAGAGAGAGAGAGAGAGAGAGAGAGAGAGAGTGTGTGTGTGTGTGTGTGTGATTATGTCAAATGACTTGATAAATAAATGCGTAATTTGGAATGGAGAAGTTAGTCATTAAAGTATAGGGGAAAACGTGAAAAACTTTGAAATGATCCCCAAACATCATTGGATGTACTGTCTATGCATCCTTTCAGGTTATCTGAGATATTTTATAATTCTATAAATTGTAGTAAAACGGATAGTAATTGAAGTGATTTTCATCCTGAGGAATGACGATTGTGTTTGTAGAACTGACTCATGAATATTGACCACTTTTGCTGATTTTGCATTTGTTTGTAAATTTTTCTCACATTCCAGATGTCTATATATTCATCTGTCGTTTAGGTTCTTCTTTGAACAGGTTATAGCTTTATCCTGATTTTCTGATTAATGACAAAATCTCTGACATGTTTGCATTTTATAACTCTATGAAAGACATGACTATCCCTCTTAAAAATTATCTTTCGATGTGTCCACAGAGAAAGGGCCATATGAGGATACAGTGACAAAGCAGCCATCTGCAAGCCAAGCAGACAACCCAATCTGCTGACACCCTGATCTGTACTACCAGCTCCTAGAACAATGAGAAATATATTTCTGTTTTTTAAGCTCCCCAGTGTGTGGTATTTTGTTATGGGAGCCCTAGCAGACCAAGACAGTTTACCCAATTTGTTTATCCATTCTCTTGTTGATGGACATTTGGTTGATTCCAATTTTTTTTGCAATTATGAATAAATAAAGCTGCTCTTAACATTTATATACAAAAATTGTGCTTGTGTGCTAAGTCGCTTCAGTTGTGTTCGACCCTGTGACCCCATGGACTGTAGCCTACCAGGCTCCTGTGTCCATGGGATTCTCCAGGCAAGAATACTGGAGTGGGTTGCCGCTCCCTCCTCCGGGGGATCTTCCTGACCCAGGAATCGAACTGGCATTTCTTATGTCTCCTGCATTGGCAGGTGGGTTCTTTACCACTAGCGCCACCTGGGAAGCCCCTACAAAAATTATCCTTGGCCAAATTAATTCAATTCATGTTTTCAACTAATATTTCTTAGTATAAGCCAGGCATTATGGTTGGACAGTGAGGACAGAAAAACAGATGGCATCCTTGCCCTCAAGAACAGTCTAGAATGGAAAAATTTGTAGAGGTGGGTGCATGTGTGCTCAGTTGTGCCTGACTCTTTGAAACTCCAAGGACTGTAGCCCACCAGACTCCTCTGTCCATGGGATTTCTCAGGCAAGAATACAGGAGTGGGTTGCCATTTCCTTCTTCAGGAGATCTTCTCGACCCAGGGATAGAACCCACGTATCCTGCATTGCAGGCGCTGAGCCACTGGGGGACAAGAGAGCTGAGCCTGTATACGCCCAATGTAAAGTACAATCACTCTATGTGGATTTGTCTAGTCTCTGGACATGGATTGCCCCAGAAAGGGCATGGTTTGGGGTGAGGTAACCAGCTGCCACTGAGGCATACCCCGGAGGAGCTGTCTACCAGAGACATTGCTCACAGCACTCCCATACTTGTGCCCCACACCTGTACCTTCACACCTGTGTCCCAGACCTGTGATGCAAACCTTTCCTTAGACAGAGGTCTGGCTGGTGCACTTCTGTGTCCACCATAGTCCACCCTGTATGTCATTCAGCTCACTTTTCCACATGTGTTCAGACAGCTGTTCTTCCAGGACTGTGGTGAGCTTTTCTTCCTGAGGGAGGTTAGAAGGATGAGACAACCCCTCACTGATGCAGCTGGTCTCTGGACCACGGCTGACGCTCTTTCCTTCTAGATGCCCCTCATCATCAGTTTTCAGCTCTCCCAGCCTCAGAGGCTAGTCTGGTGATGTGACCCTGACCTTACCCTCAAGGAGCCTGGGCCCTGGTCACTGTGTCCTTGGACTGAGGTTTCGGTATCTCTCCATTTACACCACAATTGAGCAGGAGTAGAAGGCAATGGCACCCCACTCCTGTACTCTTGCCTGGAAAATCCCATGGATGAAGGAGCCTGGTGGGCTGCAGTCCATGGGGTCGCTAAGAGTCAGACACAACTGAGCAACTTCACTTTCACTTTTCACTTTCATGCATTGGAGAAGGAAATGGCAACCCACTCCAGTGTTCTTGCCTGGAGAATCCCAGGGACGGGGGAGCCTGGTGGGCTGCCGTCTATGGGGTCGCACAGAGTCAGACACAGCTGAAGTGACTTAGCAGCAGCAGCAGCAGAAAGGGAACTCAGATAACTTGTGTTAAAAAAAATAACTTTCTTTCCACAAAAAGGACAAAAGTATGACAAGCAGATATAAAGATGAATGAAGGGACTTCTCAAGATGGGAGAGGAGTAGGTGGACATGGAGTACATCTCTCTCCATGGATGCATCAGGAATATGCCTTCAGACACAGAAGATCTTGCAGAACACTAGATGAGAGTGGGCAGGGGTCCCTGACCACTGAAAAGGAATATATATATCCACGCAAAACTGGGTAGGACCAAGGAAGGAGGGGAAAAAGAGGAGAACAAGCAGCTGGACCTGCGTCCAGGGATGCGGGAACTGAAAGTGTAAGCATCAGTTGCTCAGTTGGATCTGGCTCTTTGCAACTCTATGGACTGTAGCCCACCAGGCTCCTCTGTCCATGTAATTTTCCAGGCAGCAATACTAGAATGGGTAGCCATTCCCTTCTCCAGGGGATCTTCCCAACCCAAGGATCGAACCTGGGTCCCTGGCACTGCAGGATATTCTTTACCGTCCCAGCCATCAGGAGGAGCTGAAGCAGGGGTCACATCCCCACATGGGACAAGGATCTGGGACTACGGAAAAGGATTTGAGGCTGTTGGAAAGTGCAGCGGCTGATCCATATAACAGTCTGAATGGAAAGAAAACCACACAGACAATCCTTGCCACAGCCCTACATATCCTGGACAGGGATGTAAGTCCTCTGGAACCTGTGGTGGCTGGGAGCTGGAGTACAGGGATTGGAGAGTAATCCCAGGATGAGGTCTGCTGTTGATTGTGGGAAAATGGCTCGAGGGGACGTGAGGGAGGAGATTGCGATGGGGAATACCTTTGGAGGAAAGCAGAGCAGCCAGGGTGGCAAGGTGATGGTGCTGAGTCGTGTGCATCACTGTAGCTTCTTTCTGCAGACCAGCACTGATAGTTGACCAATAAAGACCCCAGGGAGGGTAGCCCTTCAAGTGCCTAATGCACTGAGCAATAGAGAAGGACCCCAGCCAGGGATTTGTCTTGGAAACAAACTGAACTCATCCTGTTTTTAAGATTGCATCCAAGTGTTGCATTTTGGACTCTTTTGTTGACTATGAGGGCTACTCCATTTCTTCTAAAGGATTCTTGCCCATAGTAGTAGATATACTGGTTGTCTGAATTAAATTTGCCCATTCTCATCCATTTTAGTTCACCGATTCCTAAAATGTTGATGTTTATCCTTGCCATCTCCTTTTTGATCACTTCCAATTTACCTTGATTCATGGACCTAACATTCCAGATTCCTATGCAATACTGTTCTTTACAGCATCAGACTACTTTCACCACCAGACACATCCACAGCTGGGTATCATTTCTGCGCTGGCTCAACTGCTTCATTCCTTCTGGAGTTATTTCTCCACTCTTCTCTAGTAGCATGTCGGGCACCTACTGACCTGGGGAGTTCATCTTCCAGTGTCATATCTTTTTGCCTTTTCATACTGTTCAGGGGGTTCTCAAGGCAAGAATACTGAAGTGGTTGGCCATTCCCTTCTCCAGTGGACCACATTTTGTCAGAACTCTCCGCCATGACCTGTCCATCATGGTTGGCCCTGCATGGCACATAGTTTCACTGAGTTACACAAGGCTGTGATCCTTATGATCATTTTGGTTAGTTTTCTGTGATTGTGGTTTTCATTCTGGAGGCTAAGGGATTGTTGTTCTTGCTTCTATCTGCCCTCTGATGGATGAGGCAAAAATCTCTTAGAAGAAATGGAGTAGCCCTCGTAGTCAACAAAAGAATCTGAAATGCAGTACCTGGGTTCAATCTCAAAAAACTGCAGAGTGATCTCTGTTCATTTCTAAGGCAAACCATTCAACATCACAGTAATCCAAGTCTATACTCTAACCACTAATGTCAAGGAAGCTAAAGTTGAATGATTCTATGCAGACCTACAAGACTTTTTAGAACTAACACCAAAAAAAGATGTTTTTATCATCATAGGGGATTGGAAGCAAATGTAGGAAGTCAAGAGATACCTGGAATAACAGGCAAGTTTGGCCTTGAAGTACAAAATGAAGCAGGACAAAGGCTAACAGAGTTTTGCCAAGAGAATGCTCTGGTCCTAGCAAACATCCTCTTCCAACAACACAAGAGACGACTCTACATATGAACATCACCAGATGACCAACACCCAAATCAGACTGATTATATTCTTTGCACCAAGCCAAAGATGGAGAAGCTCTAAATAGTCAGCAAAAACAAGACCCGGAGCTCAGATCATGAACTCCTTACTGCAAAATTCAGACTTAAATTGAAGAAAGTAGGGAAAGCCATTAGGCCATTCAGATATGACCTAAATACAGAAGTGACAAATAGAATCAAGGAATTAGATCTGATAGAGTGCCTGAAGAAGTATGGACAGAGGTTTGTAACATCATACAGGAGGTGGTGACCGAAACCATCCCAAAGTAAAGACATGCAAGAAGGCAAAGTGGTTGTTTGAGGAGGCCTTATGAATAGCAGAGAAAAGAAGAGAAGCAAAAGGCAAAGGAGAAAAGGAAAGATATACTCAACTGAGTGCAGAGTTCCAAAGAATAGCAAGGAGAGATAAGAAAGTCTTCCTCAGTGATCAATGCAAATACATAGAAGAAAACAATAGAATAGGAAAGACTAGAGATATTTTCAAGAAAATCAGAGATACCAAGGGAACATTTCATGCAAAGGTGGCACAATAAAGGACAGAAACAGCAAGGACCTAACAGAAATAGAAGAGATCAATGGGGTGGCAAGAATACACAGAACTATACAAAAAAGATCTTAATGACCTGGATAAACATGATGGAGTGATCACTCACCTAGAGCCAGACATCCTGGAGTGTGAAGTCAAGTGGGCTTTAGGAAGCATTACTATGAATAAAGCTAGTGAAGGTGATGGAATTCCAGTTGGGCTATTTCAAATCCTAAAAGATGATGCTGTTAAAGTGCTGCACTCAATATGCCAGCAAATTTGGGAAACTCAGCACTGGCCACAGGACTGAAAAAGGTCAGTTGTCATTTCAGTCCCAAAGAAAGGCAATGCCAAAGAATGTTCAGACTACCACATAATTTTACATGCTAGCAAGGACATGTTCAAAATCCTTCAACCTAGGCTTCAACAATACACGAACCAAAAACTTGCAGATGTACCAGGTGGATTTAGAAAAGGCAGAGGAAACAGGGACCAAATTGTCAACATCTGCTGGATCATAGAAAAAGCAAGAAGAAAACCATTTACTTCTGCTTCATTAGCTATCCTAAAGTTTTTGACTGTGCTGATCACAACAAACTGTGGAAAACTGTTAAAGAGATGGGAAAACCAGACCACTTTACCTGTCTCCTGAGAAACTTGTATGTAGGTCAAGAAGCAAAAGTTGGAACCAGACATGGAGAAATGGACTGGTTCAAAATTGGGAAAGGAGTACATCAAGGCTGTGTATTGTCACCCTATTTATTTGACTTATATGCAGAGTACATTGTGAGAAGTGCTGGGCTGGGTGAAGCACAAGCTGGAATCAAGATTGCCAGGAGAAATATCAATAACCTCAGATATAGAGATGACACCACCATTTTGGCAGAAAGCGAAGAAGAACTAAACAGCCTCTTGATGAAAGTGAAAGAGGAAAGTGAAGAAGCTAGTTTAAAACTCAACATTGAAAAAACTAAGATCATGACATCCAATCCCTTCACTTCATGGCAAATAGATGGGGAAAAAGTGGAAATAGTGACAGACTTTATTTCCTTGGGCTCCAAAATCACTGCAGATGGTGACTGCAGCTATGAAATTAAAAGATGCTTGCTCCTTGGAAGAAAAGCTGTGACCAACCTAGACAGCGTATTAAAAAACAGAGATATCACTTTGCTGACAAAGGTCTGTCTGGTTAAAGCTATGGTTTTTTTTTCCAGTAGTCTGGTACAGATGTGAGCGTTGGACCATGAAGGCTGAGAGCTGAAGAATTGATGCCTTCAAACTGTGGTGTTGGAGAAGACTCTTGAGAGTCCCTTGGATAGCAAGGAGATCAAACCAGTCAATCCTAAAGGAAATCAACCCTGAATATTCATTGGAGGAACTGATGCTGAAGCTCCAATACTTTCGGCACTTGATGCAAAGAGCCAACTCACTGGAAAAGACCTTGATGCTGGGAAAGAAAGAAGGGGACAACAGAGGATGAGATTGGTGGATGGTATCACTGACTCAACGGACATGAGTTTGAGCAGACTCCGGGAGATAGTGAAAAACAGGGAAGCCTGGCGTCCATGGGGTCACAGAGGTAGATGTGACTTAGTGACTGAAGAACAGCAACAGGCATCTTGACCAACTTTGGGTGGATTTGTGCTGCCTCCTGGCCTCTGTGTTTACAGAGTCCTACCATCCCAATGCTATTGCTGTCAGCATTCAGTTCTGGAATGATGTCTTCATAGAAGGGTCACCTCTGAACTTTTAGTGATGCTGGTATACCTCTGACCAGTACATTCTCTATGACCTTTGTTCATGGTAAGCCCTCTTGGCCTTCCAGCCATAGTGTATCCAGCAAGCCCACTTCCCTAGCTTTGTGGACCTTGCCTTCACTGTCTGCTGTAGCAATTCTGGAATTTTAACTGCTGAACATGGACGATCGCTTTTTCAATGAAAAAGCTACTAGGAGCTATCCTAGTAGCCAGTTTTTACCAACTTCTGGAATCCTTGCTAGAGTTAAATTCTGTATCTTGTGAAGCACTTCCAAGTCAAACATACTTCTCTATTCAATCTTTTATTCTGGCCCCTTTCTTCAAGAACCCTCAGGATATGCCCCAGCTCCTACAAAATATGGAACAGGGGTGGGAGGGCTAGTGAGGATTATGGGGAGTTATGTCTACAGGCTCAGAGTGTTCTCAGGGGTTTGAGGAGTCAAAACGTATGCAAGGGATCCAACCAGATGTTGCATCTGATGCATCAGGCTTTCCCAGCAGGGGGTCCTGACCTAGCATAACCTGCCTTGGTTGGTTAACTGTCTTTGAAAGTCTACTATTCTGTTAAGTCCTTTGTCCTTCCTCTTCCCTCCCACAGTAGATGAGAGCTTCTTTGTATGGCAACAAAGAGGCCCTGATTCTACATCTGGCTTTCAATTGCCTGGTACTTGTCCTCAGCCATTCTGGCTTCTTCTGTAGATATCAATGGCACTTAGCAATAGCCATCCAATCTCATTTCTCTATAGCTCTTTTCTCCTCTCCACATCTTCAATGCCTAATCCGTCTCAAGTTCATGCCTTCTCCAGTATACCATCCTGATTCACCATGGATGAAACTTTTAAAAATTGCAGGGAAGAGAGGGAAGGAACGTGACTGGCTCAAGGGAAAAGACTTCTGTGAAAAGCAGTCTGATTAAGGAGCTCATTTGTTACTATTTAAGAGTCCCAAGAACTGTCATCCCTGAAGGGGCAGAGGATAAATTCTCACCAACAATCAGAGAACCCAGCTTGCTGAGGAACCTATAGTTTGTGTGTGTGTGTGTGTTTTGTGGGAAGGTGTTCTTTGATTTTCTTTAAAATGGTTACATTCTGATCAGGCATAGCTTTGCAAAGAAGCCGCTCGTGCTAAGCAAGAAATATATGTGTGTTTTTTCCTTCTAAGGAACAGGGAGAATTTGGGCTATCCAGCCAGTCAGATCTGCATCTTAATTGCAGTGTCAGTAGTTACTGCAATGTCCACAGCCAGGCACTGAGCACTTTCTCCTCTATAAATGGGGCTAACACTACATGATGTCACTGATGAGATATGGTCCTTGCCTGTGCTGGGCAGTGAGGGTCAGCAGTGACTACTCTGCCCTTGGGGGACCTAATCTGTTCTCTGTGCAGTAGAATAAAAAGTTCATGGGATGAAGAAGCAGCTGCTAATAATCAGGGAGGGAGCACCAGGATCAAGTTTTCACACAACTTGATTCAACACAGGCTGACTGACCAGTTTGTCAGTGAGCTAGTGTTCCTAAGAGGCACAACCTCTGTAGCAATCGATGGGAAAAAAAAAAAAAGTCAATTACCTCCTAAATTTGCTCAATAGCTTATCTACTAATAATCTCTAGAAGTTACCTTTCACTTTAACAAATATTTATTAGGCTTCTACTATCGTCTAGGTACTTGACACGTTTCAGTAAATATGATTTGTATGACTTCCCAGTGACAAAACACCTTTGGAAAAAGGACGTCTCCCCACCCCTGATTTGTATTACTGTTGGAACTCCAGACTAGACTAAGATTGGGGCATTGCATGGAAGGAAATCAGCGTATATCCTCATGGTCACTGACAAGAGCTGGCAGCAGGGCAAACACCCTACCCAGCAAGTTTTTTGATGAAGGCTGCCAGGGGTGGGCTTAAAGATTTCTAAAGAATCTATGGAACTCCAGGCAAAAAAAAATGTCTGAATTCAATAGTTGACAGGAACAATCTTTGACAAACAAGTTTCTATCTTTGATATTTCATTATCGAAGGGCTACAGAAGACTTCACTAAAATTAAAAACGTAAAACACTATAGTGTATGTAGTATAACACCTATAGGCATACAAATGTTGAGCATGTATTATTATCATCAGATTATAGAAAGAGGTGCTGAGGATCCAATGAGTCGTATATATCCACAGCTTATCCTGACTTTAACGTGGTAACTGCATGTTATCATATTCTGGTTTAGTCAATAAAATATTTTTCTCTTTTCGGGTATATTTATCCTGGGGTCAGTTAATTTGATAAATTTTTCTAGATACATATGAGTAATCAGGAATTCCACAGAAAATTCTATGTTCCCACAGTGTCTGGGTATGGAATAATAACAAGTGTCCAGCTGTTCAGGATTTAACTAAAAAAAGATTGGCTCCATCAATCCCATTGCTTTAGGGTCACACTTCATATATTACCTAAAGGAAAAATGTTATTTTATTTTTCAATTTAGTTAGAGTTAAAAAATGTTCACCCGTGAAGTCTGTTTGCCCTAAACTCTTAACAAGTTAGTAGTCCTAAGAGGAATCATGTTCGGGATCCAAGAAACCCAGAGAGAAAAACACACAGTCACACAAACCATTCACCAGTAACAAAGGAGTCAGTAAACTGTTGGAAAACAGAGAAAGCTTGTAATAATGAAAAAAGAACAGTTTTTTTTTTTTTTAACCAATCACTTATTTTCTTTTAAAAACACATAACCACATTAACTTTTTGCTTTATACAACCATCTAGAAACTATAAAACAGTACCACATTGTGCATTAAACCTACTTTCAAGAAGGGAACGCCACACTTCATAAGAATTCTACCCATGTAAGAAGGAAAAAGGAGACAGCTAATAGCATAGTCACAGATACAACAGGAGTCCAAGCAAGCATCAATTCTTTGACATCACCTTTTCCATTTACCAGAGTGGAGGGAGTAAGAAAGAAAGCAAGGGAGAAAAAGAAGCACCCACAGAGGATTAATCACATTCCATGGTTACTTTTGACAACTATAGCTCAGTTTCATAGAATAGTATCACCGGACCAACACAATGTGGCGGGGTAGGGTGGGGTGAAGGAAACATGAGCAAGGAGAGGGTTCAAAGACAGGTACATTTTACACCCTATTGCCCTCCTAAATACTCTTCACTGATACAAGCTTCTGTGCTAATCTGGAAAACAGTTAAGGTATTAATCTTCACAATGTGATAAAGCTTGAGTTCTGCTCTTTCTGCCAGTGTGAGTGGCTCACAATTTTACTTTATAGTTCAAAAGAATAACAATGTCACAATCAGTTACTCTTTCAGGATTCCCCACAATCTTTCTCCTTATTTCCACCATGCTGGTGTTGCAGCACGGACCATCAGGGAATTGTAAGGAGGGACTTCAGAGATAATGATAAAAGGAGAGTGAGATGAAATCCTTGCTCTTTCTTAGAAGTTCACATCTTTCTGGTAGTTAAGTCTTTCCTCTGTTTTGTGGTGGTACAGAGGAAAGGGCATAGGAAGAACTAAGGTAATATGGTGGACGTTTAGTCAAGTAACTGGTCTGAAGGTATGTAAGATGAGATGGTGTAATTAGCAGACACACTGAATCCAAGGCAAACAGTTGGTTATTTGATTGTCCTCCTTAGGTTGATGGCATAAAACAAAACAAACAAAAAAACTGAAGGTGGCTTTGCTTTAGTAATAAAATGAACTAAAGGCCTGCTATAAGGAAGCATACTTTAGATGAAAAGCAGTATAATGATTTGCTTCTCTTCAGGGAAACTCATCTTGTCCCTTTGACTTCCTCTTCTGTAGTAAGTGTGTTGAAAGTGTTAGGCCAATGTGATAACCACTATACTCCATAGTAAGCAAGCAAATACATTCTGGAAGGTTGTTTTTAAAGGGGCAACTCAATATCACAGTTTTGCGAATTCATATTAGAAAGGCATGATGAACCATTCCAATCAGCAGGCTCCTCTCAATTCCCAGGCAAACTTCTCATATCATTTAAATTAAGCTCCGAACTTCTTTGACGTCTTCATATTTGGTGAGTGCTGTGGCTTAATGCTGGGTAAAGTACTGGTTTGTAGTGTTAATCAGCACAAATTTCTTACGATCTAATATAATAAACTCTAGCCCACACTGCCACTGTGCTGACATTGTATATACTGAAAATATAATGCAAAAGGTTAGCTTTTAAGATTTGCTATCAAGATTGATACCTGAAATGCAGGAATGTGTGTTTAAGCAATCTGTAAAATCTCTTTAACCTTTCCTTGCTTCAGCTAATCATCAAAAGCAAGAAATAAGCCAGATGCATCATAAAAAGGAATGAATTAAGCTCAGAAATTTGATTTATTTCTCTTAACTTTTCCTGAAGTTCTACTAGAAACTTTATTGTCTTAACTTAGTGACATAGATCATATCTATTATTGGCTTTTAAAATTAGATGTGTTAAAAGTTCGGTGATTTTGTAGTTGAGAAAGCCTTAGATTCAATGTAACTTTTTTCAATCTGAGAAGCCACCTTAATTTTTAAAATTTCAATATGCTGTACAGCTCTTATTTCTTAAGAGCTAAAAAATTTCATGCAAACTATTACAGAAAATAATCTGAAATTGATTTACCAAATAAAGTGCAATCACACCAGAGAATCCTAAATATTTGAATAAAATAACACCATGGATAGTTATTTTCTAACTTACTTTCCTTAGACTAAAATTTTTTTCTAGTCATTGCTAAGAAAATTGCATTTGGGCATAAAGAACTATTTCCCGAGTAAAGGAAAGTAGTGGAGAAAGAGGGTAGCAAAACAGGCAGGTGTCTACCAGCAGTGTAACCACCCAAAGGAAAGATCGCAAAAGGCCGCATCACCTCCATGTGGTCAAGCTCACCTACTTTCCTCACGGCCCGGCTTCTGCTGCCAAGGTCCAACTTCTTTCGCTCTTCTCTGCTACCTCCACAATTACCTTATTTCTCTTCAACTAAATGTCTATTAATCAATGCCTGTACATAGGCTATTTTCTCCTATTCTTAACTTGCCTTAGTTAAGAGGCATGAATTGCTTTCTCTAGTTATCATGAATATACTTTGGTCAAACCACGGTAGAAGGATATCATATACCAATAAGTTACTTCCAGCGACATCTCAGTTAAAACCTTCAAACTCTCATGTTGGAATACTGGGATGTCACAAATCCGAGGGGCTGGGCTCCGTTTTCCTTCTCTAAGGGCTCACACGTGCTACTGCTGGGGTGACTGGCATTCTCCCACAGCACTGCTTTTGTATCTGAAATGAAGCAGCTTTTTTAAGGAGAAAAAGGGCTGATGCTGGAAAAGAAAGTTGCACATAGGTTTCCAACCTCTTTCCAATCTTAAAAATAACTATTATAACCTAATTAATGATGACTATGTATGATCATTTTAATGTCTCTCTGTATGATATGAAATCCTCAATTACTCCATTTTAATAGTATAGGCAGCCTTAATTAGAGTGCATATCTGTGCATAGAAAATACGCCACTTTTGTCTTTTACTTTCTCTACACACATCAATACATCAATGTTTTCCATATTATCACAAAATGAAAAAGAAATTTTATCCTTTTTTAAAAAATACTTCTTTTTCATTCATTTAGGGGCATTTTAACTAATACCATCAATTGAGTGATTCTCAAATAAAATAAAACTAGACTTCCTAAACCTAAAATCAGATAACGTTTTTCCTTTGGTTAGACTGCTGCTCCTTTAAAATAACTCTGTGATGTTCATTCCCTAGGAGTTCTATTGAGAGTTTCAGTGTACAAGACGCTCCAGTAAAATTTTAGGTAGGACACAGCAGTCACAACTAGAGCATATAAAGGTTAGGTGAGAAAAATGCACATTGCCTTTTCTGGAGGAAAAAATTATATATTCTTTCTTCCAAACTGTTTCCTCTTGATGAGGAAAAGCCTTCTTTTCTCTTTAGAGCTTCAGGAGGAACATAAAGCTGTTGTTAAAAAACATGTTTAAGCATCTGTCAAAGTGAGCTGAAAGTTACCTAAGCCTTATCATTCCTGAACAAACTATTCTGACTGGACCAAGAGCAGGAAAAGAATATATTCGAACAATGCATTATCTATGAAAAAATAATACTGATCAGGGTCGAGAATCATAATAGTTGAAAAAAGACCAAACCAGTCATAGGATACACTAAAGTAAAAACACTGGGGAATTAAAATACCAGAAGTCAACTGTAAGATTTTAAGTGTGTCATTATACAGGTTTACTAACAGAGAATGAAGCTGACAAGTCAAATTGCTCTGGATACACATTAGTACCACCAAATTTATTTGTACAAGAAATGACTGGTCCACTGGACTTTTCTATGTAACTCAGTAATAATTACTACTCCTTCTGGACAGACCAGTGATATTTCCCATAGTTTTACCGTACAAAACCAGAATAGTTAGAAAAAAAAATCCCGAGTATAAATAATGCAACCTTTAATCTATTAAGGGTCACTAAATTGTTACCACTGATTATTAGAAATGATCCATTTTATTTAAACTAAAAAAAAAAAATTAAGTTTCTATTCTTCAGTTTTGGGCCAAGGAATATGCTTGGCAAAACAAAAAAAGCAGTAAAGGCCACAGAGCTTAGTGATTTTTCAGGAAAAAAAAGTCTCAATTCAGGAAGGGACCAAATTTTGGAAGCTTGACAGAATAAAGATGAAAAAAACTCCTTTAAAAAGAAAATGTCAGTTAATTGGTAGAATTTTGGTAGTAACAAGAATTTTAATTAATCTCCTGGAATTATGACAGGGATGAGTGAAGACATGTGATGCATGGCATAAGAGCTAATGACAAAAGGGTATATTAAGGGGCAGTAATCATATGCTTTTAATACTAAATAAATGACAGTGCTAAATTTAACGCCAATCACATTCAAGGGAGAAAAATCCTTTAGGGTTTTTGGGCTTATCTGATGACTTAGGAAATAGGAAAGAAATCAGACAAAAGTGAAAATGAGCACTGTGTACAGATCATTATAGTCTGAAATTTCTATGAAATATGATTTTTGTGTATAACCAAGTTTAGGGCCCCCCCCCCCAATTTTAAAAGCAGCTTTTCTGTCATAGGAGGGCATGAAATCTAATGTTCACCCTTTAAAACTGCTGGGAGAAATGGCTGCTAATCTCTGTTTCATCACTGTCAGTGAGAGAGGAAGGGTAACTTGTTCTATGCTCTCAAAAGCATGGTTTCCCCAAGACAGACTTTTAATTTTATCAACTTTGGGCTAAAGTAAGTGGGCCCAGAAGAAAAACTATCCAATGAGGGTGTACAGAGTCTATGAAATAGCTGTGCCTTCTAATCCCAAGTTGGTAAAGGCTGTATGTACTTCAATTACCCTACATGTTGAAGCTTAATAAGGCGTAACTTCAGTTATGGTTGGAATATGGGCAAATGTATTCCACATCTGTTCCTTAAAAAAATGTATCTGGCCTCTTCAATAAATTTCAACTGGTTGCGTGGACATGTGTGGAGGCTTTGTTGCAGGAGACACGCTCAGGATTCTGAAGCAGCAGCAACTCAAAACATCAGTAATAAAACTTTGGCTTAAAATTAAAAAGGAAGGAAGGAAAAGTCAAACAGGTGCAAGTCGTCTCATGAAAGAGGTATCGTGGACCAAACCCTCAGATGCTGTCCGACATTAGTCTCCCCTGTCTTCACTGCTACCACCTTCACTGTACAGGAGTTATATCATTCTTTTATGGTTAAGTTTCATAAATAATGAGAAAACCATATGTAACAAATACATCATATTTCCCACCCACCCAGCAACCCTCCCCAAAATAAGAAAAGTTACATCAAATTAAAAAGTAGCTTCATGAATGAAGGTACTGCTCTAAGTTGCACTTTCCCTGCAAGTGCGGCCAGTGCTTTTGCGCTGGGTATGAAGGAAAGGAAAAAATTCTCCACATAAACTGACAAAAAATTTAAAAATCAATGTCCGGTTTCAACCAGTCAAAACCGGGCCAAGCGGAAGCCGAGGTGTCTCGGTACCGTCCCATCAGAGGGTCCTTGCAATGCCTGGTCTTCATCCTGGCAGGTATCTGTGTCCTTGTGATTGTAAACAATCCAGAAGATACTGTGTTTTTGTTCCTTAAAATGTCCTCTGATTGGCAAAATGAAGTAAATATTTGTTTTAAAAATAGAAAATGAAAATTAAACGAGAAGAAAAGAAAAGAAACACAGTGAGCTTGTTTGGAGTCCATAGGATCCGATCTGGAAGAGCTCGGAAAATGTGTTCTATGTCTTCTCCTGTTTTCGGCTGGAAAGGTACTAGAGGTTGCGTTGGTCGAGGAAAGAATTGTAGAGTAGGAAAACCAAGGATGTTAATCTAGACTTCAGAGGATTCAAGTGTTAGCTTCATCATCTGTGTCTTCTATCAATACCTTAGTGTCACGAGCCTTGGATCTAGTGGTAATGAAAGGAAAAAAAAAAAAAAACTTAGTCCATTACTAAAATACAAACACATCCAAAGTATTAGGTATATTTTCAATCTTACTACCATTAAAAATACATCATAACCAGTCATGGACACTATATACTATACCAGATAGACTACTCCTAGAGCTTTGTATTCAATTTCAGATATTACTGGAAAAACACTAAGAAAGTAGGTTGTAACCAGAGGAAGGAAACAACAATGGTAGGTCATGTGTAATGTGCAATGGAGGGGTTTGGTTTTATGATGTATTTTTTTAACCTCTCCGAGATGCCAATTTTCATCTCTGTAAAGCAGGAATAATGATTCCTTTTTACATAATACTGCTTTTACTTCATGGAGACGGTATGAGTATCAAGTGAGAGAATGGATATAAAAAGCATCAGTAAAGCATTAAACAAATATGAAGAATTAAGATGAGGATGACAGAAAAATCACTTGAGGAACACATGAAAAACAAGGAGAGCTGGCCAGCAGATTTAGACTAAAGGAGACACACGACAGCTGTCTTCAAACAGCTGATGAAGTAGACACAGAAGAGGGGCTTCCCTGGTGGCCCAGACGGTAAAGAATCTGCCTGCATTGCGGGAGACCTGGGTTCAATCCCTGGTTTGGGAAGATCCCCTGGAAGAGGGCATGGCAACTCACTCCAGTACTGGAGAATCTCCATGGACAGAGGAGCGTTGTGGGCTAGTCTATGGGGTCACAAAGAGTCGGACATGACTGAGTGAGTTTGCACAGCACACATGAGAGAGAATACTAAGTCATGTTAGAAAGCCCACCCAGGATCAACTGGTTGAAGTTATACTGAAGCGTGTTTCAACATAAGCTATCTGGCACAGTAACTAACCAACAATAAAATCAGGTGCCTTGTATAGTTATAAACTTCACTATCACTGATGACTGTCAATCAAATTAAGATAATCAACTATTCAGGATTCCATAAAAGAGATTCTTGCACAGGATGAAAAATGGAGTATTAGATAAAGTCAAAATATTCTGCAACTCATGAGCTCCATGAGGTAAAGTAGACATTATTATTACTCGACAGAGGTAGAAATAGACATTAAAAATGTTAAGGATGTGTTAAACGGCTGCAAGAGTCTCAAACTTAGCATTCAGTCTCCGATCTTATTTTAGATTCGCTGCTCTCTTCCTTCGCACAAAACCTGCTCCATCATTCTAAATGTCTTCCTCTGGAGGCAATCTAATATGCTGGTGTTTTTCCACTGAACATCTGAAACTGAACATAAACATCTACTGCTTCCTTGTTTTTGAGGCAGAAAGAGTGTATGTCTGCATTGCCCTCTGCTGGTGACTAGCAAGGATTCAACTTTCAAATTTAGGAGCTCAGTGGGATGACCATCTATTGCACTGTCTTCCAGTCTTTTGTGGACCTTACCTTGCTAACTCTACCAGCCTTCGCATCCCCTCCTCTTGCTTCTTCAAACTCTGCTTCCTGCTCTATGTAGTGGTATCATGCTTTGGTTTGACGTTCTTCCTACTGACCTCCCTGACCATTCTTTTCCTATCCCTTTTATTTGTTCTTTTTTTTTCTCTTGCTTGTGCTTGTTCCCCAAGACAGTTCCTTGCTCTGCTTTTCTCTACCTTCTCTTCTTCGGAGAACTTACAAATTCTATCTGAAGCTCAGGCAATTTCTCTTCTGCTCCCTGTGGGTTATTACCATCTCTAATTTTTTTTTAAACTTCCTTTAAAATGCTTCCTTGTTTTCCTTTTTGTCCTCCTGTAAGTGCCCTAATCCAAATCTTTAATGTTGCATGCTGAAGAATACTGCAATGGTCTTTTAGTTGATCCGGCCTTCAGTTTTCCCTTTCCCCATGTATCTTGCACAGTGCCATTAAAACTTATGAATATATTACTTTCATAACATTCTATGAAAAAATTCTCTGTGACTTCTTCCTGCCTACAAGATAAAGTTGAATTTCAGCCTTTTACAATCACACTTCATTCAGCTAAATGTTGTTACTATTTGTTACGAGCTCTAGTCACATGGCTTTTCTTTCCATCCCTCATTTCCACCTTTATGTCTTTACTGTGCCTCTAGCCTATCCAAACACTCCCTTATCCTTCAGAAAACTTCCCTGTCCCTTCTTTTATTCCAATCCTTTGTGATATCGACTGTCTCTAAATTTCAAATGCGGCCACATATACCCTGCACTTAGAGGGTACAGCTATCCTCCAAACAACTTTTAGGAATATACAAAGTCAATGACCGATAAAAATACTGCTGTAGGTATTCACTAAGAAAGTAAAAATAATAATAGCTTATACTTATTGAGCTCTTTCTGTGAGGAAACTGGTGTAAATTCCAAGTCATAACAAACAATCTACCTAGCCACCTTCTGAGCAGGGACCATACTAATCCCAATTTCCAGATGAGCAATAATATAGAGAAATTAAGTGATTTGGCCAAGATAACACAGATGTCAAGTGGCAGAACCAGGGCTCTTAAAATTTCTAACTTGAAAATGATTTTTATAGAAGATATACTTAAGAGTCAAATAAAATATTCTCCAATAAGTTTTCCCCAGTGTACTTTTAATGCCAAATCAGTAGGAATTAATTAATGCATTAACATACTAATTATATTTTACACTATGTGTCCTTTAAGACATTCTATACATAGGTTGTGAAAAATGATTGAACACCAGCAATTTCATCACGTTCAACATGACTGCTTCTCAACTTAAATGTTGTTGTTTAGTCGCTAAGTCATGTCCAGACTCTTTTGCAACCCCATGGACTGTAGCTTGCCAGGCTTCTCTGTCCATCGGATTTCTCAAGGCAAGAATACTATTTCCTTCTCCAAACTTAAATGTTACCCAGTACTAAAACCTGAAGGGAATTCATCTCACAGAAGTAGCAGCCATACATACTGAGAAGCGAGGCGAGGCCGGCGCAGGGATACGCTCTGGCTGTACTTCCACGGCCGATTCTTCTGGCGGTTCCGTACCCCATCCTCCTGGTCCATCATCTGCTCTAGGAGCGTCTGATCATCGGCATTCAGAGGGGCCACAGAGATGTCCCGCACAGCACGGAATTCACCACAGTTATTCAGATGTTCATTCTCCAGGCGGAAGAAGTTCCACACAAATCGCCTTAGCAAAATGGGGTAGGAGTGAGGGAATTACTTATAAAATTTGAATATACTACTACTATCACCTGTAGACCTCCAAATACATCAACTTTCCACTCATGGAAATAACCGCCCCCCCCCCCCACACACAAAGGAATTGAGGACTAGAATATTAAAACAGAAAAAGGTGGTGTGTGTGTTGGGGGGAATGACACAAAAATGGAATAGGCAAAGCAAAGCGACTCATGGAACACAGGTTCAGAGCACTCATTCTTTCACTTTATTGAATCTATTGAATACCTACAGTATGACAGGAAAAGCCACAGTATGACAGAGACAAAGCCTATGCCTGTCTAAGTGTAGTTTCTAATAACAGAGACAGATATTAAGCAAATAAACAATTAGTTAACAGTATGTGCTCTGAAGAAAGTAAAGTAGAGCAAGGGTACAGAACATGCTTCTTTGAAGCGATGACACCTAGCAGAAATCTGAGCGATGTAAGGAAGCAAGTCAGGTAAAATTCTAAAGAAAAGGGTCTGAGGCAGAAGAAACAGCAAATACAAAAGGGGTGGAGGAAACAGCAAGTACAAAAGGTCCCACGCTGGAGAGGACTTCGGTGTGTTAAAGCAGCAGCAATGTCAGTAGGGCTGGAATGGAACAGGAAGGTTAAAATGGCAGGAAATGAAGACGGAGAGGTAGAAAAGGGCCTGATCCACAGACAGCCTTAAAAGCTGCAGTACAGAGTTTAGACTTATAGTGTGACAGAAGACAAGGAGTTCCGAGCTGGAGAATAATATGATTTAAGATCAATCCATCTGCTGCACTGTGAAGAGATCAAAGACAGCTGAAGGGAGATCAATCAGAAGATGCTGTAGTAGTCCAGGAAAGAGATGACAGAGACTTAGATTCAGGTGGGGATAACAGAGGTGATGAGAAGCCGACCGACAGGATTTATTTATGGAGATGAATGAGGCTTACCGGACATGGGATGTGGGTGTCTCAGGTTTTTGTTTTCAGTGAATGGTGACACCATTTACTAGAGATCTGAGTTGTTTCTATCGCCATTAGATACCCAAGAGGAAAATTCAGTAGCTAGATGGATATGAGTTTGCAGTTCAAAGGAGAGACTGGGACTACAGACAGCCTAAGAACAGAATTTCAAGTCATGGGCTTAGGAATAAGTGGAGGAGAGGAGTAAAGAGGATCAAACCCTAGAAGCACACCAACATTTACAATTTGGGAAGAGGAAAAAGAACCAGTAAACAAACCATGGGACAGACCATGAAACAGAAGAGAGTAGTTTCTGAGAAATCAAATGAAGAGCTTTGCTGAAAGGTAAGTCAGATAAAAGAACCACTGGATTTAGATAGAGGATAAAGAGGCAATATGATCTAACAGCACAGATTCTGGGAGACTGTCTAGATTCAGGTCAGGGATCTGCTACTTACTAAGTGTAACAGCCTTGGATGATTCACTTAACTTATGCTTCATCAGTAAATGAGACAGTAACAGTACTTACCTGACAAGATTGTGGTAAGGATTCACTAAGTTAGTACATGTAAAGTGCTTGGAACAGTGCCAGGTACACAGCAGACAACACATTAGTGTTTGCTGCTGTTATTAATTATTAACAAAAGCAATTTAGTTTGAGTACTGGGGAAAAGGATGAGATGAATTAAAGGGAGAATGGGGAAGGAGTCAGAGAGCAGAGATAGCAAGAAAAGTTATCTCTTGAAGAGTTTTGCTGTAAAAGAGAGCACAAAAATGGGCAGTAGTTGCAGGAAGAAAAAAGATTCAAAGGATCTTTTTTGCTTCTGCTTTAAATGGGTGACATAACATCTGATTCTATAAACCAAATAATTTTTTAAAAAGAAAAAATCAAGAATAAAAAAAGTAATTGAGCTACCTCTTTTTTTTTTTTTACTAGAAAAAAAATTAAAGAAGCATACATGAAAGAGAAAGAAGTAAATGGGGGGAGGTAGTGGTGATGGAGAATTTCAATGACATTTCTATTCAGAATTATTTTAAAATTTCCACTGCAATTTCAACTTCAACCCATGGATTATTTATATATAGGCTGCCAAATTTCTAAATGTTTGTGAATTTTCAGGTTATCTTTTCTGATTTTATTCTAACATTTGTTAAGACTTCCTTTATACAGCCCAACACATGGTTAATTTTGGTGAATGTTCCATGTGTATTTAAAAGCATTTGTATTTAGTAGCTAGGTTGTATACAATGCTCTACATATGTCAATTAGGTCAAGTTGGTTAATTGATTACTTGTTTTCTTAAAATTTTATTTATTTTGGTCTGTGCTGGGTCTTCATTTCTGTGTGGGCATTTCTAGTTGTGGCAAGCAGGGGCTACTCTCGAGTTGCAGTTGCGGTGTGCAGGCTTCTTGCTGCAGAGCACGGGCTCTAAGGTTCAGAGGCTTCAGGAACTGTGGCACGTGGGCTCAGCAGTTGCGGTCTGCAGGCTCTAGAGCACAGGCCCGATAGTTGTAGTGCACAGGTTTAGCTGCTTTGTGGCATAAGGGATCTTCCTGGATCAGGGATAGAACTCGTGTCGCCTGCTTTGGCAGGTGGAGTCTATACCAACTGAGGCACCAGGAAGTTGTTGCTTGTTTACTTGATTACTTGTTTATACTGAGAAAAGTATGCTAACATTTTCCTCTAAAATTATAAATTTATCTACTTTTACATTCTAGCAATGTCAACTTTCATTTTACTATTTTCAAGCTATATATTAGGTACATAAAAATTTGAATTGGCTATCACAGATGAATCTCAAAGTCTTTTGTTTTGGCAAATTTCTTTAGTGCAAAATCAGCTTTCGTGGTCTGCTTATCATGGGGTACCTGCCTTCACTTAAGAGTTTGGGCTATCGTGTCAGATCACTGATGTTTTTAGGAAGATTAAAAAAATATTTTATCTGAAAAAAAAAAAAATTTATCTGGCATTTTCATTGTTTCTACTGAGAAGGTGGGCTAAATAACCCAGGTTGCTAAACTGCAAAATATGATTCTCAAAAGATTTTAATTCTAATTTCTGTTCTAAGACTTTTTACGTCCCTGTTTCTACTCACAACCCTTCCAATGGAGCTCAATTTTTTTTTTAATTTAAAAACTTATTAAGTATAACACACATTCAGAGAAGTGAACAAGTATGATGGGCACAGCATAATGAATTTTAGCCAATTGAACCCACTGTGTAATCAACACACATTTCAAGAAACAGAACATTACTGCATCTTACTCCCCACTCAAGGAGGTTCTCTTGGTGTCACTTCCACTCACTGTCCCACAAGGGCAAATGCTATTTTGACTTCTAATACCACAGATAAATTCAGCCTGCTTTTGAACTTCATAAATTTGAACTCGTACAGGGACATATTCTTTTGTAGCTGACTTCTTTTGCTCAGTACTTTGCTTTGTGAGGTTCATTCCTGTTTTTGTATTTAGTCTTCTGTTCTCATTACCGAATAGATTTGCATGTGTGTAAATATCACAATTTATCTGTCTGCTCTAATATTGCTAGGCCCTTGGGTAGTCTCCACTTTGGTCTGC
This sequence comes from Capra hircus, assembly GCF_001704415.2. Lineage (NCBI taxonomy): Eukaryota > Metazoa > Chordata > Mammalia > Artiodactyla > Bovidae > Capra > Capra hircus. The sequence continues at coordinate 60,595,267 of NC_030823.1, read as the reverse complement.
TGCAAATAATATTATTGTGAACATTCTTGTATGCGGATCTTTGTGGCCTTAGGTCAGCATTTCTGTTTGCTATATACCCAGGAGTTCATGCAAAGCTTTGGTAGATACCGACAGAGTTTTCCAAAGTGGCTATTGTACTAGTTTCCTCCAACTTGCAGTGTTTGTAAATTCCAATTGTTCTATATCCTTATCAATACTTGGTGTGTCTATAGTTTTCATTTTAGCATTTACAGGTGAGTAGCTGTATCTCAAAAGTAGGTTTAAGTTGCATTTCCCTGGTGACTAATCATGTAAAGAACATTTCCATATGTTCATTAGTCATTTGGATATTCGAATGGAGTCCAATTCTTAAAAAAAGCTTCTAAAAAAGTCATCATCAGCGTAACTTTGTAAGAATTAATCTCTTAGTCCTTCAGTCAGAATTTTCCAATACTGAGGCAGATGAGAAGTCTGAGAAAAGTTGGAAATTTTAAGCTTTTCAGGTATAAGTTTTTAATAAAATCTAATTTATAAGTATTGAGTAACATTTTAGGTAAAAAAAAAAAATCTCTGATAAACTTTATAGTAGTCTGCTTACCGGAAAACCTCAAGGGGAGCAAAGACAGTAGCAATGATGTCCCCGGAATGAGGCAGTGAAGTCATGGAGGTAATTGAGATCTGGATAGTCCAAGCAAAGCGCAGGACCACGTCCTCTATGATGGCACTGTAATAGTAGGCCTGAGGGATAATAAGCAAACTGAGTAAGCTGACCGTCGCGTTTCTGACAAACAAGCACACCTAGCACAGTAAACAAGTCACACGTCATGCTGACAAGCGTGAGTAAAAGGAGTGAAGAGTTCTATGTTTTAACAGACTTCGCCAATTTAGTTTTTTTTCATAGATAGGACAATATTCAAAATGAAGTTTTACTGAATTTCAGTGATCCTTTAACAAATATAATAATACTTCATTCCCATATTGTATACTAGGCTCTCTTCTAGACCCCAGAAATACAAACCAGATGAGATCCTCGAGCTGACTGAGATGACATTCTAAAATGTATGTGATACACTAATGGCTCAACAGTTCAAATTAGAAAATATGAGATTTACTAACTTTGTTATTTGTGCTTTTATTCTCAAATTGCCTTACCCTTCATTTGAAAAAAGTTTTTCCTTCTTTTTTGATGTCAGAAAATAACATGAAGCTTGGATTTCACAAACAATTAAATTTAAGGGATGTCCCATTTCCACATGGGGAAGACAAGCACTTAACTAATTCTTTCAGTTTTAGCTACACGAAGTCTTAAGCACAAAAACTGCCAACTGACCGGAACTATAATTCATGGATTTTCTCTTCATCTCAGGATATCCAGCTCTTTAAAATATGTATTTAAAGGCTACAACATCTTATGGGAACTAGAACTGCTACGTATTAAGTCATAGCATTTATTTTATTAAAAGAATGTCAGCAAAGGAATATCAATCAGTCATGTTAGAAGGCTATTAAACAAAAGAAACAGCAGTCCTCTTCTTGTCCTATTCTCTAGAGGCAAACATCTTCAAATTTTGAGCATTTATCATCCACATTTCTAAATAATGTGTGTATATTGCTATATCTTGATTAATCAATTTTAGACATTATTCACTGCTTACTATGATTAATTTTATGAAGATTTTTAAAAACACAGTAACATATCTCTCTGTCCCTTTCCCCAGCTATTCAATACAGCGCTAATGTAATTTTTGGATAAATCCACATGCAGTGAAATCATTATTAGGTGTCTTGATGAAAAGCTGCAATTTTGTATGCCTTTAAGAGCCAATCAAGCTGATCCACAGTTGACTGATGTGGGAGCTGATGTTACCAAAAATTAAGTCTTTGGGGAGGAATACACTTAACTTGAGGTCAAGAGATACAGAAAAGTTAAGTTTTAATATGGAGATAACATAAATGCTTCCTGGACCTGGGTATGGTGCTCAACAGTATGTACTGTTAATGCCAAGGAACTTACTGAAGTTCATATAGCTGTGTTCTTAATTTTTAAATGAAGACCCACTGAACTTCACATATAGCTTCTTCCCTTTTTTAGCACAATAAATTTAACTCTAATATTTGCCCTTTTAAAGCTGAGAGGGGTATGGTGATCTTCTAGGACATTTTTCTTATATATTTGTAAAGCCTAATGTACAAAAGCATATTATGACCCTAAAAGTGGGTCATAAAAATATGTAATAACAAAGAAAGTGGAAGATTCTATTAACTAATTTTATTACATAGAAATAAAAAAGTTAGTACTTAAGGGATGAACAGATTAACATTTATGTAAAGATATAAATAGTTCATCAAAGCAATCATCATAATAAGATAGAAATGCATTACATCTCTCAGTAAGGCAAGAACAGTACAAGGAGGAAAGGCACATGCATTTGGTGAACACAAGGCCATCTTTTCTTGAACACATGTCTCTGACTTGTGCTTAACATTACTTTTTTTGATTTTCTTTTCAAATGAGACTTAAAAATCACTGTCAATGAACATCTCCTTTTCTGCCTTCATTTGTTTAGATGAAGTTACACTAACATATCATTCATATTTAGTCTATCATTTATTTTCAATCCTTACACTTGAAAACAGCCTTCCCTAAGCACCAATTACATATTACACAGTCACACATTTTTCAAAGTGCAGTTCTGAAGTATTGATGACATTTTGACATAGTAAAAAATATTAGTGGCACAATTTTAGGATTGGGAAAGGATCAAGAGATAATCTAGTATAACACCCTACTTTATAGAATACACTGCAGTCTGGTTGTCTAAAGTTATATAGCTCATTAATGACAGAGCTGGGGTTAGAATTTACTTATAAGGATTCCCAATTCATTGTTTAATTTCTTTCAATATCTGAGTAAAGATACTTTTGGTCTTTTGACTTTTTAATTCAGTCCTTCTCATCCTTTCATTCATAATTTAGATAAGGTGCTCAAATGATTCTCAAGTAATTATCCATGTATTTTTGGATCAAATCGAAACTTTAAGAAAACTGACTGAAATAAATGACAAGAAAAGCCTTCTTGATGTACCCAAGCAAAGTCAGGCACACCTCTTTCCTTTGTGCTTACAGCACTGCTCATTCAGTCAAGTATTTATTTATTCATTCACTCATTCATTCCACAAACATTGTATACTGTATGCCTGGGACTATGCTGGATAGTAAGGGATATAGATACCTAAATAGGTAATTAAAATGCAATGTGATAACTGCCATAATTGGAAGTTTGTATAGTGTAAAATGGGACTAGGACGATTGGCTAATTATGCTTGGCGAAATAAGAAAGGCTTCTTAGAGAAAGGAACAAACTAACTTTTAAAAAGAAGGAACAAGGGACTTTCGTGGCAGTCCAACGGTTAAGACTTTGAGCTTCCATACAGGGGACATGGGTTTGATCTCTGGCTGGAGAACTAAGATCCCACATGCTATGTAGCGTGACCAAAAATAAATAAACAATTAAAAAAAAAATAAGCAGCTTGATGTAGAATGCTAAAAAAATAAAATAAATTAAAAATAAAAAGAAGGAACAAGAATTTGCAAGGTAAACTAAGGGGAAAGAGGGCATTTGAGACATAAGGTATGGTATAGTCGCTAAGTTGTGCCTGACTCTTTCACAACCCCATACACTGTAGCCAACTCCATGGACTGCAGCCCACCAGGCTTCTCCCTAAGTCTCATGAGACATAGGGAACTGCATGTTAAAAAACAAATCATAAATGATATTTAACTATTTATTCCTCTATTCTAGTCTTTATTACATTATATTGCAGTCTGTTTACTTACCTATTTAGAACATAGATTATAGCCTTCTTGAGAACCAGAATTTTACTTTATTTCCTACAGCACCCAGAATACAGTTAACATCTGGTACATTTTTACTGACTGAATGGATTAGCATTTTTTGGTAATTATTTTAAGTAGGCTGGTATTGGGTATATATTGTAATATACCTGAGTGTTCTATTTTTGTGTTTTTTTCTTTTTTAAAAATAAATACAAGCACTCTTTGTACATACTTTTTGGGGGTATACAATCTCTTCCCGGAGGAAGGTGTTTTCTCCTGCATTCTTATCAAAAAGACCCCAGTCCATCTTCAGATCCCAGATGAGGGTATAACAGGAACTGATGACACAGAAGACGATCCACAGATAAAAGAACACCATGGTGTCTGAGTGACGTTGTTCTGAAGAAAGAAAAGGGAAAGAGAAAATCACTACATTCGAGTAAAATTCTTCATTAAGTAAAGCTAACTAAGAAACAGATTCTTCCTCCAGCTCCATAAATAGATTTTAAATAAATCTCCTTAGTAGGATCCCCATCTAAAAAAAGTTAAGTAATAAATCTGATTTATCTGAAATTCAAAATAATTATCAAACATTCAACAAATATACAAAATTTATACAAAAGTGCATTTACAATTTAGAGGCTCAACGCTGAAAACATAATATTTCAAGTAACTGTGATGGAGGTTTAGAATATTACAAAAGTTGTCATTTTAATTTTTGCCATCAGGTGGCAGCTTTGGGTCAAAGATTAAAAAAAAAATGTATGAAACACCATTAACAAGGGATGTGCTGCTTCTACTGTGAGGAATTCTTGGATTGTTTTTACTTTAGAACAACATTTCCTTCCTATACTTAGATCTTATCAATACTTATTGTGAAAACAGGTAATTTTAATTCTAGATAAAATGCTAGAAAGCAACAATTGATAAGGAATGTATCTTTAACATATATGAAAGCAAATTTCTCTCAAACCACAAAGCAAAGCATGATATTTTTGCTCCTTTTGGATTTTATTTAATGATGAAGTGAAAGTCACTCGGTCATGTCTGATTCATCATAACCCCATGGACTATACAATTCCATGGAATTCTCCAGAGGATCTTCCCAACCCAGGGACTGAACCGAGATCTCCCTCATTGCGGGCGGATTCTTTACCAGCTGAGCCACCAGGGAAGCCCAAGAATACTGAAGTGGGTCCAGGGGAATCTTCCCAACCCAGGAATCGAACAGGGGTCTCCTGCATTGCAGGTAGATTCTTTACCAACTGAGCTATGAGGGTTTTAAGCTGACAGACAACACTATAAAGTGCACTAAATCAGAATAATACACAACGTTATCTTTTTCACTCTTCAGTGCTTTGTATATTCTCCAATGAAACTCTTCTTTGATAAGTCTTAAAGTTACCATGATGCTATTTCTGTTTTCTGGCTATAAGGCATCGGTATATAATTACTACTAAATGGTCTTCAATCATCAGGAAAAAAAAAAAAGGTGTCATCTAATTCAAAAAAAGTTTAAATTTCAATTAGTTTCCCAAAGGATTAGAAAGTAAAGGCTGTATCATGCATTATCCATAATCCTTCCTATTAAAATAAACAAGTGCTAGAAATTCCCTGGTGGTCTAGTGATTAGGACTTGGTGCTTTCACTGCCGGGGCCTGGGTTCAATCTCTAGTTAGGGAACTAAGATCCCACAAGCCTCACAGAACGGCCAAGCAAGCAAACAAACAAAAAGTTCTTATTAATCATTTTATATATTAAGGTATTAAGTACAATATTATTCAAAGGTGCCCTTTAAACATCTATAATCTATTTAGTTGAAACGGCCATTTGTTATCAATGATAATTGGAGCTCAAAATAAAATAAGCAAAGTACTATGAGAACATCAAGGAGAAATGGGACTGTTTCCAAAAGTACGAAATAAGAGGAAGCAGCATTTGAGTTATTTCTGGAAGGATAAATAAATAGTGTTGCAAAAGTCAGGCAGATGAGGCAAGGCTATTCAAGGCTAAAAGAAACTAATGAAAAGGCATGAGGGTGGGAAAGTGCAAGGCATGTTTTGAGAAGCTTCAAGTAATCTAAGTCTAGTGTGGGTGAAACAGAAGATGTGGGGGAGTGGGTATGCTTTGAAATGAGGCTGGAAGACATTCTGGGTCTGACTGTGGAATGCTTTCTTGTGCCTTAGGATTAGATCCATATTTCAGAAAAAATACCTGATTGTCAGGTTGCTTTCATCAGAACTACTTAGTTGGTTAAAAAAAGATACAGTTATCTCTGAGCTCCAGTGTGTTGTTAGCAACAGTTTGTACCAGCTTTACGAGTTGATTAATAAATTTTCAAAAACTTTGCAAACTGGTTGTTAAACACAGTTATTTTAAGTTAAATTACATAAACTTATAATCTGCTATATTAAAACAAAGGCAATGAAAACTCAGATTCATCACTTCCTAATTATTTTACTAAAATTTGATATTATTTGTTCTTTTAGGTTATATATGTTTATTGTATCTATATAATGGAAATACTATACATCATCTCCCAACATTCCACGTGAATCATCTTCGTAGCTTGAAATTGGCTATGGTGGCAGTCTGTATTTACACCATGGAAATCAACAAACACTGCAAATCAGTGCCCCATCCCCATTCCTGGACGAGAGCTACTATTTAAACATGCCAGGACACCACATTCTTCTCCTGGAAAGTCAGTGGTAGGGAACAGAAATACAAGTTTTTAAAATGGCCCATAGCTGATTCTAATGAACAGTCAAATTTGGATATAAACACATTTTAAGGTTTAAACTATTTCTACAAAACTTTTCTCCATCAAAAGCAAATTGGGTTAATATCTGTTCTATAACATGGTGCTATACAAAATATCAATTTAAAAGATTTAACATAATATTTACTTACTACATAGGTTTAGTCATATATGTTCTGACATACCTGTTCACTTCATTCTATATACAGACATAGAGTCTAGCTGAGTAATATTTTCAATAATTAGCATCATGGTTGCATAAAAAAATATCTGTAACTCATCTACTAAGGTTTGTAAAGCATAAAGCAAATTTAGCAATGTAATACAATTCATTCATCATACTTTCAAAATCAGAGCAACAGAGAAAAAGACAGAAAAAGGAATTAATAATGAAACTAAAAATAATGTGCTAATTTTCTGTTATTTCTTTTAGCTTTTAAATACAAGTTCTGTCTTTAGAATATGGGCTTCACTGGTAGCTCAGACAGTAAACAATCTTCCTGCAACATGGGAGACCTCGGTTTGAGATCTTGGTTTGATCGCTGGGTCGGGAAGAACCCCTGGAGAAGGAAATGGCTACCCACTCCAGAATTCCTGCCTGGAAAATTAAATGGACAGTGGAACCTAGCAGGCTACAGTCCATGGGCTCGCAAAGAGTCAGACACGACTAAGTGACTAACATTTTCACTTTTCACTTATCCATCTTTAGAATTTAATTCTTAAAATGGGACAATGGGCTAAATTGCCTTCCTTTAAGCCCATATTATTTCTATGAAGTTTCTATGAAACATACATAAGGACTCACTGACTTAAAAAATATTTTAATACTGTATTTTAGAATAAGTCATTTTTATCTTTTGAACTTCTTCAAACAATGATTAACATGTACCTGGACTACAAATGCTATATTTTTGGTCTCTTTTTAATTATCACCCTTACTTGATCTTTCCCATCTCCTAAATGAGGAGTGTGTCTCCCTGAAATTATCTGCCTTCATTGGTATTCAGGGATTGTATCAGGAAGATATTATCACTTTAGGCAAGCAATTACATCTAATTCTCTGTTGGCTAACTCTGGTAGCCCACTTTAGTAATGTTCAGAATCACAGAAAATCAAGTCATTGGTATTCTACCCTAAGCTTCTATTACACACCTGCCATACTGGAAGCATAATTAATACCAGACACGTGGATGGTAATGGTATTTACTGAATCTAAAACAAATAAGCTTCTTAGAGTTTTGTACCTATTAGGCTTCACAGGAAGAATAAAGCAAAAGAGTATATTAGGAAAACTGCTAGGAGAGAAAACAGGAAAAATCACATATGGACATCATCCTGAGCAATATTTCATGAAGGATATATTAAATATGGGCTTCCCTCATGGCTCAGATGGCAAAGACCTGCAATAAGACCTGGGTTCAATCCTTGGGTTGGGAAGATCCCCTGGAAAAGGGAATTCTCCAGCATTCTTGCCTGGAGAATTCCACAGACAGAGGAGCCTGGCAGGCTACAGTCCATGCGGTCTAAAGAATCAGCCAGCATGTTAAATATGGAAAATGTGGCACTGTATGTAAAGTGAACAGTGTTCTTTCAACCAAAACCTTTCTACTCTGGTAATAGCTTACTAGTTTTTAATCTGAAATTAAACAAGGAAACAAAACAGACTGGGGACACTGTTTTCAAAGCCTAAACCTATATAGGTAAGCTGAGTTATGAGTTTGGCATCTAGCGAATTCCTAGTTCTATTCCTATTACCTAAAAACATCAAAGCACAGAATTATGAGACTAACATGGTTCTCTGAAAATTAGTGGATCTAGAAACTTCTGTGATCTTTAAACACATTTCAGTTAATATCTGAGGTCACATGTGTTATACCTCCTTAGGTAGTTATTAATGTATCCTAGAACAGCCAAGACAGACATTATATTCCCATTTTAAAGTTAAGAAAGCTGAAGTTCAGTGAGACAGTCAGTAAGTGGAAAGATAGGTGGGTTTGATGTTAGAAGATCTGGGTTTGAATCCAGACTCTACCTCTTTTCAACTCTGTGATGGTAGAAAATTCATAATCTTAAAATGACAGACAAAATGGAAATCACTAGGCCTAAGGATAAATAAGGAAGCTAGTAATAGGAATCCTAATCAAAGGAAGTTATTTTTTACTAGACAGCACCATTTCTCTAAGACCATCTCAACTCAAAAAAAAACTCCACAAACTATTAAGAAATATTAAAAATATTTCCAAGGTATCTGGAAAGCAGAATTTAAAAACTATGCATATATTACTATTTCATACTGCATATAACATTATGTTAATTGAAAAAGACAGAGGTAGCTATCCCCGATGAAGAAAGTAAGATTATTAAGGGGATTCATTTTTAACTTTATTTATGTATTATTTGAATTTTGTTTTTTTACAGTGATATATACATATCCATGTTTTACTTGTATAATTAAACTAAAAGAAAAAGGAAGAAAGTGGGCTAAAGAAAACAGTTACTAATAGGGTGTTGATATTTTATAAATGATTTAAAGAAGTGTTTAATGTTGTTATATTGTTTTTATAAAGGACACAGGAATTCATTTACTCATTCAACAAATGTTTACTGAGTGTCTCCTACTATAAGCTGTGTTTTATATACATATATTAGATCAGCTGCAAAGAAAAATTGTTGTCTGCTGGGTAACCAGGTATATTTTTAGAGAATAGAAATATACTGGAGAATTATTAAGGGTTAAGTGTGAACAAGGAGAGATGTAAAATGAACAAAAGCACAGTGTGTAAGTGTAACTGCAGAACTGTGTATACAGAGGGAATCAACAGGTTAAGACTTGCAGGAGGGGAAACAGCCAGGAAAGCCTTCCTGGGGGAAGTGCTACTTGAGTTGAGTCTTGAAAGTTAAGTCTTGAGTTAATCAGGTTTGTGAGGCAGAGAGCCATATCAAAGAGTAGAGATCATTCATTCAACAAATGAACACCTACTTACTAAATGCCAGGTATTATTCTAGACACCATGTACACAGTTATGAATCTAATTCACCAGTGGACAAATTTCTTACCCAAAGAAGTTTACTACTTACTTGGGATAGACAATTATCAGATACACAAATAAACAGGATGATTTTGGATAGTGAAAAGTGCCATGAACAGAAGAACATGGTGACATGCGTGATTTTGGTGGAATTCCTTTAGATAGATAGTGTACAAGCAGAGAAGATCTCTAAGTTGATATCTGGGTAGTAAAAAGGAGCCAGATACATGAAAAGCTGGAGGAAGAGTTACATACATAATATTACATCTTCTAGTAATCATATTTTAAAAGCTAAAAAGAAACAGGTAAAAATAATTTTAATAATATATTTAATATAACTAAAATGTTATTTTAATGCATAATCAATAATAATATATATAATTCTTACAGACATCTTTTACACTATTTTCCATACAAAGTCTACAAAATTCAGGTTGTATTTCACATGTAAAACATATACCAATTTGACTAGGCACATCTCAAGTGTTCAATAGCTCCATGTAGCTAGTAGCTACATTACTAAATAATGCAGTGCTAGATACTATAATCAATAACCTCAGATAAGCAGATGACACCACCCTCATGGCAGAAAGTGAAGAGGAACTAAAAAGCCTCTTGATGAAATTGCAAGAGGAGAGTGAAAAATTTGGCTTAAAGCTCAACATTCAGAAAACGAAGATCATGGCATCCGGTCCCATCACTTCATGGGAAATAGATGGGGAAACAGTGGAAACAGTATCAGACTTTATTTTTGGGGGGCTCCAAAATCACTGCAGGTGGTGACTGCAGCCATGAAATTAAAAGATGCTTACTCATTGGAAGGAAAGTTATGACCAACCTAGATAGCATATTCAAAAGCAGAGACATTACTTTGCCAACAAAGGTCCGTCTAGTCAAGGCTATGGTTTTTCCGGTGGTCATGTATGGATGTGAGAGTTGGACTGTGAAGAAAGCTGAGCACCAAAGAATTGATGCTTCTGAACTGTGGCACTGGAGAAGACTCCTGAGAGTCCCTTGGAATGCAAGGAGATCCAACCAGTCCATTCTGAAGGAGATCAGCCTTGGCTGTTCTTTGGAAGGAATGATGTTAAAGCTGAAACTCCAGTAGTCTGGCCACCTCATGAGAAGAGTTGACTCATTGGAAAAGACTCTGATGCTGGGAGGGATTGGGGGCAGGAGGAGAAGGGGACGACAGAGGATGAGATGGCATCACCGACTCGATGGATGTGTTTGAGTGAACTCCGGGAGTTGGTGATGGACAGGGAGGCCTGGCGTGCTTTGATTCATGGGGTCGCAGAGTCAGACATGACTGAGCGACTGAACTGAACTGAACTGAGATACTATAAAGGAGATGACTATGAGGAGTGAAGATTGGAAGTGGTGTATTAATGAAAAGGCTCTTGTGATAGCTCAGTGAGAAAAGATAAGGACTAGAATTGAGCGCAAATAGAAGGTATAGAGAGGTCAGCAAAAACTGAGAAATATTTAGGAACTAAAATTGTCAGAATTTGGTGAAGTGTGAGGATGAGAAGAAGGGTAGAGTCAAGGATGACTCTTAGCTGTTGTTGTTTTTTCCCTCTTTTTTTGGCCATGCTGCAAGGCATGTGGGATCTTGGTTCCCCAATCAGGGATCAAATCTGTGGCCCCTGCAGTGGAAGAGCAATGTCTTAACCACTGGACCACAGGGACGTCCCAAAGGAGGACTCCTAGTTTTTAACCTGGCTGACTGGGTGGGACAGTGCCAAGAACTGAGGTAGAAAACACTGGTGAGTGCGGTGCTAAAGAAACCTTAGGGAATAAAAATGTTTAGTTTTGGAATACTGACTTTGAGATACCTATGAGACATCAAGGTGGAAAATGGCCAGAAAACAACTGGAAATAAAAATAAACAAACTTGAGATACATATTGGGGAGTCATATACATGTAGCCACTGATTGAAACCATTTCGGAAGCACCAAAATAATACAAGCCTCTTCTGTGAAAAGGGCAATGACAGAAACAGAAATAGAAGTCTTCTATCTGTATTGCATTTGGCTAAACTTGGTTGAGTTTATTCTCCCTGTGTTTCTTTATACCAAAGATCTGAAGGGATGAGAGCTCTTTCAAATGTTACAGACCTTCTCCTAGCTCTTTCAAAATAAATTTTAATTCTTTATTTGTAAACATTTCAAGGTTCATAAATGTGTTCAAGTTATTATATAAAGTCATTATGACTATCAGAATAGAGACAATAAGGAAAGGCAGAGTACTGTTTTCAGAGGTAGGCATGAGAAAAGGAAACAGACTGGACCAGATGGCTTACTGAGATAAGGAAAGTCTTTTTAGGGTGAGAGACTGTTGAGCATATATATAGGTTGAAGGAAAAGAGCCAGTGATGATGAAAAGATTGAAGACTTAGGAAAGAAAACGGGTAACTGCTGGAGCAAGATCCTGAAAGAGATATGAGGAAATAAGGTCAGAGCACTAAGGTGGGAAACCTTGTTCCCAAGTCTGGGAAAAATATGATGAGAATAGGTTTGGATTAAAAAATTATGTATATAGGTAGAAGACAGCTGAAGGAAAATGACCTGATAGGTTCAATTTTTTCAGGGTAGTAGGAGACAAATGCAAGAATACTGGAGTGGGTTGCCATTTCCTTCTCCAGGGGGTCTTCCTGACCCAGGGATCGAACTCAGGTCTCCTGAATTGCAGGCAAATGCTTTAACCTCTGAGCCACCAGGGAAGCCCAGGAGACAAAGGTAGTCTGCGAAAGTAAACAGGGAAAGACTGGGTTGGAGGATTTGAGAAAAGGAATGAGCTAAATACTTTGTGCTTATACTGTCTTCTATTACTATATAAACCCATTTTGGGGGCTTCCCCGGTGGCTCAGTGGTAAAGAATCTGGCTGCAGTGCAAGAGCCGCAGGAGACACAGGTTTGATCCCTGGGTCAGGAAGATGTCTTGGAGGAGGGCCTGGCAATCCACTCCAGTCTTGCCTGGAGAATCCCATGGACAGAGGAGCCTGGCAGGCTACAGTCCATAGGGTCGCAAACAGTTGGACACGACTGAAGTGACTTAGCATGCACACACGCAAATGTAGTTTTTCTCTCTTTCCTACAAGACTATACCCTATCTACTATTTTTAAAAGAATTTAACTTTAAAATGCAGTGAATTGTATATGTATTTTCCATTAAATTGTAATGTCTTTTAGGGAAAGATCTCATGTCAGCATTTTTTCAGGGCCTATGTACTCCACTTCACCCAGCAGAAACTCAACACTTGCCAAGTTGAATTGAGGGCAAGCACTGTGTTTTAATTACTCATTTTTAAACTTTCTGCACAATGCCTTACATTCCAACAAATATTTGGGGAAGGCAAATGGTTCCTGGCAGCCTACACATACAATGTGTCTCTAAAAACTTGTATATGCTGAATATGAAAAAGTCAAGTAACAGATGTACATCTTGTATGAGGATTTAGTTTCCTAAGAACTAAAAATAAAAAAATAAAATCCTTTATTGTATCTTGTCTTTTAGACATACTATTTAATGACATCATTTCCAGCATCTTACAGACATTTTTCCTTTTTACTCTTTATAACAAAACACAGATAATCTCTTCAAAACCAACGTGTTAGCACTGACACTTAAAAGTTGCTGCTTTCAGCATGCCTAATGATTTCCATCTTTGCTTTAGTTATGTTAAATGAGACATTTCCTTTTTAATAAGGAAGTATACCATCATATATAATTTCTATTCATTTTAATAAAAATACATAAAATATCCAGCTTTCAATTGAAAATCACTAGTCATATCAAGAACAAGGAAGATAACAAATTGAAGGAAAAAAGTCAATCAGTAGATGCCAAAAATGAGATGAGATGTGCTGGAATTATTCGATGAAAATGCTTTAATGAACAATTAAATAAATAAATACTTGAAACAATGAAAAAATTAAAAGCCTCACCAAGGAAATACCTAGTCTCAGCAAACAGAAGACATAACAGCAGAGTAGAGAAGATAGAGGAAAGAGTCTGCAAATTGGAAAACAGAAGAATAGAAACTACCAACCTTAAACACTGGAAAGAAAATAAGATTTAAAAAAAGAAGAAAAGAGAAGAGGTTCAGGACCCATGGAACCATAAAAAATGATCTAGCATTTGTGTCATCAGAGCCCAGAAGGAAAGAATAGAGAGGGGCTGAAAAAATACTTAAAGAAATAATGGCTGAAAACTCCTCAAACTTTGGTAAGAGACTCAAAGCTACAGATTCAAGAAGTTGAGCAATCTCAAATAAAATAAACCTAAAGCCAAGGTACATTATAATTAAACTTCTCAAAACTAAAAGTAAAGAAATGATAACCACAAGAAGACTATCAAATAAAGCAGATTTCAGAGCAAAGAAAATTAGTGGAAACAGATAGGGCCATTATATAAGCATAACAGAATAAATGCACCAAGAAGATGTAGCAAGCCTCATTGATTGTGTCTATGCCATGTGTGAAGCAAAAATGGACAGAATTGAATGGGAAAAAAAAGATAAATCTACAATTACAGTTAGAGATTTCAACTCTCCTCATCAACAACTAATGCAACAAGTAGACAGAAAATAAGCAAGGATACAGAACTCAGAAACATCATTTGTTTAATAGGATCTAATAAACATTCCACCCTACAACAGCAGAACAGAGATTCTTTTCAATTGCCCAATGAACATACAGCAAGATCTGCTACAAAAGTCAATGGTTAAAAAAAGCAATTTAAATACTTGGAAACTAAACAACACACTACTAAATAATTTATGGATCAAAGAAAAGTCTCAAGGGATATTTAAAGAATATACTGAACTAAATGAAAATATATCAAAATTTGGGAGATGTGGCTAAAGCAGTGCTGAGGGGAAAATGCATAGCATCATACATATAATTATACATACTACTGCATATATTAGAAAACAGAAAAAATAACAAATCAATAACCTAAGAACCCACCTTAAGAACCTAGAAAAAGAAAAGCAAAATAAATCCAAAGCAAGTAGAAGGAAGGAAATAATAAACACAGAAATCAATGAAACTGACAAGGAAAATAGAAAATAATCAATGAAAAAGCTGATTCCTTGAAAAGATCAATTAATAGCTAACAAAGTGAGTAAACACAAATTACCAACATCAGAAATAAAACGGGATTATCATTACCAACTCTGAAGACATCAAAAAGATAAGGGAATATTATATTGAACTCTACCCCCATAAATTTCAACAACTTGGATGACATGGACCAAATTCTTTAAAAAACAAAGAAACTGAATTTCTAATTTAATAACTGCCCCAAAATCCAACTCCAGGTCCAGATGGTTTCACTGGAGAATTCTACCGAACTATTAAAGAAGAAACCTTCCACAAATTAGAAGAAACAAAACCTCTCAATTTATTTTATGAAATTAGTTTTACACCTATGCCCAAATCAAAGACAGCACACAAAAAGAAAAATACAGATCAATATCCCTTGTGAACACAGATACAAAAATCCTTAACAAGATATTAGCAAACAGAATTTAGCAACATGTAAGAAAAATTATATACCATGACCAAGTAGGGTTTATTCCAGAGATCCTATGCTGTTTCAGTATTCAAAAACTAATAATATAATTCACCATTTTAATTGGTTAAAACTTAGAAGAAAAATGACAGGATCATATCAAAAGATCTAGGCAAAGCATTTGAAAAAAAAATCCAACACCTATTCATGATTAAAAAAATCTTGCAGAAAAAGAGGAATAGAGAGGAACTTCCTCACCTTTATAAAGCTTCCTCAACAAAAACCCTACAGCATTAGCTGAGGAAATTTTATTTATTGTACTTAATGGTAACAAACTAAATGCTTTCCCCTAAGATTAGAAACTCTGAGAAGGCAATGGCATCCCACTGCAGTACTCTTGCCTGGAAAATCCCATGGATGGAGAAGCCTGGTAGGCTGCAGTCCATGGGGTCGCTAAGAGTCGGACATGACTGAGCGACTTCACTTTCATGCATTGGAGAAGGAAATGGCAACCCACTCCAGTGTTCTTGCCTGGAGAATTCCAGGGACAGGGGAGCCTGCTGGGCTGCTGTCTATGGGGTCGCACAGAGTCGGACATGACTGAAGCGACTTAGCAGCAGCAGCAGATTAGAAACATGGCAAGGATATCTGCTCTTACCATTCTTATTCAACAGTATTGGAAGTTCAAGTCTGTGCAATAAGTGGCGGGGGGTGGTGGGGATGCGGGGATGAAAAGAAGCAAAAAGCAAAAAAGCATAAAGAGTGGAAAGAAAGTAATACAACTGTCCCTTATTGCAGTTGACATTATTGCCTATGTGGATAATCCCAAGGAATGTACACTAGGATTATCCAGTGCTGTATACTTGGAACACTGTACATCAACTATACTTCAATTTTAAAAAATTAGTAAAAAAAGATATGTTATGTTCATCTACACATTCCAGGCATCCAGCACAGCCTGACATACAATAAGTGTTTTATAAATGTTTGCTGAATAAAACAGATGTGACAGATGTAATGAAAAAAGAAATTAAATTGTACTTAATGCAATTTATCATCTGTATGGATCCTTATTTACTGACTCTCATAACAAAATCATCTCTTCAGTGATTTTATTAAAGACTGACTTCTACCTTTTCTCACTCCTTTAGTAATATAACAAAATAATAATTCTAGAATGTATAAAATTAAGTTTTCAACTTCTCTTCGCAGAGAGAAACAGTTTCATTTCTTGAACTAAATGGAATGCTACTGACCATAATTACTCTACAATATAAGGATCCCATAAGTTTTTGAAACTCTTTCAAATCCTTACTTTATAAAGCTGTAAAATACCTTCAGGTACTACATTCATATGGGTAGGAACTTTTTTCTTAGTTAAACTGAAAAAAATTAAGCAACAAACACAAGTTAAAATTATAGACAACTAAAACCGGAAACAAGATTGTATAAGATTTAAGTAGCCATAATATCAGTAGTACACAGTAATAAGAGTTGAGTAAAAATATAAAAATAAAATATAGATATGTTAGGAAAATGACAATATTATATATTGATTAATTAACAGATCTAAGGAGGTGAGAGTATATATAACAGGAGGTATGCACAGAGAAAGATGGAATGCTAAAATCTCTCCCACTATTTTCCACACAACGAGCCAATCAATACTCTAAACTTGTATAACATATCAGATCTAAAAGGGCCATCTGAAATAACTCCAAGAGTCCAAGACTGTAATGCCTTTTTATAAAAACCTTCATTTGATGCCTTTTTTTTCAAATTGGGTATTAGAAATAAGAGTAAAACTTGTACTATCCCAAACTTTACCAGTACTTCTGAAACATCTATTCAAATATTTAATCCAGAATCATCTCATCAATTACAGTATCAATTCACTTTGAAAAGTGAAACTGCTACTCACTCAGTTGTGTCCGACTCTTTATGACCCCATGGACTGTAACTCACCAGGTTCTTCTGTCCATAGAATTCTCCAGGCAAGAATACTGGAGTGGGTTGCCATTTCCTTCTCCAGCGGATCCTCCCAACCGAGGGATAGAACCTGGGTTTGCTGCATTGCAGGCAGACTCTTTACCAACTGAGTCACCAGGGAAGACACAATTCACTTTGAGATTTAATTAGAAATAAAAAGTTTAAGCAATCTCTATCTCTAATGACTTTTTTTTTTTCCTAATGACTTTAAGCAAAAAAAAAAAAAAAAAAAGTTGATGAGGAAACAAAATCTTTTGGTCAGTAAAGAACCCTTCGTACTTTGGGTTTTTTTTTTGTGTGTGTGTGTTTGTGCTGAGGCTTCCATTAGAGTGAACACTTCTAGTCTGTATCTGCCCTTGCTCTCTCATTCCTCACTAAGGAACTTATTAACACTCACTCTCTTAAAGCTTTCTTATGAAGTGGGAACTTTGTTATCAGGTAACATGCCCAAGATGTATTTGATCCAAAGCCTATACTCTCATTCAGTATATTCTACTGCTTCTCTACTATTCACTGCTTGACTATCTAAGACTTTACAAATAGTACAGTGAGAGGAAGCAGTATGCAAACCAAGTTGTTTCTGTATTTGCTTCCTACTTTCCAGGCCACCTGACCTGCCTCTTGAGAAATCCATATGCAGGTCAGGAAGCAACAGTTAGAACTGGACATGGAACAACAGACTGGTTCCAAATAGGAAAAGGAGTACATCAAGGCTGTATATTGTCACCCTGCTTATTTAACTTATATGCAGGGTACATCATGAGAAATGCTGGGCTGGAGGAAGCACAAGCTGGAATCAAGATTGCTGGGAGAAATATCAATAACCTCAGATATGCAGATGACACAACCTTATGGCAGAAAGTGAAGAGAAACTAAAAAGCCTCTTGATGAAAGTGAAAGTGGAAATCGAAAAAGTTGGCATAAAGCTCAACATTCAGAAAACGAAGATCATGGCATCCGGTCCCATCACTTCATGGGAAATAGATGGGGAAACAGTGGAAACAGGGGCAGACTTTATTTTTTGGGGCTCCAAAATCACTGCATAAGGACCACAGCCTTGTCTAACTCAATGAAACCAAGCCATGCCTGTGGGGCAACCCAAGGCTGGCGGGTCATGGTGGAGAGGTCTGACAGAATGTGGTCCACTGGAGAAGGGAATGGCAAGCCACTTTAGTATTCTTGCCTTGAGAACCCCATGAACAGTATGAAAAAGCAAAATGATAAGGATACCAAAAGAGGAACTCCCCAGGTCAGTAGGTGCCCAATATGCTACTGGAGATCAGGGAAAAATAACTCCAGAAAGAATGAAGCGATGGAGCCAGAGCAAAAACAATACCCAGTTGTGGATGTGACTGGTGATAGAAGCAAGATCTGATGCTGTAAAGAGCAATATTGCATAGGAACCTGGAATGTCAGGTCCATGAATCAAGGCAAATTGGAAGTGGTCAAACAAGAGACGGTAAGGGTGAACATCGACATTCTAGGAATCAGCAAACTAAAATGGACTGGAATGGGTGAATTTAACTCAGATGACCATTATATCTACTACTGCGGGCAGGAATCCCTCAGAAGACATGGAGTAGCCATCATGGTCAACAAAAGAGTCCAAAACGCAGTACTTGGATGCAATCTCAAAAACGACAGAATGATCTCTGTTTGTCTCCAAGGCAAACCATTCAATATCTCAGTTATCCAAGTCTATGCCCCAACCAGTAACGCTGAAGAAACTGAAGTTGAACGGTTTTATGAAGACCTACAAGACCTTTTAGAACTAACACCCAAAAAAGATGTCCTTTTCATTATAGGGGACTGGAATGCAAAAGTAGGAAGTCAAGAAACACCTGGAGTAACAGGCAAACTTGGCCTTGGAATGCAGAATGAAGCAGGGCAAAGACTAATAGAGTTTTGCCAAGAAAATGCACTGGTCATAGCAAACACCCTCTTCCAACAACACAAGAGAAGACTCTACACATGGACATCACCAGATGCTCAACACCAAAATCAGATTGATTATATTCTTTGCAACCAAAGATGGAGAAGCTCTATACAGTCAACAAAAACAAGACCGGGAGCTGACTGTGGCTCAGATCATGAACTCATTACCAAATTCAGACGCAAATTGAAGAAAGTAGGGAAAACCGCTAGACCATTAAGGTATGACCTAAATCAAATCCCTTATGATTATACAGTGGAAATGAGAAATAGATTTAAGGGCCTAGATCTGATAGATAGAGTGCTTGATGAACTATAGAATGAGGTTCGTGACATTGTATAGGACACAGGGATCAAGACCATCTGCATGGAAAAGAAATGTGAAAAAGAGAAATGGCTGTCTGGGTAGGCCTTACAAATAGCTGTGAAAAGAAGAGAGGCAAAAAGCAAAGGAGAAAAGGAAAGATATAAGCATCTGAATGCAGAGTTTCAAAGAATAGCAAAAAGAGATAAGAAAGCCTTCTTCAGGGATCAACGCAAAGAAACAGAGGAAAAGAACAGTGGGAAAGACTAGAGATCTCAAGAAAATTAGAGATACCAAGGGAACATTTCATGCAAAGATGGGCTCGATAAAGGACAGAAATGCTATGCACCTAACAGAAGCAGAAGATATTAAGAAGAGGTGGCAAGAATACACGGAAGAACTGTACAGAAAAGATCTTCACGACCCAGATAATCATGATGATGTGATCACTAATCTAGAGCCAGACATCGTGGAATGTGAAGTCAAGTGGGCCTTAGAAAGCATCACTACGAACAAAGCTAGTGGAGGCGATGGAATTCCAGTGGAGCTGTTTCAAATCCTGAAAGATGATGCTGTGAAAGTGCTGCACTCAATATGCCAGCAAATTTGGAAAACTCAGCAGTGGCCACAGGACTGGAAGAGGTCAGTTTTCATTCCAATTCCAAAGAAAGGCAATGCCA